>NC_142714.1:21661666-21964696 GCF_055471065.1 Atractosteus spatula
GGGAATAAAACCATAACCCTAGCTTCGGCTTTTGCTAGTTAGGGTTAGGGTTCAAATATTTCTCAAAGACAATTTTCTCAATATTCCACTCATTTGACTGGAAAATGTGCTTCTCTGAATCAAAATATGAGTCTGAAAAGACAATACAGCACTGCCTAAACCAAGAGAGTGTGTCAGGAGTGGTCAAATTAATTCTTGAAAGGTATTCTTTCATTGGAAATTTCGTGTTGAACGGAGTGCTGAATGAATGTACGTTTAGGCCTAAGTGGCCTAAAAGTCCGAAACAACGAATACATTTTGGCTTTATCTCTTAATATACCTGTGATTTCAAAGACCATAGGCAAGAGTTTAAAAGTAAAATCAGGTTCTTTCGAACTGTTGCTTGTAGGGCAGTTCAGACACCATTCCTTTTTGGGGCAAAGCACTGTATACAACCATATAGGTCAGAAAAAAATGTTTAGAAAACATAGAAAGAACTACATTCCTAAGTATCCTTTCAGCCCCAAAACACAGCCATGCCATCAAAAACTGTCTACATTGTATGGGAATAAAACCCTAACCCTAGCTTCGGCTTTTGCTAGTTAGGGTTAGGGTTCAAATATTTCTCAAAGACAATTTTCTCAATATTCCACTCATTTGACTGGAAAATGTGCTTCTCTGAATCAAAATATGAGTATGAAAAGACAATACTGCACTGCCTAAACCAAGAGAGTGTGTCAGGAGTGGTCAAATTAATTCTTGAAAGGTATTCTTTCATTGGAAATTTAGTGTTGAACGGAGTGCTGAATGAATGTACTTTTAGGCCTAAGTGGCCTAAAAGTCCGAAACAACTAATACATTTTGGCTTTATCTGTTAATATGCCTGTGATTTCAAAGCCCATGGTAAGAGTTTAAAAGTTAAATCAGGTTCTTTCGAACTGTTGCTTGTAGGGCAGTTCAGACACCATTCCTTTTTGGGGCAAAGCACTGTATACAGCCATATTCGTCAGAAAAAAATGTTTAGAAAACATTGAAAGAACTACATTCCTAAGTATCCTTTCAGCCCTAAAATACAGCCATGCCATCAAAAACTATCTACATTGTATGGGAATAAAACCATAACCCTAGCTTCGGCTTTTGCTAGTTAGGGTTAGGGTTCAAATATTTCTCAAAGACAATTTTCTCAATATTCCACTGATTTGACTGGAAAATGACCTTCTCTGAATCAAAATATGAGTCTGAAAAGACAATACAGCACTGCATAAACCAAGAGAGTGTGTCAGGAGTGGTCAAATTAATTCTTGAAAGGTATTCTTTCATTGGAAATTTCGTGTTGAACGGAGTGCTGAATGAATGTACGTTTAGGCCAAAGTGGCCTAAAAGTCCGAAACAACGAATAAATTTTGGCTTTATCTCTTAATATACCTGTGATTTCAAAGACCATAGGCAAGAGTTTAAAAGTAAAATCAGGTTCTTTCGAACTGTTGCTTGTAGGGCAGTTCAGACACCATTCCTTTTTGGGGCAAAGCACTGTATACAGCCATATAGGTCAGAAAAAAATGTTTAGAAAACATTGAAAGAACTACATTCCTCAGAATCTTTTCAGCCCTAAAACACAACCATGCCATCAAAAACTGTCTACATTGTATGGAAATAAAACCCTAACCCTAGCTTCGGGTTTTGCTAGTAAGGGTTAGGGTTCAAATATTTCTCAAAGACAATATTCTCAATATTCCACTCATTTGACTGGAAAATGTGCTTCTCTGAATCAAAATATGAGTCTGAAAAGACAATACACCACTGCCTAAACCAAGAGAGTGTGTCAGGAGTGGTCAAATTAATTCTTGAAATGTGTTCTTTCATTGGAAATTTCGTGTTGAACGGAGTGCTGAATGTATGTACGTGTACGCCTAAGTGGCCTAAAAGTCCGAAACAACAAATACATTTTCGCTTTATCTCTTAATATGCCTGTGATTTCAAAGCCCATAGGCAAGAGTTTAAAAGTTAGATCAGGTTCTTTCGAACTGTTGCTTGTAGGGCAGTTCAGACACCATTCCTTTTTGGGGCAAAGCACTGTATACAGCCATATTCGTCAGAAAAAAATGTTTAGAAAACATTGAAAGAACTACATTCCTAAGTATCCTTTCAGCCCCAAAACACAGCCATGCCATCAAAAACTGTCTACATTGTATGGGAATAAAACCCTAACCCTAGCTTCGGGTTTTGCTAGTTAGGGTTAGGGTTCAAATATTTCTCAAAGACAATTTTCTCAATATTCCACTCATTTGACTGGAAAATGTGCTTCTCTGAATCAAAATATGAGTCTGAAAAGACAATACAGCACTGCCTAAACCAAGAGAGTGTGTCAGGAGTGGTCAAATTAATTCTTGAAAGGTATTCTCTCATTGGAAATTTCGTGTTGAACGGAGTGCTGAATGAATGTACGTTTAGGCCTAAGTGGCCTAAAAGTCCGAAACAACGAATACATTTTGGCTTTATCTGTTAATATGCCTGTGATTTCAAAGCCCATAGGCAAGAGTTTAAAAGTAAAATCAGATTCTTTCGAACTGTTGCTTGTAGGGCAGTTCAGACACCATTCCTTTTTGGGGCAAAGCACTGTATACAGCCATATAGGTCAGAAAAAAATGTTTAGAAAACATTGAAAGAACTACATTCCTCAGAATCTTTTCAGCCCTAAAACACAACCATGCCATCAAAAACTGTCTACATTGTATGGAAATAAAACCCTAACCCTAGCTTCTGGTTTTGCTAGTAAGGGTTAGGGTTCAAATATTTCTCAAAGACAATATTCTCAATATTCCACTCATTTGACTGGAAAATGTGCTTCTCTGAATCAAAATATGAGTCTGAAAAGACAATACACCACTGCCTAAACCAAGAGAGTGTGTCAGGAGTGGTCAAATTAATTCTTGAAATGTGTTCTTTCATTGGAAATTTCGTGTTGAACGGAGTGCTGAATGTATGTACGTGTACGCCTAAGTGGCCTAAAAGTCCGAAACAACGAATACATTTTCGCTTTATCTCTTAATATGCCTGTGATTTCAAAGCCCATAGGCAAGAGTTTAAAAGTAAAATCAGGTTCTTTCGAACTGTTGCTTGTAAGGCAGTTCAAACACCATTTGTTTTTGGGGCAAAGCACTATATACAGCCATATAGTTCAGAAAAAAATGTTTAGAAAGCATTGAAAGAACTACATTCCTAAGTATCTTTTCAGCCCTAAAACACAGCCATGCCATCAAAAACTGTCTACATTGTATGGAAATAAAACCCTAACCCTAGCTTCGGGTTTTGCTAGTTAGGGATAGGTTTTAAATATTTCTCAAAGACAATTTTCTCAATATTCCACTCATTTGACTGGAAAATGTGCTTCTCTGAATCAAAATATGAGTCTGAAAAGACAATACTGCACTGCCTAAACCAAGAGAGTGTGTCAGGAGTGGTCAAATTAATTCTTGAAAGGTATTCTTTCATTGGAAATTTAGTGTTGAACGGAGTGCTGAATGAATGTACTTTTAGGCCTAATTGGCCTAAAAGTCCCAAACAATTAATACATTTTGGCTTTATCTGTTAATATGCCTGTGATTTCAAAGCCCATGGTAAGAGTTTAAAAGTTAAATCAGGTTCTTTCGAACTGTTGCTTGTAGGGCAGTTCAGACACCATTCCTTTTTGGGGCAAAGCACTGTATACAGCCATATTCGTCAGAAAAAAATGTTTAGAAAACATTGAAAGAACTACATTCCTAAGTATCCTTTCAGCCCTAAAATACAGCCATGCCATCAAAAACTATCTACATTGTATGGGAATAAAACCATAACCCTAGCTTCGGCTTTTGCTAGTTAGGGTTAGGGTTCAAATATTTCTCAAAGACAATTTTCTCAATATTCCACTCATTTGACTGGAAAATGTGCTTCTCTGAATCAAAATATGAGTCTGAAAAGACAATACAGCACTGCCTAAACCAAGAGAGTGTGTCAGGAGTGGTCAAATTAATTCTTGAAAGGTATTCTTTCATTGGAAATTTCGTGTTGAACGGAGTGCTGAATGAATGTACGTTTAGGCCTAAGTGGCCTAAAAGTCCGAAACAACGAATACATTTTGGCTTTATCTCTTAATATACCTGTGATTTCAAAGACCATAGGCAAGAGTTTAAAAGTAAAATCAGGTTCTTTCGAACTGTTGCTTGTAGGGCAGTTCAGACACCATTCCTTTTTGGGGCAAAGCACTGTATACAACCATATAGGTCAGAAAAAAATGTTTAGAAAACATAGAAAGAACTACATTCCTAAGTATCCTTTCAGCCCCAAAACACAGCCATGCCATCAAAAACTGTCTACATTGTATGGGAATAAAACCCTAACCCTAGCTTCGGCTTTTGCTAGTTAGGGTTAGGGTTCAAATATTTTTCAAAGACAATTTTCTCAATATTCCACTGATTTGACTGGAAAATGAGCTTCTCTGAATCAAAATAGGAGTCTGAAAAGACAATACACCACTGCCTAAACCAAGAGAGTGTGTCAGGAGTGGTCAAATTAATTCTTGAAAGGTATTCTTTCATTGGAAATTTCTTGTTGAACGGAGTGCTGAATGAATGTACGTTTAAGCCTAAGTGGCCTAAAAGTCCGAAACAACGAATACATTTTAGCTTTATCTGTTAATATGCCTGTGATTTCAAATCCCATGGTAAGAGTTTAAAAGTTAGATCAGGTTCTTTCGAACTGTTGCTTGTAGGGCAGTTCAGACACCATTCCTTTTTGGGGCAAAGCACTGTATACAACCATATTCGTCAGAAAAAAATGTTTAGAAAACATTGAAAGAACTACATTCCTAAGTATCCTTTCAGCCCCAAAACACAGCCATGCCATCAAAAACTGTCTACATTGTATGGGAATAAAACCCTAACCCTAGCTTCGGGTTTTGCTAGTTAGGGTTAGGGTTCAAATATTTCTCAAAGACAATTTTCTCAATATTCCACTCATTTGACTGGAAAATGAGCTTCTCTGAATCAAAATATGAGTCTGAAAAGACAATACAGCACTGCCTAAACCAAGAGAGTGTGTCAGGAGTGGTCAAATTAATTCTTGAAAGGTATTCTCTCATTGGAAATTTCGTGTTGAACGGAGTGCTGAATGAATGTACGTTTAGGCCTAAGTGGCCTAAAAGTCCGAAACAACGAATACATTTTGGCTTTATCTGTTAATATGCCTGTGATTTCAAAGCCCATAGGCAAGAGTTTAAAAGTAAAATCAGATTCTTTCGAACTGTTGCTTGTAGGGCAGTTCAGACACCATTCCTTTTTGGGGCAAAGCACTGTATACAGCCATATAGGTCAGAAAAAAATGTTTAGAAAACATTGAAAGAACTACATTCCTCAGAATCTTTTCAGCCCTAAAACACAACCATGCCATCAAAAACTGTCTACATTGTATGGAAATAAAACCCTAACCCTAGCTTCTGGTTTTGCTAGTAAGGGTTAGGGTTCAAATATTTCTCAAAGACAATATTCTCAATATTCCACTCATTTGACTGTTAAATGTGCTTCTCTGAATCAAAATATGAGTCTGAAAAGACAATACACCACTGCCTAAACCAAGAGAGTGTGTCAGGAGTGGTCAAATTAATTCTTGAAATGTGTTCTTTCATTGGAAATTTCGTGTTGAACGGAGTGCTGAATGTATGTACGTGTACGCCTAAGTGGCCTAAAAGTCCGAAACAACGAATACATTTTCGCTTTATCTCTTAATATGCCTGTGATTTCAAAGCCCATAGGCAAGAGTTTAAAAGTAAAATCAGGTTCTTTCGAACTGTTGCTTGTAAGGCAGTTCAAACACCATTTGTTTTTGGGGCAAAGCACTATATACAGCCATATAGTTCAGAAAAAAATGTTTAGAAAGCATTGAAAGAACTACATTCCTAAGTATCTTTTCAGCCCTAAAACACAGCCATGCCATCAAAAACTGTCTACATTGTATGGAAATAAAACCCTAACCCTAGCTTCGGGTTTTGCTAGTTAGGGATAGGTTTTAAATATTTCTCAAAGACAATTTTCTCAATATTCCACTCATTTGACTGGAAAATGTGCTTCTCTGAATCAAAATATGAGTCTGAAAAGACAATACTGCACTGCCTAAACCAAGAGAGTGTGTCAGGAGTGGTCAAATTAATTCTTGAAAGGTATTCTTTCATTGGAAATTTAGTGTTGAACGGAGTGCTGAATGAATGTACTTTTAGGCCTAATTGGCCTAAAAGTCCCAAACAATTAATACATTTTGGCTTTATCTGTTAATATGCCTGTGATTTCAAAGCCCATGGTAAGAGTTTAAAAGTTAAATCAGGTTCTTTCGAACTGTTGCTTGTAGGGCAGTTCAGACACCATTCCTTTTTGGGGCAAAGCACTGTATACAGCCATATTCGTCAGAAAAAAATGTTTAGAAAACATTGAAAGAACTACATTCCTAAGTATCCTTTCAGCCCTAAAATACAGCCATGCCATCAAAAACTATCTACATTGTATGGGAATAAAACCATAACCCTAGCTTCGGCTTTTGCTAGTTAGGGTTAGGGTTCAAATATTTCTCAAAGACAATTTTCTCAATATTCCACTCATTTGACTGGAAAATGTGCTTCTCTGAATCAAAATATAAGTCTGAAAAGACAATACAGCACTGCCTAAACCAAGAGAGTGTGTCAGGAGTGGTCAAATTAATTCTTGAAAGGTATTCTTTCATTGGAAATTTCGTGTTGAACGGAGTGCTGAATGAATGTACGTTTAGGCCTAAGTGGCCTAAAAGTCCGAAACAACGAATACATTTTGGCTTTATCTCTTAATATACCTGTGATTTCAAAGACCATAGGCAAGAGTTTAAAAGTAAAATCAGGTTCTTTCGAACTGTTGCTTGTAGGGCAGTTCAGACACCATTCCTTTTTGGGGCAAAGCACTGTATACAACCATATAGGTCAGAAAAAAATGTTTAGAAAACATAGAAAGAACTACATTCCTAAGTATCCTTTCAGCCCCAAAACACAGCCATGCCATCAAAAACTGTCTACATTGTATGGGAATAAAACCCTAACCCTAGCTTCGGCTTTTGCTAGTTAGGGTTAGGGTTCAAATATTTTTCAAAGACAATTTTCTCAATATTCCACTGATTTGACTGGAAAATGAGCTTCTCTGAATCAAAATAGGAGTCTGAAAAGACAATACACCACTGCCTAAACCAAGAGAGTGTGTCAGGAGTGGTCAAATTAATTCTTGAAAGGTATTCTTTCATTGGAAATTTCTTGTTGAACGGAGTGCTGAATGAATGTACGTTTAAGCCTAAGTGGCCTAAAAGTCCGAAACAACGAATACATTTTAGCTTTATCTGTTAATATGCCTGTGATTTCAAATCCCATGGTAAGAGTTTAAAAGTTAGATCAGGTTCTTTCGAACTGTTGCTTGTAGGGCAGTTCAGACACCATTCCTTTTTGGGGCAAAGCACTGTATACAACCATATTCGTCAGAAAAAAATGTTTAGAAAACATTGAAAGAACTACATTCCTAAGTATCCTTTCAGCCCCAAAACACAGCCATGCCATCAAAAACTGTCTACATTGTATGGGAATAAAACCCTAACCCTAGCTTCGGGTTTTGCTAGTTAGGGTTAGGGTTCAAATATTTCTCAAAGACAATTTTCTCAATATTCCACTCATTTGACTGGAAAATGAGCTTCTCTGAATCAAAATATGAGTCTGAAAAGACAATACAGCACTGCCTAAACCAAGAGAGTGTGTCAGGAGTGGTCAAATTAATTCTTGAAAGGTATTCTCTCATTGGAAATTTCGTGTTGAACGGAGTGCTGAATGAATGTACGTTTAGGCCTAAGTGGCCTAAAAGTCCGAAACAACGAATACATTTTGGCTTTATCTGTTAATATGCCTGTGATTTCAAAGCCCATAGGCAAGAGTTCAAAAGTAAAATCAGATTCTTTCGAACTGTTGCTTGTAGGGCAGTTCAGACACCATTCCTTTTTGGGGCAAAGCACTGTATACAGCCATATAGGTCAGAAAAAAATGTTTAGAAAACATTGAAAGAACTACATTCCTCAGAATCTTTTCAGCCCTAAAACACAACCATGCCATCAAAAACTGTCTACATTGTATGGAAATAAAACCCTAACCCTAGCTTCGGGTTTTGCTAGTAAGGGTCAGGGTTCAAATATTTCTCAAAGACAATATTCTCAATATTCCACTCATTTGACTGGAAAATGTGCTTCTCTGAATCAAAATATGAGTCTGAAAAGACAATACACCACTGCCTAAACCAAGAGAGTGTGTCAGGAGTGGTCAAATTAATTCTTGAAATGTGTTCTTTCATTGGAAATTTCGTGTTGAACGGAGTGCTGAATGTATGTACGTGTACGCCTAAGTGGCCTAAAAGTCCGAAACAACGAATACATTTTCGCTTTATCTCTTAATATGCCTGTGATTTCAAAGCCCATAGGCAAGAGTTTAAAAGTAAAATCAGGTTCTTTCGAACTGTTGCTTGTAAGGCAGTTCAAACACCATTTGTTTTTGGGGTAAAGCACTATATACAGCCATATAGTTCAGAAAAAAATGTTTAGAAAGCATTGAAAGAACTACATTCCTAAGTATCTTTTCATCCCTAAAACACAGCCATGCCATCAAAAACTGTCTACATTGTATGGAAATAAAACCCTAACCCTAGCTTCGGGTTTTGCTAGTTAGGGTTAGGTTTTAAATATTTCTCAAAGACAATTTTCTCAATATTCCACTCATTTGACTGGAAAATGTGCTTCTCTGAATCAAAATATGAGTCTGAAAAGACAATACAGCACTGCCTAAACCAAGAGAGTGTGTCAGGATTCGTCAAATTAATTCTTGAAAGGTATTCTTTCATTGGAAATCTCGTGTTGAACGGAGTGCTGAATGTATGTACGTTTAGGCCTAAGTGGCCTAAAAGTCCGAAACAACGAATACATTTTGGCTTTATCTGTTAATATGCATGTGATTTCAAAGCCCATAGGCAAGAGTTTAAAAGTAAAATCAGATTCTTTCGAACTGTTGCTTGTAGGGCAGTTCAGACACCATTCCTTTTTGGGGCAAAGCACTATATACAGCCATATAGGTCAGAAAAAAATGTTTAGAAAACATTGAAAGAACTAAATTCCTAAGTATCCTTTCAGCCCCAAAACACAGCCATGCCATCAAAAACTGTCTACATTGTATGGGAATAAAACCCTAACCCTAGCTTCGGGTTTTGCTAGTTAGGGTTAGGGTTCAAATATTTCTCAAAGACAATTTTCTCAATATTCCACTCATTTGACTGGAAAATGAGCTTCTCTGAATCAAAATATGAGTCTGAAAAGACAATACAGCACTGCCTAAACCAAGAGAGTGTGTCAGGAGTGGTCAAATTAATTCTTGAAAGGTATTCTTTCATTGGAAATTTCGTGTTGAACGGAGTGCTGAATGAATGTACGTTTAGGCCTAAGTGGCCTAAAAGTCCGAAACAACGAATACTTTTTGGCTTTATCTCTTAATATACCTGTGATTTCAAAGACCATAGGCAAGAGTTTAAAAGTAAAATCAGGTTCTTTCGAACTGTTGCTTGTAGGGCAGTTCAGACACCATTCCTTTGTGGGGCAAAGCACTGTATACAACCATATAGGTCAGAAAAAAAATGTTTAGAAAACATAGAAAGAACTACATTCCTAAGTATCCTTTCAGCCCCAAAACACAGCCATGCCATCAAAAACTGTCTACATTGTATGGGAATAAAACCCTAACCCTAGCTTCGGCTTTTGCTAGTTAGGGTTAGGGTTCAAATATTTTTCAAAGACAATTTTCTCAATATTCCACTGATTTGACTGGAAAATGAGCTTCTCTGAATCAAAATAGGAGTCTGAAAAGACAATACACCACTGCCTAAACCAAGAGAGTGTGTCAGGAGTGGTCAAATTAATTCTTGAAAGGTATTCTTTCATTGGAAATTTCGTGTTGAACGGAGTGCTGAATGAATGTACGTTTAAGCCTAAGTGGCCTAAAAGTCCGAAACAACGAATACATTTTAGCTTTATCTGTTAATATGCCTGTGATTTCAAATCCCATGGTAAGAGTTTAAGAGTTAGATCAGGTTCTTTCGAACTGTTGCTTGTAGGGCAGTTCAGACACCATTCCTTTTTGGGGCAAAGCACTGTATACAACCATATTCGTCAGAAAAAAATGTTTAGAAAACATTGAAAGAACTACATTCCTAAGTATCCTTTCAGCCCCAAAACACAGCCATGCCATCAAAAACTGTCTACATTGTATGGGAATAAAACCCTAACCCTAGCTTCGGGTTTTGCTAGTTAGGGTTAGGGTTCAAATATTTCTCAAAGACAATTTTCTCAATATTCCACTCATTTGACTGGAAAATGTGCTTCTCTGAATCAAAATATGAGTCTGAAAAGACAATACAGCACTGCCTAAACCAAGAGAGTGTGTCAGGAGTGGTCAAATTAATTCTTGAAAGGTATTCTCTCATTGGAAATTTCGTGTTGAACGGAGTGCTGAATGAATGTACGTTTAGGCCTAAGTGGCCTAAAAGTCCGAAACAACGAATACATTTTGGCTTTATCTGTTAATATGCCTGTGATTTCAAAGCCCATAGGCAAGAGTTTAAAAGTAAAATCAGATTCTTTCGAACTGTTGCTTGTAGGGCAGTTCAGACACCATTCCTTTTTGGGGCAAAGCACTGTATACAGCCATATAGGTCAGAAAAAAATGTTTAGAAAACATTGAAAGAACTACATTCCTCAGAATCTTTTCAGCCCTAAAACACAACCATGCCATCAAAAACTGTCTACATTGTATGGAAATAAAACCCTAACCCTAGCTTCTGGTTTTGCTAGTAAGGGTTAGGGTTCAAATATTTCTCAAAGACAATATTCTCAATATTCCACTCATTTGACTGGAAAATGTGCTTCTCTGAATCAAAATATGAGTCTGAAAAGACAATACACCACTGCCTAAACCAAGAGAGTGTGTCAGGAGTGGTCAAATTAATTCTTGAAATGTGTTCTTTCATTGGAAATTTCGTGTTGAACGGAGTGCTGAATGTATGTACGTGGACGCCTAAGTGGCCTAAAAGTCCGAAACAACGAATACATTTTCGCTTTATCTCTTAATATGCCTGTGATTTCAAAGCCCATAGGCAAGAGTTTAAAAGTAAAATCAGGTTCTTTCGAACTGTTGCTTGTAAGGCAGTTCAAACACCATTTGTTTTTGGGGCAAAGCACTATATACAGCCATATAGTTCAGAAAAAAATGTTTAGAAAGCATTGAAAGAACTACATTCCTAAGTATCTTTTCAGCCCTAAAACACAGCCATGCCATCAAAAACTGTCTACATTGTATGGAAATAAAACCCTAACCCTAGCTTCGGGTTTTGCTAGTTAGGGTTAGGTTTTAAATATTTCTCAAAGACAATTTTCTCAATATTCCACTCATTTGACTGGAAAATGTGCTTCTCTGAATCAAAATATGAGTATGAAAAGACAATACTGCACTGCCTAAACCAAGAGAGTGTGTCAGGAGTGGTCAAATTAATTCTTGAAAGGTATTCTTTCATTGGAAATTTAGTGTTGAACGGAGTGCTGAATGAATGTACTTTTAGGCCTAATTGGCCTAAAAGTCCGAAACAACTAATACATTTTGGCTTTATCTGTTAATATGCCTGTGATTTCAAAGCCCATGGTAAGAGTTTAAAAGTTAAATTAGGTTCTTTCGAACTGTTGCTTGTAGGGCAGTTCAGACACCATTCCTTTTTGGGGCAAAGCACTGTATACAGCCATATTCGTCAGAAAAAAATGTTTAGAAAACATTGAAAGAACTACATTCCTAAGTATCCTTTCAGCCCTAAAATACAGCCATGCCATCAAAAACTATCTACATTGTATGGGAATAAAACCATAACCCTAGCTTCGGCTTTTGCTAGTTAGGGTTAGGGTTCAAATATTTCTCAAAGACAATTTTCTCAATATTCCACTCATTTGACTGGAAAATGTGCTTCTCTGAATCAAAATATGAGTCTGAAAAGACAATACAGCACTGCCTAAACCAAGAGAGTGGGTCAGGAGTGGTCAAATTAATTCTTGAAAGGTATTCTTTCATTGGAAATTTCGTGTTGAACGGAGTGCTGAATGAATGTACGTTTAGGCCTAAGTGGCCTAAAAGTCCGAAACAACGAATACATTTTGGCTTTATCTCTTAATATACCTGTGATTTCAAAGACCATAGGCAAGAGTTTAAAAGTAAAATCAGGTTCTTTCGAACTGTTGCTTGTAGGGCAGTTCAGACACCATTCCTTTTTGGGGCAAAGCACTGTATACAACCATATAGGTCAGAAAAAAATGTTTAGAAAACATAGAAAGAACTACATTCCTAAGTATCCTTTCAGCCCCAAAACACAGCCATGCCATCAAAAACTGTCTACATTGTATGGGAATAAAACCCTAACCCTAGCTTCGGCTTTTGCTAGTTAGGGTTAGGGTTCAAATATTTTTCAAAGACAATTTTCTCAATATTCCACTGATTTGACTGGAAAATGAGCTTCTCTGAATCAAAATAGGAGTCTGAAAAGACAATACACCACTGCCTAAACCAAGAGAGTGTGTCAGGAGTGGTCAAATTAATTCTTGAAAGGTATTCTTTCATTGGAAATTTCGTGTTGAACGGAGTGCTGAATGAATGTACGTTTAAGCCTAAGTGGCCTAAAAGTCCGAAACAACGAATACATTTTAGCTTTATCTGTTAATATGCCTGTGATTTCAAATCCCATGGTAAGAGTTTAAAAGTTAGATCAGGTTCTTTCGAACTGTTGCTTGTAGGGCAGTTCAGACACCATTCCTTTTTGGGGCAAAGCACTGTATACAACCATATTTGTCAGAAAAAAATGTTTAGAAAACATTGAAAGAACTACATTCCTAAGTATCCTTTCAGCCCCAAAACACAGCCATGCCATCAAAAACTGTCTACATTGTATGGGAATAAAACCCTAACCCTAGCTTCGGGTTTTGCTAGTTAGGGTTAGGGTTCAAATATTTCTCAAAGACAATTTTCTCAATATTCCACTCATTTGACTGGAAAATGTGCTTCTCTGAATCAAAATATGAGTCTGAAAAGACAATACAGCACTGCCTAAACCAAGAGAGTGTGTCAGGAGTGGTCAAATTAATTCTTGAAAGGTATTCTCTCATTGGAAATTTCGTGTTGAACGGACTGCTGAATGAATGTACGTTTAGGCCTAAGTGGCCTAAAAGTCCGAAACAACGAATACATTTTGGCTTTATCTGTTAATATGCCTGTGATTTCAAAGCCCATAGGCAAGAGTTTAAAAGTAAAATCAGATTCTTTCGAACTGTTGCTTGTAGGGCAGTTCAGACACCATTCCTTTTTGGGGCAAAGCACTGTATACAGCCATATAGGTCAGAAAAAAATGTTTAGAAAACATTGAAAGAACTACATTCCTCAGAATCTTTTCAGCCCTAAAACACAACCATGCCATCAAAAACTGTCTACATTGTATGGAAATAAAACCCTAACCCTAGCTTCTGGTTTTGCTAGTAAGGGTTAGGGTTCAAATATTTCTCAAAGACAATATTCTCAATATTCCACTCATTTGACTGGAAAATGTGCTTCTCTGAATCAAAATATGAGTCTGAAAAGACAATACACCACTGCCTAAACCAAGAGAGTGTGTCAGGAGTGGTCAAATTAATTCTTGAAATGTGTTCTTTCATTGGAAATTTCGTGTTGAACGGAGTGCTGAATGTATGTACGTGTACGCCTAAGTGGCCTAAAAGTCCGAAACAACGAATACATTTTCGCTTTATCTCTTAATATGCCTGTGATTTCAAAGCCCATAGGCAAGAGTTTAAAAGTAAAATCAGGTTCTTTCGAACTGTTGCTTGTAAGGCAGTTCAAACACCATTTGTTTTTGGGGCAAAGCACTATATACAGCCATATAGTTCAGAAAAAAATGTTTAGAAAGCATTGAAAGAACTACATTCCTAAGTATCTTTTCAGCCCTAAAACACAGCCATGCCATCAAAAACTGTCTACATTGTATGGAAATAAAACCCTAACCCTAGCTTCGGGTTTTGCTAGTTAGGGATAGGTTTTAAATATTTCTCAAAGACAATTTTCTCAATATTCCACTCATTTGACTGGAAAATGTGCTTCTCTGAATCAAAATATGAGTCTGAAAAGACAATACAGCACTGCCTAAACCAAGAGAGTGTGTCAGGAGTGGTCAAATTAATTCTTGAAAGGTATTCTCTCATTGGAAATTTCGTGTTGAACGGAGTGCTGAATGAATGTACGTTTAGGCCTAAGTGGCCTAAAAGTCCGAAACAACGAATACATTTTGGCTTTATCTGTTAATATGCCTGTGATTTCAAAGCCCATAGGCAAGAGTTTAAAAGTAAAATCAGATTCTTTCGAACTGTTGCTTGTAGGGCAGTTCAGACACCATTCCTTTTTGGGGCAAAGCACTGTATACAGCCATATAGGTCAGAAAAAAATGTTTAGAAAACATTGAAAGAACTACATTCCTCAGAATCTTTTCAGCCCTAAAACACAACCATGCCATCAAAAACTGTCTACATTGTATGGAAATAAAACCCTAACCCTAGCTTCTGGTTTTGCTAGTAAGGGTTAGGGTTCAAATATTTCTCAAAGACAATATTCTCAATATTCCACTCATTTGACTGGAAAATGTGCTTCTCTGAATCAAAATATGAGTCTGAAAAGACAATACACCACTGCCTAAACCAAGAGAGTGTGTCAGGAGTGGTCAAATTAATTCTTGAAATGTGTTCTTTCATTGGAAATTTCGTGTTGAACGGAGTGCTGAATGTATGTACGTGTACGCCTAAGTGGCCTAAAAGTCCGAAACAACGAATACATTTTCGCTTTATCTCTTAATATGCCTGTGATTTCAAAGCCCATAGGCAAGAGTTTAAAAGTAAAATCAGGTTCTTTCGAACTGTTGCTTGTAAGGCAGTTCAAACACCATTTGTTTTTGGGGCAAAGCACTATATACAGCCATATAGTTCAGAAAAAAATGTTTAGAAAGCATTGAAAGAACTACATTCCTAAGTATCCTTTCAGCCCTAAAATACAGCCATGCCATCAAAAACTATCTACATTGTATGGGAATAAAACCATAACCCTAGCTTCGGCTTTTGCTAGTTAGGGTTAGGGTTCAAATATTTCTCAAAGACAATTTTCTCAATATTCCACTCATTTGACTGGAAAATGTGCTTCTCTGAATCAAAATATGAGTCTGAAAAGACAATACAGCACTGCCTAAACCAAGAGAGTGTGTCAGGAGTGGTCAAATTAATTCTTGAAAGGTATTCTTTCATTGGAAATTTCGTGTTGAACGGAGTGCTGAATGAATGTACGTTTAGGCCTAAGTGGCCTAAAAGTCCGAAACAACGAATACATTTTGGCTTTATCTCTTAATATACCTGTGATTTCAAAGACCATAGGCAAGAGTTTAAAAGTAAAATCAGGTTCTTTCGAACTGTTGCTTGTAGGGCAGTTCAGACACCATTCCTTTTTGGGGCAAAGCACTGTATACAACCATATAGGTCAGAAAAAAATGTTTAGAAAACATAGAAAGAACTACATTCCTAAGTATCCTTTCAGCCCCAAAACACAGCCATGCCATCAAAAACTGTCTACATTGTATGGGAATAAAACCCTAACCCTAGCTTCGGCTTTTGCTAGTTAGGGTTAGGGTTCAAATATTTTTCAAAGACAATTTTCTCAATATTCCACTGATTTGACTGGAAAATGAGCTTCTCTGAATCAAAATAGGAGTCTGAAAAGACAATACACCACTGCCTAAACCAAGAGAGTGTGTCAGGAGTGGTCAAATTAATTCTTGAAAGGTATTCTTTCATTGGAAATTTCTTGTTGAACGGAGTGCTGAATGAATGTACGTTTAAGCCTAAGTGGCCTAAAAGTCCGAAACAACGAATACATTTTAGCTTTATCTGTTAATATGCCTGTGATTTCAAATCCCATGGTAAGAGTTTAAAAGTTAGATCAGGTTCTTTCGAACTGTTGCTTGTAGGGCAGTTCAGACACCATTCCTTTTTGGGGCAAAGCACTGTATACAACCATATTCGTCAGAAAAAAATGTTTAGAAAACATTGAAAGAACTACATTCCTAAGTATCCTTTCAGCCCCAAAACACAGCCATGCCATCAAAAACTGTCTACATTGTATGGGAATAAAACCCTAACCCTAGCTTCGGGTTTTGCTAGTTAGGGTTAGGGTTCAAATATTTCTCAAAGACAATTTTCTCAATATTCCACTCATTTGACTGGAAAATGAGCTTCTCTGAATCAAAATATGAGTCTGAAAAGACAATACAGCACTGCCTAAACCAAGAGAGTGTGTCAGGAGTGGTCAAATTAATTCTTGAAAGGTATTCTCTCATTGGAAATTTCGTGTTGAACGGAGTGCTGAATGAATGTACGTTTAGGCCTAAGTGGCCTAAAAGTCCGAAACAACGAATACATTTTGGCTTTATCTGTTAATATGCCTGTGATTTCAAAGCCCATAGGCAAGAGTTCAAAAGTAAAATCAGATTCTTTCGAACTGTTGCTTGTAGGGCAGTTCAGACACCATTCCTTTTTGGGGCAAAGCACTGTATACAGCCATATAGGTCAGAAAAAAATGTTTAGAAAACATTGAAAGAACTACATTCCTCAGAATCTTTTCAGCCCTAAAACACAACCATGCCATCAAAAACTGTCTACATTGTATGGAAATAAAACCCTAACCCTAGCTTCGGGTTTTGCTAGTAAGGGTTAGGGTTCAAATATTTCTCAAAGACAATATTCTCAATATTCCACTCATTTGACTGGAAAATGTGCTTCTCTGAATCAAAATATGAGTCTGAAAAGACAATACACCACTGCCTAAACCAAGAGAGTGTGTCAGGAGTGGTCAAATTAATTTTTGAAATGTGTTCTTTCATTGGAAATTTCGTGTTGAACGGAGTGCTGAATGTATGTACGTGTACGCCTAAGTGGCCTAAAAGTCCGAAACAACGAATACATTTTCGCTTTATCTCTTAATATGCCTGTGATTTCAAAGCCCATAGGCAAGAGTTTAAAAGTAAAATCAGGTTCTTTCGAACTGTTGCTTGTAAGGCAGTTCAAACACCATTTGTTTTTGGGGTAAAGCACTATATACAGCCATATAGTTCAGAAAAAAATGTTTAGAAAGCATTGAAAGAACTACATTCCTAAGTATCTTTTCATCCCTAAAACACAGCCATGCCATCAAAAACTGTCTACATTGTATGGAAATAAAACCCTAACCCTAGCTTCGGGTTTTGCTAGTTAGGGTTAGGTTTTAAATATTTCTCAAAGACAATTTTCTCAATATTCCACTCATTTGACTGGAAAATGTGCTTCTCTGAATCAAAATATGAGTCTGAAAAGACAATACAGCACTGCCTAAACCAAGAGAGTGTGTCAGGATTCGTCAAATTAATTCTTGAAAGGTATTCTTTCATTGGAAATCTCGTGTTGAACGGAGTGCTGAATGTATGTACGTTTAGGCCTAAGTGGCCTAAAAGTCCGAAACAACGAATACATTTTGGCTTTATCTGTTAATATGCATGTGATTTCAAAGCCCATAGGCAAGAGTTTAAAAGTAAAATCAGATTCTTTCGAACTGTTGCTTGTAGGGCAGTTCAGACACCATTCCTTTTTGGGGCAAAGCACTATATACAGCCATATAGGTCAGAAAAAAATGTTTAGAAAACATTGAAAGAACTAAATTCCTAAGTATCCTTTCAGCCCCAAAACACAGCCATGCCATCAAAAACTGTCTACATTGTATGGGAATAAAACCCTAACCCTAGCTTCGGGTTTTGCTAGTTAGGGTTAGGGTTCAAATATTTCTCAAAGACAATTTTCTCAATATTCCACTCATTTGACTGGAAAATGAGCTTCTCTGAATCAAAATATGAGTCTGAAAAGACAATACAGCACTGCCTAAACCAAGAGAGTGTGTCAGGAGTGGTCAAATTAATTCTTGAAAGGTATTCTTTCATTGGAAATTTCGTGTTGAACGGAGTGCTGAATGAATGTACGTTTAGGCCTAAGTGGCCTAAAAGTCCGAAACAACGAATACATTTTAGCTTTATCTGTTAATATGCCTGTGATTTCAAATCCCATGGTAAGAGTTTAAAAGTTAGATCAGGTTCTTTCGAACTGTTGCTTGTAGGGCAGTTCAGACACCATTCCTTTTTGGGGCAAAGCACTGTATACAACCATATTCGTCAGAAAAAAATGTTTAGAAAACATTGAAAGAACTACATTCCTAAGTATCCTTTCAGCCCCAAAACACAGCCATGCCATCAAAAACTGTCTACATTGTATGGGAATAAAACCCTAACCCTAGCTTCGGGTTTTGCTAGTTAGGGTTAGGGTTCAAATATTTCTCAAAGACAATTTTCTCAATATTCCACTCATTTGACTGGAAAATGTGCTTCTCTGAATCAAAATATGAGTCTGAAAAGACAATACAGCACTGCCTAAACCAAGAGAGTGTGTCAGGAGTGGTCAAATTAATTCTTGAAAGGTATTCTCTCATTGGAAATTTCGTGTTGAACGGAGTGCTGAATGAATGTACGTTTAGGCCTAAGTGGCCTAAAAGTCCGAAACAACGAATACATTTTGGCTTTATCTGTTAATATGCCTGTGATTTCAAAGCCCATAGGCAAGAGTTTAAAAGTAAAATCAGATTCTTTCGAACTGTTGCTTGTAGGGCAGTTCAGACACCATTCCTTTTTGGGGCAAAGCACTGTATACAGCCATATAGGTCAGAAAAAAATGTTTAGAAAACATTGAAAGAACTACATTCCTCAGAATCTTTTCAGCCCTAAAACACAACCATGCCATCAAAAACTGTCTACATTGTATGGAAATAAAACCCTAACCCTAGCTTCTGGTTTTGCTAGTAAGGGTTAGGGTTCAAATATTTCTCAAAGACAATATTCTCAATATTCCACTCATTTGACTGGAAAATGTGCTTCTCTGAATCAAAATATGAGTCTGAAAAGACAATACACCACTGCCTAAACCAAGAGAGTGTGTCAGGAGTGGTCAAATTAATTCTTGAAATGTGTTCTTTCATTGGAAATTTCGTGTTGAACGGAGTGCTGAATGTATGTACGTGGACGCCTAAGTGGCCTAAAAGTCCGAAACAACGAATACATTTTCGCTTTATCTCTTAATATGCCTGTGATTTCAAAGCCCATAGGCAAGAGTTTAAAAGTAAAATCAGGTTCTTTCGAACTGTTGCTTGTAAGGCAGTTCAAACACCATTTGTTTTTGGGGCAAAGCACTATATACAGCCATATAGTTCAGAAAAAAATGTTTAGAAAGCATTGAAAGAACTACATTCCTAAGTATCTTTTCAGCCCTAAAACACAGCCATGCCATCAAAAACTGTCTACATTGTATGGAAATAAAACCCTAACCCTAGCTTCGGGTTTTGCTAGTTAGGGTTAGGTTTTAAATATTTCTCAAAGACAATTTTCTCAATATTCCACTCATTTGACTGGAAAATGTGCTTCTCTGAATCAAAATATGAGTCTGAAAAGACAATACTGCACTGCCTAAACCAAGAGAGTGTGTCAGGAGTGGTCAAATTAATTCTTGAAAGGTATTCTTTCATTGGAAATTTAGTGTTGAACGGAGTGCTGAATGAATGTACTTTTAGGCCTAATTGGCCTAAAAGTCCGAAACAACTAATACATTTTGGCTTTATCAGTTAATATGCCTGTGATTTCAAAGCCCTTAGGCAAGAGTTTAAAAGTAAAATCAGGTTCTTTCGAACTGTTGCTTGTAGGGCAGTTCAGACACCATTCCTTTTTGGGGCAAAGCACTGTATACAACCATATTCGTCAGAAAAAAATGTTTAGAAAACATTGAAAGAACTACATTCCTAAGTATCCTTTCAGCCCTAAAATACAGCCATGCCATCAAAAACTATCTACATTGTATGGGAATAAAACCATAACCCTAGCTTCGGCTTTTGCTGGTTAGGGTTAGGGTTCAAATATTTCTCAAAGACAATTTTCTCAATATTCCACTCATTTGACTGGAAAATGTGCTTCTCTGAATCAAAATATGAGTCTGAAAAGACAATACAGCACTGCCTAAACCAAGAGAGTGGGTCAGGAGTGGTCAAATTAATTCTTGAAAGGTATTCTTTCATTGGAAATTTCGTGTTGAACGGAGTGCTGAATGAATGTACGTTTAGGCCTAAGTGGCCTAAAAGTCCGAAACAACGAATACATTTTGGCTTTATCTCTTAATATACCTGTGATTTCAAAGACCATAGGCAAGAGTTTAAAAGTAAAATCAGGTTCTTTCGAACTGTTGCTTGTAGGGCAGTTCAGACACCATTCCTTTTTGGGGCAAAGCACTGTATACAACCATATAGGTCAGAAAAAAATGTTTAGAAAACATAGAAAGAACTACATTCCTAAGTATCCTTTCAGCCCCAAAACACAGCCATGCCATCAAAAACTGTCTATATTGTATGGGAATAAAACCCTAACCCTAGCTTCGGCTTTTGCTAGTTAGGGTTAGGGTTCAAATATTTTTCAAAGACAATTTTCTCAATATTCCACTGATTTGACTGGAAAATGAGCTTCTCTGAATCAAAATAGGAGTCTGAAAAGACAATACACCACTGCCTAAACCAAGAGAGTGTGTCAGGAGTGGTCAAATTAATTCTTGAAAGGTATTCTTTCATTGGAAATTTCTTGTTGAACGGAGTGCTGAATGAATGTACGTTTAAGCCTAAGTGGCCTAAAAGTCCGAAACAACGAATACATTTTAGCTTTATCTGTTAATATGCCTGTGATTTCAAATCCCATGGTAAGAGTTTAAAAGTTAGATCAGGTTCTTTCGAACTGTTGCTTGTAGGGCAGTTCAGACACCATTCCTTTTTGGGGCAAAGCACTGTATACAACCATATTCGTCAGAAAAAAATGTTTAGAAAACATTGAAAGAACTACATTCCTCAGAATCTTTTCAGCCCTAAAACACAACCATGCCATCAAAAACTGTCTACATTGTATGGAAATAAAACCCTAACCCTAGCTTCGGGTTTTGCTAGTAAGGGTCAGGGTTCAAATATTTCTCAAAGACAATATTCTCAATATTCCACTCATTTGACTGGAAAATGTGCTTCTCTGAATCAAAATATGAGTCTGAAAAGACAATACACCACTGCCTGAACCAAGAGAGTGTGTCAGGAGTGGTCAAATTAATTCTTGAAATGTGTTCTTTCATTGGAAATTTCGTGTTGAACGGAGTGCTGAATGTATGTACGTGTACGCCTAAGTGGCCTAAAAGTCCGAAACAACGAATACATTTTCGCTTTATCTCTTAATATGCCTGTGATTTCAAAGCCCATAGGCAAGAGTTTAAAAGTAAAATCAGGTTCTTTCGAACTGTTGCTTGTAAGGCAGTTCAAACACCATTTGTTTTTGGGGTAAAGCACTATATACAGCCATATAGTTCAGAAAAAAATGTTTAGAAAGCATTGAAAGAACTACATTCCTAAGTATCTTTTCATCCCTAAAACACAGCCATGCCATCAAAAACTGTCTACATTGTATGGAAATAAAACCCTAACCCTAGCTTCGGGTTTTGCTAGTTAGGGTTAGGTTTTAAATATTTCTCAAAGACAATTTTCTCAATATTCCACTCATTTGACTGGAAAATGTGCTTCTCTGAATCAAAATATGAGTCTGAAAAGACAATACAGCACTGCCTAAACCAAGAGAGTGTGTCAGGATTCGTCAAATTAATTCTTGAAAGGTATTCTTTCATTGGAAATCTCGTGTTGAACGGAGTGCTGAATGTATGTACGTTTAGGCCTAAGTGGCCTAAAAGTCCGAAACAACGAATACATTTTGGCTTTATCTGTTAATATGCATGTGATTTCAAAGCCCATAGGCAAGAGTTTAAAAGTAAAATCAGATTCTTTCGAACTGTTGCTTGTAGGGCAGTTCAAACACCATTCGTTTTTGGGGCAAAGCACTATATACAGCCATATAGGTCAGAAAAAAATGTTTAGAAAACATTGAAAGAACTACATTCCTAAGTATCTTTCAAGCCCTTAAACACAACCATGCCATCAAAAACTGTCTACATTGTATGGGAATAAAACCCTAACCCTAGCTTCGGGTTTTGCTAGTTAGGGTTAGGGTTCAAATATTTCTCAAAGACAATTTTCTCAATATTCCACTCATTTGACTGGAAAATGTGCTTCTCTGAATCAAAATATGAGTCTGAAAAGACAATACAGCACTGCCTAAACCAAGAGAGTGTGTCAGGATTAGTCAAATTAATTCTTGAAAGGTATTCTTTCATTGGAAATTTCGTGTTGAACGGAATGCTGAATGAATGTACGTTTAGGCTTAAGTGGCCTAAAAGTCTGAAACAACTAATACATTTTGGCTTTATCTGTTAATATGCCTGTGATTTCAAAGCCCATGGTAAGAGTTTAAAAGTTAAATCAGGTTCTTTCGAACTGTTGCTTGTAGGGCAGTTCAAACATCATTCGTTTTTGGGGCAAAGCACTATATACAGCCATATAGTTCAGAAAAAAATGTTTAGAAAGCATTGAAAGAACTACATTCCTAAGTATCTTTTCAGCCCTAAAACACAGCCATGCCATCAAAAACTGTCTACATTGTATGGAAATAAAACCCTAACCCTTGCTTCGGGTTTTGCTAGTTAGGGTTAGGTTTTAAATATTTCTCAAAGACAATTTTCTCAATATTCCACTCATTTGACTGGAAAATGTGCTTCTCTGAATCAAAATATGAGTCTGAAAAGACAATACAGCACTGCCTAAACCAAGAGAGTGTGTCAGGATTCGTCAAATTAATTCTTGAAAGGTATTCTTTCATTGGAAATCTCGTGTTGAACACAGTGCTGAATGTATGTACGTTTAGGCCTAAGTGGCCTAAAAGTCCGAAACAACGAATACATTTTGGCTTTATCTGTTAATATGCCTGTGATTTCAAAGCCCATAGGCAAGAGTTTAAAAGTAAAATCAGATTCTTTCGAACTGTTGCTTGTAGGGCAGTTCAGACACCATTCCTTTTTGGGGCAAAGCACTATATACAGCCATATAGGTCAGAAAAAAATGTTTAGAAAACATTGAAAGAACTAAATTCCTAAGTATCCTTTCAGCCCCAAAACACAGCCATGCCATCAAAAACTGTCTACATTGTATGGGAATAAAACCCTAACCCTAGCTTCGGGTTTTGCTAGTTAGGGTTAGGGTTCAAATATTTCTCAAAGACAATTTTCTCAATATTCCACTCATTTGACTGGAAAATGAGCTTCTCTGAATCAAAATATGAGTCTGAAAAGACAATACAGCACTGCCTAAACCAAGAGAGTGTGTCAGGAGTGGTCAAATTAATTCTTGAAAGGTATTCTTTCATAGGAAATTTCGTGTTGAACGGAGTGCTGAATGAATGTACCTTTAGGCCTAAGTGGCCTAAAAGTCCGAAACAACGAATACATTTTGGCTTTATCTGTTAATATGCCTGAGATTTCAAAGCCCATAGGCAAGAGTTTAAAAGTTAAATCAGGTTCTTTCAAACTGTTGCTTGTAGGGCAGTTCAGACACCATTCCTTTTTGGGGCAAAGCACTGTATACAGCCATATAGGTCAGAAAAATATGTTTAGAAAACATTGAAAGAACTACATTCCTCAGAATCTTTTCAGCCCTAAAACACAACCATACCATCAAAAACTGTCTACATTGTATGGAAATAAAACCCTAACACTAGCTTCGGGTTTTGCTAGTTAGGGTTAGGGTTCAAATATTTCATAAGACAATTTTCTCAATATTCCACTCATTTGACTGGAAAATGTGCTTCTCTGAATCAAAATATGAGTCTGAAAAGACAATACAGCACTGCCTAAACCAAGAGAGTGTGTCAGGAGTGGTCAAATTAATTCTAGAAAGGTATTCTTTCATTGGAAATTTCGTGTTGAACGGAGTGCTGAATGAATGTACGTTTAGGCTTAAGTGGCCTAAAAGTCCGAAACAACTAATACATTTTGGCTTTACCTGTTAATATGCCTGTGATTTCAAAGCCCATGGTAAGAGTTTAAAAGTTAAATCAGGATCTTTCGAACTGTTGCTTGTTGGGCAGTTCAAACACAATTTGTTTTTGGGGCAAAGCACTATATACAGCCATATAGGTCAGAAAAAAATGTTTAGAAAACATTGAAAGAATTACATTCCTAGGTATCCTTTCAGCCCTAAAACACAGCCATGCCATCAAAAACTGTCTACATTGTATGGGAATAAAACCCTAACCCTAGCTTCGGGTTTTGCTAGTTAGGGTTAGGGTTCAAATATTTCTCAAAGACAATTTTCTCAATATTCCACTCATTTGACTGGAAAATGTGCTTCTCTGAATCAAAATATGAGTCTGAAAAGACAATACAGCACTGCCTAAACCAAGAGAGTGTGTCAGGAGTGGTCAAATTAATTCTTGAAAGGTATTCTTTCATTGGAAATTTAGTGTTGAACGGAGTGCTGAATGAATGTACTTTTAGGCCTAAGTGGCCTAAAAGTCCGAAACAACTAATACATTTTGGCTTTATCTGTTAATATGCCTGTGATTTCAAAGCCCATGGTAAGAGTTTAAAAGTTAAATCAGGTTCTTTCGAACTGTTGCTTATAGGGCAGTTCAGACACCATTCCTTTTTGGGGCAAAGCACTGTATACAGCCATATTCGTCAGAAAAAAATGTTTAGAAAACATTGAAAGAACTACATTCCTAAGTATCCTTTCAGCCCTAAAATACAGCCATGCCATCAAAAACTATCTACATTGTATGGGAATAAAACTCTAACCCTAGCTTCGGCTTTTGCTAGTTAGGGTTAGGGTTCAAATATTTCTCAAAGACAATTTTCTAAATATTCCACTGATTTGACTGGAAAATGACCTTCTCTGAATCAAAATATGAGTCTGAAAAGAAAATACAGCACTGCATAAACCAAGAGAGTGTGTCAGGAGTGGTCAAATTAATTCTTGAAAGGTATTCTTTCATTGGAAATTTCGTGTTGAACGGAGTGCTGAATGAATGTACGTTTAGGCCTAAGTGGCCTAAATGTCCGAAACAACGAATACATTTTGGCTTTATCTGTTAATATGCCTTTGATTTCAAAACCCATAGCCAAGAGTTTAAAAGTAAAATCAGATTCTTTCGAACTGCTGCTTGTAGGGCAGTTCAGATACCATTCCTTTTTGGGGCAAAGCACTGTATACAGCCATATAGGTCAGAAAAAAATGTTTAGAAAACATATAAAGAACTACATTCCTAAGTATCCTTTCAGCCCCAAAACACAGCCATGCCATCAAAAACTGTCTACATTGTACGGGAATAAAACCCTAACCCTAGCTTCGGGTTTTGCTAGTTAGGGTTAGGGTTCAAATATTTCTCAAAGACAATTTTCTCAATATTCCACTCATTTGACTGGAAAATGTGCTTCTCTGAATCAAAATATGAGTCTGAAAAGACAATACAGCACTGCCTAAACCAAGAGAGTGTGCCAGGAGTGGTCAAATTAATTCTTGAAAGGTATTCTTTCATTGGAAATTTAGTGTTGAACGGAGTGCTGAATGAATGTACTTTTAGGCCTAAGTGGCCTAAAAGTCCGAAACAACTAATACATTTTGGCTTTATCTGTTAATATGACTGTGATTTCAAAGCCCATGGTAAGAGTTTAAAAGTTAAATCAGGTTCTTTCGAACTATTGCTTGTAGGGCAGTTCAGACACCATTCCTTTTTGGGGCAAAGCACTGTATACAGCCATATTCGTCAGAAAAAAATGTTTAGAAAACATTGAAAGAACTACATTCCTAAGTATCCTTTCAGCCCTAAAACACAGCCATGCCATCAAGAACTATCTACATTGTATGGGAATAAAACCCTAACCCTAGCTTCGGCTTTTGCTAGTTAGGGTTAGGGTTCAAATATTTCTCAAAGACAATTTTCTCAATATTCCACTCATTTGACTGGAAAATGTGCTTCTCTGAATCAAAATATGAGTCTGAAAAGACAATACAGCACTGCCTAAACCAAGAGAGTGTGTCAGGAGTGGTCAAATTAATTCTTGAAATGTATTCTTTTCTTTCTGGAAAATGTGCTCCTCTGAATCAAAGTATGAGTCTGAAAAGACAATACAGCACTGTCTAAACCAAGAGAGTGTGTCAGGAGTGGTCAAATTAATTCTTGAAAGGTATTCTTTCATTGGAAATTTCGTGTTGAACGGAGTTCTGAATGAATGTACGTTTAGGCTTAAGTGGCCTAAAAGTCGGAAACAACTAATACGTTTTGGCTTTATCTGTTAATATGCCTTTAAAAGAGTTTAAAAGTTAAATCAGGTTCTTTCGAACTGTTGCTTGTAGGGCAGTTCAAACACCATTCGTTTTTGGGGCAAAGCACTATATACAGCCATATAGGTCAGAAAAAAATGTTTAGAAAACATTGAAAGAACTACATTCCTAAGTATCTTTCAAGCCCTTAAACACAACCATGCCATCAAAAACTGTCTACATTGTATGGGAATAAAACCCTAACCCTAGCTTCGGGTTTTGCTAGTTAGGGTTAGGGTTCAAATATTTCTCAAAGACAATTTTCTCAATATTCCACTCATTTGACTGGAAAATGTGCTTCTCTGAATCAAAATATGAGTCTGAAAAGACAATACAGCACTGCCTAAACCAAGAGAGTGTGTCAGGATTCGTCAAATTAATTCTTGAAAGGTATTCTTTCATTGGAAATTTCGTGTTGAACGGAATGCTGAATGAATGTACGTTTAGGCTTAAGTGGCCTAAAAGTCTGAAACAACTAATACATTTTGGCTTTACCTGTTAATATGCCTGTGATTTCAAAGCCCATGGTAAGAGTTTAAAAGTTAAATCAGGATCTTTCGAACTGTTGCTTGTTGGGCAGTTCAAACACAATTTGTTTTTGGGGCAAAGCACTATATACAGCCATATAGGTCAGAAAAAAATGTTTAGAAAACATTGAAAGAATTACATTCCTAGGTATCCTTTCAGCCCTAAAACACAGCCATGCCATCAAAAACTGTCTACATTGTATGGGAATAAAACCCTAACCCTAGCTTCGGGTTTTGCTGGTTAGGGTTAGGGTTCAAATATTTCTCAAAGACAATTTTCTCAATATTCCACTCATTTGACTGGAAAATGTGCTTCTCTGAATCAAAATATGAGTCTGAAAAGACAATACAGCACTGCCTAAACCAAGAGAGTGTGTCAGGAGTGGTCAAATTAATTCTTGAAAGGTATTCTTTCATTGGAAATTTAGTGTTGAACGGAGTGCTGAATGAATGTACTTTTAGGCCTAAGTGGCCTAAAAGTCCGAAACAACTAATACATTTTGGCTTTATCTGTTAATATGCCTGTGATTTCAAAGCCCATGGTAAGAGTTTAAAAGTTAAATCAGGTTCTTTCGAACTGTTGCTTGTAGGGCAGTTCAGACACCATTCCTTTTTGGGGCAAAGCACTGTATACAGCCATATTCGTCAGAAAAAAATGTTTAGAAAACATTGAAAGAACTACATTCCTAAGTATCCTTTCAGCCCTAAAATACAGCCATGCCATCAAAAACTATCTACATTGTATGGGAATAAAACTCTAACCCTAGCTTCGGCTTTTGCTAGTTAGGGTTAGGGTTCAAATATTTCTCAAAGACAATTTTCTCAATATTCCACTGATTTGACTGGAAAATGACCTTCTCTGAATCAAAATATGAGTCTGAAAAGAAAATACAGCACTGCATAAACCAAGAGAGTGTGTCAGGAGTGGTCAAATTAATTCTTGAAAGGTATTCTTTCATTGGAAATTTCGTGTTGAACGGAGTGCTGAATGAATGTACGTTTAGGCCTAAGTGGCGTAAATGTCCGAAACAACGAATACATTTTGGCTTTATCTGTTAATATGCCTTTGATTTCAAAACCCATAGCCAAGAGTTTAAAAGTAAAATCAGATTCTTTCGAACTGCTGCTTGTAGGGCAGTTCAGATACAATTCCTTTTTGGGGCAAAGCACTGTATACAGCCATATAGGTCAGAAAAAAATGTTTAGAAAACATATAAAGAACTACATTCCTAAGTATCTTTTCAGCCCTAAAACACAGCCATGCCATCAAAAACTATCTACATTGTATGAGAATAAAACCCTAACCCTAGCTTCGGCTTTTGCTAGTTAGGGTTAGGGTTCAAATATTTCTCAAAGACAATTTTCTCAATATTCCACTCATTTGACTGGAAAATGTGCTTCTCTGAATCAAAATATGAGTCTGAAAAGACAATACAGCACTGCCTAAACCAAGAGAGTGTGTCAGGAGTGGTCAAATTAATTCTTGAAAGGTATTCTTTCATTGGAAATTTCGTGTTGAACGGAGTGCTGAATGAATGTACGTTTAGGCCTAAGTGGCCTAAAAGTCCGAAACAACGAATACATTTTGGCTTTATCTCTTAATATACCTGTGATTTCAAAGACCATAGGTAAGAGTTTAAAAGTAAAATCAGGTTCTTTCGAACTGTTGCTTGTAGGGCAGTTCAGACACCATTCCTTTTTGGGGCAAAGCACTGTATACAACCATATAGGTCAGAAAAAAATGTTTAGAAAACATTGAAAGAACTACATTCCTAAGTATCCTTTCAGCCCCAAAACACAGCCATGCCATCAAAAACTGTCTACATTGTACGGGAATAAAACCCTAACCCTAGCTTCGGGTTTTGCTAGTTAGGGTTAGGGTTCAAATATTTCTCAAAGACAATTTTCTCAATATTCCACTCATTTGACTGGAAAATGTGCTTCTCTGAATCAAAATATGAGTCTGAAAAGACAATACAGCACTGCCTAAACCAAGAGAGTGTGCCAGGAGTGGTCAAATTAATTCTTGAAAGGTATTCTTTCATTGGAAATTTAGTGTTGAACGGAGTGCTGAATGAATGTACTTTTAGGCCTAAGTGGCCTAAAAGTCCGAAACAACTAATACATTTTGGCTTTATCTGTTAATATGACTGTGATTTCAAAGCCCATGGTAAGAGTTTAAAAGTTAAATCAGGTTCTTTCAAACTATTGCTTGTAGGGCAGTTCAGACACCATTCCTTTTTGGGGCAAAGCACTGTATACAGCCATATTCGTCAGAAAAAAATGTTTAGAAAACATTGAAAGAACTACATTCCTAAGTATCCTTTCAGCCCTAAAACACAGCCATGCCATCAAGAACTATCTACATTGTATGGGAATAAAACCCTAACCCTAGCTTCGGCTTTTGCTAGTTAGGGTTAGGGTTCAAATATTTCTCAAAGACAATTTTCTCAATATTCCACTCATTTGACTGGAAAATGTGCTTCTCTGAATCAAAATATGAGTCTGAAAAGACAATACAGCACTGCCTAAACCAAGAGAGTGTGTCAGGAGTGGTCAAATTAATTCTTGAAATGTATTCTTTTCTTTCTGGAAAATGTGCTCCTCTGAATCAAAGTATGAGTCTGAAAAGACAATACAGCACTGTCTAAACCAAGAGAGTGTGTCAGGAGTGGTCAAATTAATTCTTGAAAGGTATTCTTTCATTGGAAATTTCGTGTTGAACGGAGTTCTGAATGAATGTACGTTTAGGCTTAAGTGGCCTAAAAGTCGGAAACAACTAATACGTTTTGGCTTTATCTGTTAATATGCCTTTAAAAGAGTTTAAAAGTTAAATCAGGTTCTTTCGAACTGTTGCTTGTAGGGCAGTTCAAACACCATTCGTTTTTGGGGCAAAGCACTATATACAGCCATATAGGTCAGAAAAAAATGTTTAGAAAACATTGAAAGAACTACATTCCTAAGTATCTTTCAAGCCCTTAAACACAACCATGCCATCAAAAACTGTCTACATTGTATGGGAATAAAACCCTAACCCTAGCTTCGGGTTTTGCTAGTTAGGGTTAGGGTTCAAATATTTCTCAAAGACAATTTTCTCAATATTCCACTCATTTGACTGGAAAATGTGCTTCTCTGAATCAAAATATGAGTCTGAAAAGACAATACAGCACTGCCTAAACCAAGAGAGTGTGTCAGGAGTGGTCAAATTAATTCTTGAAAGGTATTCTCTCATTGGAAATTTCGTGTTGAACGGAGTGCTGAATGAATGTACGTTTAGGCCTAAGTGGCCTAAAAGTCCGAAACAACGAATACATTTTGGCTTTATCTGTTAATATGCCTGTGATTTCAAAGCCCATAGGCAAGAGTTTAAAAGTAAAATCAGATTCTTTCGAACTGTTGCTTGTAGGGCAGTTCAGACACCATTCCTTTTTGGGGCAAAGCACTGTATACAGCCATATAGGTCAGAAAAAAATGTTTAGAAAACATTGAAAGAACTACATTCCTCAGAATCTTTTCAGCCCTAAAACACAACCATGCCATCAAAAACTGTCTACATTGTATGGAAATAAAACCCTAACCCTAGCTTCTGGTTTTGCTAGTAAGGGTTAGGGTTCAAATATTTCTCAAAGACAATATTCTCAATATTCCACTCATTTGACTGGAAAATGTGCTTCTCTGAATCAAAATATGAGTCTGAAAAGACAATACACCACTGCCTAAACCAAGAGAGTGTGTCAGGAGTGGTCAAATTAATTCTTGAAATGTGTTCTTTCATTGGAAATTTCGTGTTGAACGGAGTGCTGAATGTATGTACGTGGACGCCTAAGTGGCCTAAAAGTCCGAAACAACGAATACATTTTCGCTTTATCTCTTAATATGCCTGTGATTTCAAAGCCCATAGGCAAGAGTTTAAAAGTAAAATCAGGTTCTTTCGAACTGTTGCTTGTAAGGCAGTTCAAACACCATTTGTTTTTGGGGCAAAGCACTATATACAGCCATATAGTTCAGAAAAAAATGTTGAGAAAGCATTGAAAGAACTACATTCCTAAGTATCTTTTCAGCCCTAAAACACAGCCATGCCATCAAAAACTGTCTACATTGTATGGAAATAAAACCCTAACCCTAGCTTCGGGTTTTGCTAGTTAGGGTTAGGTTTTAAATATTTCTCAAAGACAATTTTCTCAATATTCCACTCATTTGACTGGAAAATGTGCTTCTCTGAATCAAAATATGAGTATGAAAAGACAATACTGCACTGCCTAAACCAAGAGAGTGTGTCAGGAGTGGTCAAATTAATTCTTGAAAGGTATTCTTTCATTGGAAATTTAGTGTTGAACGGAGTGCTGAATGAATGTACTTTTAGGCCTAATTGGCCTAAAAGTCCGAAACAACTAATACATTTTGGCTTTATCTGTTAATATGCCTGTGATTTCAAAGCCCATGGTAAGAGTTTAAAAGTTAAATCAGGTTCTTTCGAACTGTTGCTTGTAGGGCAGTTCAGACACCATTCCTTTTTGGGGCAAAGCACTGTATACAGCCATATTCGTCAGAAAAAAATGTTTATAAAACATTGAAAGAACTACATTCCTAAGTATCCTTTCAGCCCTAAAATACAGCCATGCCATCAAAAACTATCTACATTGTATGGGAATAAAACCATAACCCTAGCTTCGGCTTTTGCTAGTTAGGGTTAGGGTTCAAATATTTCTCAAAGACAATTTTCTCAATATTCCACTCATTTGACTGGAAAATGTGCTTCTCTGAATCAAAATATGAGTCTGAAAAGACAATACAGCACTGCCTAAACCAAGAGAGTGTGTCAGGAGTGGTCAAATTAATTCTTGAAAGGTATTCTTTCATTGGAAATTTCGTGTTGAACGGAGTGCTGAATGAATGTACGTTTAGGCCTAAGTGGCCTAAAAGTCCGAAACAACGAATACATTTTGGCTTTATCTCTTAATATACCTGTGATTTCAAAGACCATAGGCAAGAGTTTAAAAGTAAAATCAGGTTCTTTCGAACTGTTGCTTGTAGGGCAGTTCAGACACCATTCCTTTTTGGGGCAAAGCACTGTATACAACCATATAGGTCAGAAAAAAATGTTTAGAAAACATAGAAAGAACTACATTCCTAAGTATCCTTTCAGCCCCAAAACACAGCCATGCCATCAAAAACTGTCTACATTGTATGGGAATAAAACCCTAACCCTAGCTTCGGCTTTTGCTAGTTAGGGTTAGGGTTCAAATATTTCTCAAAGACAATTTTCTCAATATTCCACTCATTTGACTGGAAAATGTGCTTCTCTGAATCAAAATATGAGTATGAAAAGACAATACTGCACTGCCTAAACCAAGAGAGTGTGTCAGGAGTGGTCAAATTAATTCTTGAAAGGTATTCTTTCATTGGAAATTTAGTGTTGAACGGAGTGCTGAATGAATGTACTTTTAGGCCTAAGTGGCCTAAAAGTCCGAAACAACTAATACATTTTGGCTTTATCTGTTAATATGCCTGTGATTTCAAAGCCCATGGTAAGAGTTTAAAAGTTAAATCAGGTTCTTTCGAACTGTTGCTTGTAGGGCAGTTCAGACACCATTCCTTTTTGGGGCAAAGCACTGTATACAGCCATATTCGTCAGAAAAAAATGTTTAGAAAACATTGAAAGAACTACATTCCTAAGTATCCTTTCAGCCCTAAAATACAGCCATGCCATCAAAAACTATCTACATTGTATGGGAATAAAACCATAACCCTAGCTTCGGCTTTTGCTAGTTAGGGTTAGGGTTCAAATATTTCTCAAAGACAATTTTCTCAATATTCCACTGATTTGACTGGAAAATGACCTTCTCTGAATCAAAATATGAGTCTGAAAAGACAATACAGCACTGCATAAACCAAGAGAGTGTGTCAGGAGTGGTCAAATTAATTCTTGAAAGGTATTCTTTCATTGGAAATTTCGTGTTGAACGGAGTGCTGAATGAATGTACGTTTAGGCCAAAGTGGCCTAAAAGTCCGAAACAACGAATAAATTTTGGCTTTATCTCTTAATATACCTGTGATTTCAAAGACCATAGGCAAGAGTTTAAAAGTAAAATCAGGTTCTTTCGAACTGTTGCTTGTAGGGCAGTTCAGACACCATTCCTTTTTGGGGCAAAGCACTGTATACAGCCATATAGGTCAGAAAAAAATGTTTAGAAAACATTGAAAGAACTACATTCCTCAGAATCTTTTCAGCCCTAAAACACAACCATGCCATCAAAAACTGTCTACATTGTATGGAAATAAAACCCTAACCCTAGCTTCGGGTTTTGCTAGTAAGGGTTAGGGTTCAAATATTTCTCAAAGACAATATTCTCAATATTCCACTCATTTGACTGGAAAATGTGCTTCTCTGAATCAAAATATGAGTCTGAAAAGACAATACACCACTGCCTAAACCAAGAGAGTGTGTCAGGAGTGGTCAAATTAATTCTTGAAATGTGTTCTTTCATTGGAAATTTCGTGTTGAACGGAGTGCTGAATGTATGTACGTGTACGCCTAAGTGGCCTAAAAGTCCGAAACAACAAATACATTTTCGCTTTATCTCTTAATATGCCTGTGATTTCAAAGCCCATAGGCAAGAGTTTAAAAGTTAGATCAGGTTCTTTCGAACTGTTGCTTGTAGGGCAGTTCAGACACCATTCCTTTTTGGGGCAAAGCACTGTATACAGCCATATTCGTCAGAAAAAAATGTTTAGAAAACATTGAAAGAACTACATTCCTAAGTATCCTTTCAGCCCCAAAACACAGCCATGCCATCAAAAACTGTCTACATTGTATGGGAATAAAACCCTAACCCTAGCTTCGGGTTTTGCTAGTTAGGGTTAGGGTTCAAATATTTCTCAAAGACAATTTTCTCAATATTCCACTCATTTGACTGGAAAATGTGCTTCTCTGAATCAAAATATGAGTCTGAAAAGACAATACAGCACTGCCTAAACCAAGAGAGTGTGTCAGGAGTGGTCAAATTAATTCTTGAAAGGTATTCTCTCATTGGAAATTTCGTGTTGAACGGAGTGCTGAATGAATGTACGTTTAGGCCTAAGTGGCCTAAAAGTCCGAAACAACGAATACATTTTGGCTTTATCTGTTAATATGCCTGTGATTTCAAAGCCCATAGGCAAGAGTTTAAAAGTAAAATCAGATTCTTTCGAACTGTTGCTTGTAGGGCAGTTCAGACACCATTCCTTTTTGGGGCAAAGCACTGTATACAGCCATATAGGTCAGAAAAAAATGTTTAGAAAACATTGAAAGAACTACATTCCTCAGAATCTTTTCAGCCCTAAAACACAACCATGCCATCAAAAACTGTCTACATTGTATGGAAATAAAACCCTAACCCTAGCTTCTGGTTTTGCTAGTAAGGGTTAGGGTTCAAATATTTCTCAAAGACAATATTCTCAATATTCCACTCATTTGACTGGAAAATGTGCTTCTCTGAATCAAAATATGAGTCTGAAAAGACAATACACCACTGCCTAAACCAAGAGAGTGTGTCAGGAGTGGTCAAATTAATTCTTGAAATGTGTTCTTTCATTGGAAATTTCGTGTTGAACGGAGTGCTGAATGTATGTACGTGTACGCCTAAGTGGCCTAAAAGTCCGAAACAACGAATACATTTTCGCTTTATCTCTTAATATGCCTGTGATTTCAAAGCCCATAGGCAAGAGTTTAAAAGTAAAATCAGGTTCTTTCGAACTGTTGCTTGTAAGGCAGTTCAAACACCATTTGTTTTTGGGGCAAAGCACTATATACAGCCATATAGTTCAGAAGAAAATGTTTAGAAAGCATTGAAAGAACTACATTCCTAAGTATCTTTTCAGCCCTAAAACACAGCCATGCCATCAAAAACTGTCTACATTGTATGGAAATAAAACCCTAACCCTAGCTTCGGGTTTTGCTAGTTAGGGATAGGTTTTAAATATTTCTCAAAGACAATTTTCTCAATATTCCACTCATTTGACTGGAAAATGTGCTTCTCTGAATCAAAATATGAGTCTGAAAAGACAATACTGCACTGCCTAAACCAAGAGAGTGTGTCAGGAGTGGTCAAATTAATTCTTGAAAGGTATTCTTTCATTGGAAATTTAGTGTTGAACGGAGTGCTGAATGAATGTACTTTTAGGCCTAATTGGCCTAAAAGTCCCAAACAATTAATACATTTTGGCTTTATCTGTTAATATGCCTGTGATTTCAAAGCCCATGGTAAGAGTTTAAAAGTTAAATCAGGTTCTTTCGAACTGTTGCTTGTAGGGCAGTTCAGACACCATTCCTTTTTGGGGCAAAGCACTGTATACAGCCATATTCGTCAGAAAAAAATGTTTAGAAAACATTGAAAGAACTACATTCCTAAGTATCCTTTCAGCCCTAAAATACAGCCATGCCATCAAAAACTATCTACATTGTATGGGAATAAAACCATAACCCTAGCTTCGGCTTTTGCTAGTTAGGGTTAGGGTTCAAATATTTCTCAAAGACAATTTTCTCAATATTCCACTCATTTGACTGGAAAATGTGCTTCTCTGAATCAAAATATGAGTCTGAAAAGACAATACAGCACTGCCTAAACCAAGAGAGTGTGTCAGGAGTGGTCAAATTAATTCTTGAAAGGTATTCTTTCATTGGAAATTTCGTGTTGAACGGAGTGCTGAATGAATGTACGTTTAGGCCTAAGTGGCCTAAAAGTCCGAAACAACGAATACATTTTGGCTTTATCTCTTAATATACCTGTGATTTCAAAGACCATAGGCAAGAGTTTAAAAGTAAAATCAGGTTCTTTCGAACTGTTGCTTGTAGGGCAGTTCAGACACCATTCCTTTTTGGGGCAAAGCACTGTATACAACCATATAGGTCAGAAAAAAATGTTTAGAAAACATAGAAAGAACTACATTCCTAAGTATCCTTTCAGCCCCAAAACACAGCCATGCCATCAAAAACTGTCTACATTGTATGGGAATAAAACCCTAACCCTAGCTTCGGCTTTTGCTAGTTAGGGTTAGGGTTCAAATATTTTTCAAAGACAATTTTCTCAATATTCCACTGATTTGACTGGAAAATGAGCTTCTCTGAATCAAAATAGGAGTCTGAAAAGACAATACACCACTGCCTAAACCAAGAGAGTGTGTCAGGAGTGGTCAAATTAATTCTTGAAAGGTATTCTTTCATTGGAAATTTCTTGTTGAACGGAGTGCTGAATGAATGTACGTTTAAGCCTAAGTGGCCTAAAAGTCCGAAACAACGAATACATTTTAGCTTTATCTGTTAATATGCCTGTGATTTCAAATCCCATGGTAAGAGTTTAAAAGTTAGATCAGGTTCTTTCGAACTGTTGCTTGTAGGGCAGTTCAGACACCATTCCTTTTTGGGGCAAAGCACTGTATACAACCATATTCGTCAGAAAAAAATGTTTAGAAAACATTGAAAGAACTACATTCCTAAGTATCCTTTCAGCCCCAAAACACAGCCATGCCATCAAAAACTGTCTACATTGTATGGGAATAAAACCCTAACCCTAGCTTCGGGTTTTGCTAGTTAGGGTTAGGGTTCAAATATTTCTCAAAGACAATTTTCTCAATATTCCACTCATTTGACTGGAAAATGAGCTTCTCTGAATCAAAATATGAGTCTGAAAAGACAATACAGCACTGCCTAAACCAAGAGAGTGTGTCAGGAGTGGTCAAATTAATTCTTGAAAGGTATTCTCTCATTGGAAATTTCGTGTTGAACGGAGTGCTGAATGAATGTACGTTTAGGCCTAAGTGGCCTAAAAGTCCGAAACAACGAATACATTTTGGCTTTATCTGTTAATATGCCTGTGATTTCAAAGCCCATAGGCAAGAGTTCAAAAGTAAAATCAGATTCTTTCGAACTGTTGCTTGTAGGGCAGTTCAGACACCATTCCTTTTTGGGGCAAAGCACTGTATACAGCCATATAGGTCAGAAAAAAATGTTTAGAAAACATTGAAAGAACTACATTCCTCAGAATCTTTTCAGCCCTAAAACACAACCATGCCATCAAAAACTGTCTACATTGTATGGAAATAAAACCCTAACCCTAGCTTCTGGTTTTGCTAGTAAGGGTTAGGGTTCAAATATTTCTCAAAGACAATATTCTCAATATTCCACTCATTTGACTGGAAAATGTGCTTCTCTGAATCAAAATATGAGTCTGAAAAGACAATACACCACTGCCTAAACCAAGAGAGTGTGTCAGGAGTGGTCAAATTAATTCTTGAAATGTGTTCTTTCATTGGAAATTTCGTGTTGAACGGAGTGCTGAATGTATGTACGTGTACGCCTAAGTGGCCTAAAAGTCCGAAACAACGAATACATTTTCGCTTTATCTCTTAATATGCCTGTGATTTCAAAGCCCATAGGCAAGAGTTTAAAAGTAAAATCAGGTTCTTTCGAACTGTTGCTTGTAAGGCAGTTCAAACACCATTTGTTTTTGGGGCAAAGCACTATATACAGCCATATAGTTCAGAAAAAAATGTTTAGAAAGCATTGAAAGAACTACATTCCTAAGTATCTTTTCAGCCCTAAAACACAGCCATGCCATCAAAAACTGTCTACATTGTATGGAAATAAAACCCTAACCCTAGCTTCGGGTTTTGCTAGTTAGGGATAGGTTTTAAATATTTCTCAAAGACAATTTTCTCAATATTCCACTCATTTGACTGGAAAATGTGCTTCTCTGAATCAAAATATGAGTCTGAAAAGACAATACAGCACTGCCTAAACCAAGAGAGTGTGTCAGGAGTGGTCAAATTAATTCTTGAAAGGTATTCTCTCATTGGAAATTTCGTGTTGAACGGAGTGCTGAATGAATGTACGTTTAGGCCTAAGTGGCCTAAAAGTCCGAAACAACGAATACATTTTGGCTTTATCTGTTAATATGCCTGTGATTTCAAAGCCCATAGGCAAGAGTTTAAAAGTAAAATCAGATTCTTTCGAACTGTTGCTTGTAGGGCAGTTCAGACACCATTCCTTTTTGGGGCAAAGCACTGTATACAGCCATATAGGTCAGAAAAAAATGTTTAGAAAACATTGAAAGAACTACATTCCTCAGAATCTTTTCAGCCCTAAAACACAACCATGCCATCAAAAACTGTCTACATTGTATGGAAATAAAACCCTAACCCTAGCTTCTGGTTTTGCTAGTAAGGGTTAGGGTTCAAATATTTCTCAAAGACAATATTCTCAATATTCCACTCATTTGACTGTTAAATGTGCTTCTCTGAATCAAAATATGAGTCTGAAAAGACAATACACCACTGCCTAAACCAAGAGAGTGTGTCAGGAGTGGTCAAATTAATTCTTGAAATGTGTTCTTTCATTGGAAATTTCGTGTTGAACGGAGTGCTGAATGTATGTACGTGTACGCCTAAGTGGCCTAAAAGTCCGAAACAACGAATACATTTTCGCTTTATCTCTTAATATGCCTGTGATTTCAAAGCCCATAGGCAAGAGTTTAAAAGTAAAATCAGGTTCTTTCGAACTGTTGCTTGTAAGGCAGTTCAAACACCATTTGTTTTTGGGGCAAAGCACTATATACAGCCATATAGTTCAGAAAAAAATGTTTAGAAAGCATTGAAAGAACTACATTCCTAAGTATCTTTTCAGCCCTAAAACACAGCCATGCCATCAAAAACTGTCTACATTGTATGGAAATAAAACCCTAACCCTAGCTTCGGGTTTTGCTAGTTAGGGATAGGTTTTAAATATTTCTCAAAGACAATTTTCTCAATATTCCACTCATTTGACTGGAAAATGTGCTTCTCTGAATCAAAATATGAGTCTGAAAAGACAATACTGCACTGCCTAAACCAAGAGAGTGTGTCAGGAGTGGTCAAATTAATTCTTGAAAGGTATTCTTTCATTGGAAATTTAGTGTTGAACGGAGTGCTGAATGAATGTACTTTTAGGCCTAATTGGCCTAAAAGTCCCAAACAATTAATACATTTTGGCTTTATCTGTTAATATGCCTGTGATTTCAAAGCCCATGGTAAGAGTTTAAAAGTTAAATCAGGTTCTTTCGAACTGTTGCTTGTAGGGCAGTTCAGACACCATTCCTTTTTGGGGCAAAGCACTGTATACAGCCATATTCGTCAGAAAAAAATGTTTAGAAAACATTGAAAGAACTACATTCCTAAGTATCCTTTCAGCCCTAAAATACAGCCATGCCATCAAAAACTATCTACATTGTATGGGAATAAAACCATAACCCTAGCTTCGGCTTTTGCTAGTTAGGGTTAGGGTTCAAATATTTCTCAAAGACAATTTTCTCAATATTCCACTCATTTGACTGGAAAATGTGCTTCTCTGAATCAAAATATGAGTCTGAAAAGACAATACAGCACTGCCTAAACCAAGAGAGTGTGTCAGGAGTGGTCAAATTAATTCTTGAAAGGTATTCTTTCATTGGAAATTTCGTGTTGAACGGAGTGCTGAATGAATGTACGTTTAGGCCTAAGTGGCCTAAAAGTCCGAAACAACGAATACATTTTGGCTTTATCTCTTAATATACCTGTGATTTCAAAGACCATAGGCAAGAGTTTAAAAGTAAAATCAGGTTCTTTCGAACTGTTGCTTGTAGGGCAGTTCAGACACCATTCCTTTTTGGGGCAAAGCACTGTATACAACCATATAGGTCAGAAAAAAATGTTTAGAAAACATAGAAAGAACTACATTCCTAAGTATCCTTTCAGCCCCAAAACACAGCCATGCCATCAAAAACTGTCTACATTGTATGGGAATAAAACCCTAACCCTAGCTTCGGCTTTTGCTAGTTAGGGTTAGGGTTCAAATATTTTTCAAAGACAATTTTCTCAATATTCCACTGATTTGACTGGAAAATGAGCTTCTCTGAATCAAAATAGGAGTCTGAAAAGACAATACACCACTGCCTAAACCAAGAGAGTGTGTCAGGAGTGGTCAAATTAATTCTTGAAAGGTATTCTTTCATTGGAAATTTCTTGTTGAACGGAGTGCTGAATGAATGTACGTTTAAGCCTAAGTGGCCTAAAAGTCCGAAACAACGAATACATTTTAGCTTTATCTGTTAATATGCCTGTGATTTCAAATCCCATGGTAAGAGTTTAAAAGTTAGATCAGGTTCTTTCGAACTGTTGCTTGTAGGGCAGTTCAGACACCATTCCTTTTTGGGGCAAAGCACTGTATACAACCATATTCGTCAGAAAAAAATGTTTAGAAAACATTGAAAGAACTACATTCCTAAGTATCCTTTCAGCCCCAAAACACAGCCATGCCATCAAAAACTGTCTACATTGTATGGGAATAAAACCCTAACCCTAGCTTCGGGTTTTGCTAGTTAGGGTTAGGGTTCAAATATTTCTCAAAGACAATTTTCTCAATATTCCACTCATTTGACTGGAAAATGAGCTTCTCTGAATCAAAATATGAGTCTGAAAAGACAATACAGCACTGCCTAAACCAAGAGAGTGTGTCAGGAGTGGTCAAATTAATTCTTGAAAGGTATTCTCTCATTGGAAATTTCGTGTTGAACGGAGTGCTGAATGAATGTACGTTTAGGCCTAAGTGGCCTAAAAGTCCGAAACAACGAATACATTTTGGCTTTATCTGTTAATATGCCTGTGATTTCAAAGCCCATAGGCAAGAGTTCAAAAGTAAAATCAGATTCTTTCGAACTGTTGCTTGTAGGGCAGTTCAGACACCATTCCTTTTTGGGGCAAAGCACTGTATACAGCCATATAGGTCAGAAAAAAATGTTTAGAAAACATTGAAAGAACTACATTCCTCAGAATCTTTTCAGCCCTAAAACACAACCATGCCATCAAAAACTGTCTACATTGTATGGAAATAAAACCCTAACCCTAGCTTCGGGTTTTGCTAGTAAGGGTCAGGGTTCAAATATTTCTCAAAGACAATATTCTCAATATTCCACTCATTTGACTGGAAAATGTGCTTCTCTGAATCAAAATATGAGTCTGAAAAGACAATACACCACTGCCTAAACCAAGAGAGTGTGTCAGGAGTGGTCAAATTAATTCTTGAAATGTGTTCTTTCATTGGAAATTTCGTGTTGAACGGAGTGCTGAATGTATGTACGTGTACGCCTAAGTGGCCTAAAAGTCCGAAACAACGAATACATTTTCGCTTTATCTCTTAATATGCCTGTGATTTCAAAGCCCATAGGCAAGAGTTTAAAAGTAAAATCAGGTTCTTTCGAACTGTTGCTTGTAAGGCAGTTCAAACACCATTTGTTTTTGGGGTAAAGCACTATATACAGCCATATAGTTCAGAAAAAAATGTTTAGAAAGCATTGAAAGAACTACATTCCTAAGTATCTTTTCATCCCTAAAACACAGCCATGCCATCAAAAACTGTCTACATTGTATGGAAATAAAACCCTAACCCTAGCTTCGGGTTTTGCTAGTTAGGGTTAGGTTTTAAATATTTCTCAAAGACAATTTTCTCAATATTCCACTCATTTGACTGGAAAATGTGCTTCTCTGAATCAAAATATGAGTCTGAAAAGACAATACAGCACTGCCTAAACCAAGAGAGTGTGTCAGGATTCGTCAAATTAATTCTTGAAAGGTATTCTTTCATTGGAAATCTCGTGTTGAACGGAGTGCTGAATGTATGTACGTTTAGGCCTAAGTGGCCTAAAAGTCCGAAACAACGAATACATTTTGGCTTTATCTGTTAATATGCATGTGATTTCAAAGCCCATAGGCAAGAGTTTAAAAGTAAAATCAGATTCTTTCGAACTGTTGCTTGTAGGGCAGTTCAGACACCATTCCTTTTTGGGGCAAAGCACTATATACAGCCATATAGGTCAGAAAAAAATGTTTAGAAAACATTGAAAGAACTAAATTCCTAAGTATCCTTTCAGCCCCAAAACACAGCCATGCCATCAAAAACTGTCTACATTGTATGGGAATAAAACCCTAACCCTAGCTTCGGGTTTTGCTAGTTAGGGTTAGGGTTCAAATATTTCTCAAAGACAATTTTCTCAATATTCCACTCATTTGACTGGAAAATGAGCTTCTCTGAATCAAAATATGAGTCTGAAAAGACAATACAGCACTGCCTAAACCAAGAGAGTGTGTCAGGAGTGGTCAAATTAATTCTTGAAAGGTATTCTTTCATTGGAAATTTCGTGTTGAACGGAGTGCTGAATGAATGTACGTTTAGGCCTAAGTGGCCTAAAAGTCCGAAACAACGAATACTTTTTGGCTTTATCTCTTAATATACCTGTGATTTCAAAGACCATAGGCAAGAGTTTAAAAGTAAAATCAGGTTCTTTCGAACTGTTGCTTGTAGGGCAGTTCAGACACCATTCCTTTGTGGGGCAAAGCACTGTATACAACCATATAGGTCAGAAAAAAAATGTTTAGAAAACATAGAAAGAACTACATTCCTAAGTATCCTTTCAGCCCCAAAACACAGCCATGCCATCAAAAACTGTCTACATTGTATGGGAATAAAACCCTAACCCTAGCTTCGGCTTTTGCTAGTTAGGGTTAGGGTTCAAATATTTTTCAAAGACAATTTTCTCAATATTCCACTGATTTGACTGGAAAATGAGCTTCTCTGAATCAAAATAGGAGTCTGAAAAGACAATACACCACTGCCTAAACCAAGAGAGTGTGTCAGGAGTGGTCAAATTAATTCTTGAAAGGTATTCTTTCATTGGAAATTTCGTGTTGAACGGAGTGCTGAATGAATGTACGTTTAAGCCTAAGTGGCCTAAAAGTCCGAAACAACGAATACATTTTAGCTTTATCTGTTAATATGCCTGTGATTTCAAATCCCATGGTAAGAGTTTAAGAGTTAGATCAGGTTCTTTCGAACTGTTGCTTGTAGGGCAGTTCAGACACCATTCCTTTTTGGGGCAAAGCACTGTATACAACCATATTCGTCAGAAAAAAATGTTTAGAAAACATTGAAAGAACTACATTCCTAAGTATCCTTTCAGCCCCAAAACACAGCCATGCCATCAAAAACTGTCTACATTGTATGGGAATAAAACCCTAACCCTAGCTTCGGGTTTTGCTAGTTAGGGTTAGGGTTCAAATATTTCTCAAAGACAATTTTCTCAATATTCCACTCATTTGACTGGAAAATGTGCTTCTCTGAATCAAAATATGAGTCTGAAAAGACAATACAGCACTGCCTAAACCAAGAGAGTGTGTCAGGAGTGGTCAAATTAATTCTTGAAAGGTATTCTCTCATTGGAAATTTCGTGTTGAACGGAGTGCTGAATGAATGTACGTTTAGGCCTAAGTGGCCTAAAAGTCCGAAACAACGAATACATTTTGGCTTTATCTGTTAATATGCCTGTGATTTCAAAGCCCATAGGCAAGAGTTTAAAAGTAAAATCAGATTCTTTCGAACTGTTGCTTGTAGGGCAGTTCAGACACCATTCCTTTTTGGGGCAAAGCACTGTATACAGCCATATAGGTCAGAAAAAAATGTTTAGAAAACATTGAAAGAACTACATTCCTCAGAATCTTTTCAGCCCTAAAACACAACCATGCCATCAAAAACTGTCTACATTGTATGGAAATAAAACCCTAACCCTAGCTTCTGGTTTTGCTAGTAAGGGTTAGGGTTCAAATATTTCTCAAAGACAATATTCTCAATATTCCACTCATTTGACTGTTAAATGTGCTTCTCTGAATCAAAATATGAGTCTGAAAAGACAATACACCACTGCCTAAACCAAGAGAGTGTGTCAGGAGTGGTCAAATTAATTCTTGAAATGTGTTCTTTCATTGGAAATTTCGTGTTGAACGGAGTGCTGAATGTATGTACGTGTACGCCTAAGTGGCCTAAAAGTCCGAAACAACGAATACATTTTCGCTTTATCTCTTAATATGCCTGTGATTTCAAAGCCCATAGGCAAGAGTTTAAAAGTAAAATCAGGTTCTTTCGAACTGTTGCTTGTAAGGCAGTTCAAACACCATTTGTTTTTGGGGCAAAGCACTATATACAGCCATATAGTTCAGAAAAAAATGTTTAGAAAGCATTGAAAGAACTACATTCCTAAGTATCTTTTCAGCCCTAAAACACAGCCATGCCATCAAAAACTGTCTACATTGTATGGAAATAAAACCCTAACCCTAGCTTCGGGTTTTGCTAGTTAGGGATAGGTTTTAAATATTTCTCAAAGACAATTTTCTCAATATTCCACTCATTTGACTGGAAAATGTGCTTCTCTGAATCAAAATATGAGTCTGAAAAGACAATACTGCACTGCCTAAACCAAGAGAGTGTGTCAGGAGTGGTCAAATTAATTCTTGAAAGGTATTCTTTCATTGGAAATTTAGTGTTGAACGGAGTGCTGAATGAATGTACTTTTAGGCCTAATTGGCCTAAAAGTCCCAAACAATTAATACATTTTGGCTTTATCTGTTAATATGCCTGTGATTTCAAAGCCCATGGTAAGAGTTTAAAAGTTAAATCAGGTTCTTTCGAACTGTTGCTTGTAGGGCAGTTCAGACACCATTCCTTTTTGGGGCAAAGCACTGTATACAGCCATATTCGTCAGAAAAAAATGTTTAGAAAACATTGAAAGAACTACATTCCTAAGTATCCTTTCAGCCCTAAAATACAGCCATGCCATCAAAAACTATCTACATTGTATGGGAATAAAACCATAACCCTAGCTTCGGCTTTTGCTAGTTAGGGTTAGGGTTCAAATATTTCTCAAAGACAATTTTCTCAATATTCCACTCATTTGACTGGAAAATGTGCTTCTCTGAATCAAAATATGAGTCTGAAAAGACAATACAGCACTGCCTAAACCAAGAGAGTGTGTCAGGAGTGGTCAAATTAATTCTTGAAAGGTATTCTTTCATTGGAAATTTCGTGTTGAACGGAGTGCTGAATGAATGTACGTTTAGGCCTAAGTGGCCTAAAAGTCCGAAACAACGAATACATTTTGGCTTTATCTCTTAATATACCTGTGATTTCAAAGACCATAGGCAAGAGTTTAAAAGTAAAATCAGGTTCTTTCGAACTGTTGCTTGTAGGGCAGTTCAGACACCATTCCTTTTTGGGGCAAAGCACTGTATACAACCATATAGGTCAGAAAAAAATGTTTAGAAAACATAGAAAGAACTACATTCCTAAGTATCCTTTCAGCCCCAAAACACAGCCATGCCATCAAAAACTGTCTACATTGTATGGGAATAAAACCCTAACCCTAGCTTCGGCTTTTGCTAGTTAGGGTTAGGGTTCAAATATTTTTCAAAGACAATTTTCTCAATATTCCACTGATTTGACTGGAAAATGAGCTTCTCTGAATCAAAATAGGAGTCTGAAAAGACAATACACCACTGCCTAAACCAAGAGAGTGTGTCAGGAGTGGTCAAATTAATTCTTGAAAGGTATTCTTTCATTGGAAATTTCTTGTTGAACGGAGTGCTGAATGAATGTACGTTTAAGCCTAAGTGGCCTAAAAGTCCGAAACAACGAATACATTTTAGCTTTATCTGTTAATATGCCTGTGATTTCAAATCCCATGGTAAGAGTTTAAAAGTTAGATCAGGTTCTTTCGAACTGTTGCTTGTAGGGCAGTTCAGACACCATTCCTTTTTGGGGCAAAGCACTGTATACAACCATATTCGTCAGAAAAAAATGTTTAGAAAACATTGAAAGAACTACATTCCTAAGTATCCTTTCAGCCCCAAAACACAGCCATGCCATCAAAAACTGTCTACATTGTATGGGAATAAAACCCTAACCCTAGCTTCGGGTTTTGCTAGTTAGGGTTAGGGTTCAAATATTTCTCAAAGACAATTTTCTCAATATTCCACTCATTTGACTGGAAAATGAGCTTCTCTGAATCAAAATATGAGTCTGAAAAGACAATACAGCACTGCCTAAACCAAGAGAGTGTGTCAGGAGTGGTCAAATTAATTCTTGAAAGGTATTCTCTCATTGGAAATTTCGTGTTGAACGGAGTGCTGAATGAATGTACGTTTAGGCCTAAGTGGCCTAAAAGTCCGAAACAACGAATACATTTTGGCTTTATCTGTTAATATGCCTGTGATTTCAAAGCCCATAGGCAAGAGTTCAAAAGTAAAATCAGATTCTTTCGAACTGTTGCTTGTAGGGCAGTTCAGACACCATTCCTTTTTGGGGCAAAGCACTGTATACAGCCATATAGGTCAGAAAAAAATGTTTAGAAAACATTGAAAGAACTACATTCCTCAGAATCTTTTCAGCCCTAAAACACAACCATGCCATCAAAAACTGTCTACATTGTATGGAAATAAAACCCTAACCCTAGCTTCGGGTTTTGCTAGTAAGGGTCAGGGTTCAAATATTTCTCAAAGACAATATTCTCAATATTCCACTCATTTGACTGGAAAATGTGCTTCTCTGAATCAAAATATGAGTCTGAAAAGACAATACACCACTGCCTAAACCAAGAGAGTGTGTCAGGAGTGGTCAAATTAATTCTTGAAATGTGTTCTTTCATTGGAAATTTCGTGTTGAACGGAGTGCTGAATGTATGTACGTGTACGCCTAAGTGGCCTAAAAGTCCGAAACAACGAATACATTTTCGCTTTATCTCTTAATATGCCTGTGATTTCAAAGCCCATAGGCAAGAGTTTAAAAGTAAAATCAGGTTCTTTCGAACTGTTGCTTGTAAGGCAGTTCAAACACCATTTGTTTTTGGGGTAAAGCACTATATACAGCCATATAGTTCAGAAAAAAATGTTTAGAAAGCATTGAAAGAACTACATTCCTAAGTATCTTTTCATCCCTAAAACACAGCCATGCCATCAAAAACTGTCTACATTGTATGGAAATAAAACCCTAACCCTAGCTTCGGGTTTTGCTAGTTAGGGTTAGGTTTTAAATATTTCTCAAAGACAATTTTCTCAATATTCCACTCATTTGACTGGAAAATGTGCTTCTCTGAATCAAAATATGAGTCTGAAAAGACAATACAGCACTGCCTAAACCAAGAGAGTGTGTCAGGATTCGTCAAATTAATTCTTGAAAGGTATTCTTTCATTGGAAATCTCGTGTTGAACGGAGTGCTGAATGTATGTACGTTTAGGCCTAAGTGGCCTAAAAGTCCGAAACAACGAATACATTTTGGCTTTATCTGTTAATATGCATGTGATTTCAAAGCCCATAGGCAAGAGTTTAAAAGTAAAATCAGATTCTTTCGAACTGTTGCTTGTAGGGCAGTTCAGACACCATTCCTTTTTGGGGCAAAGCACTATATACAGCCATATAGGTCAGAAAAAAATGTTTAGAAAACATTGAAAGAACTAAATTCCTAAGTATCCTTTCAGCCCCAAAACACAGCCATGCCATCAAAAACTGTCTACATTGTATGGGAATAAAACCCTAACCCTAGCTTCGGGTTTTGCTAGTTAGGGTTAGGGTTCAAATATTTCTCAAAGACAATTTTCTCAATATTCCACTCATTTGACTGGAAAATGAGCTTCTCTGAATCAAAATATGAGTCTGAAAAGACAATACAGCACTGCCTAAACCAAGAGAGTGTGTCAGGAGTGGTCAAATTAATTCTTGAAAGGTATTCTTTCATTGGAAATTTCGTGTTGAACGGAGTGCTGAATGAATGTACGTTTAGGCCTAAGTGGCCTAAAAGTCCGAAACAACGAATACTTTTTGGCTTTATCTCTTAATATACCTGTGATTTCAAAGACCATAGGCAAGAGTTTAAAAGTAAAATCAGGTTCTTTCGAACTGTTGCTTGTAGGGCAGTTCAGACACCATTCCTTTGTGGGGCAAAGCACTGTATACAACCATATAGGTCAGAAAAAAAATGTTTAGAAAACATAGAAAGAACTACATTCCTAAGTATCCTTTCAGCCCCAAAACACAGCCATGCCATCAAAAACTGTCTACATTGTATGGGAATAAAACCCTAACCCTAGCTTCGGCTTTTGCTAGTTAGGGTTAGGGTTCAAATATTTTTCAAAGACAATTTTCTCAATATTCCACTGATTTGACTGGAAAATGAGCTTCTCTGAATCAAAATAGGAGTCTGAAAAGACAATACACCACTGCCTAAACCAAGAGAGTGTGTCAGGAGTGGTCAAATTAATTCTTGAAAGGTATTCTTTCATTGGAAATTTCGTGTTGAACGGAGTGCTGAATGAATGTACGTTTAAGCCTAAGTGGCCTAAAAGTCCGAAACAACGAATACATTTTAGCTTTATCTGTTAATATGCCTGTGATTTCAAATCCCATGGTAAGAGTTTAAGAGTTAGATCAGGTTCTTTCGAACTGTTGCTTGTAGGGCAGTTCAGACACCATTCCTTTTTGGGGCAAAGCACTGTATACAACCATATTCGTCAGAAAAAAATGTTTAGAAAACATTGAAAGAACTACATTCCTAAGTATCCTTTCAGCCCCAAAACACAGCCATGCCATCAAAAACTGTCTACATTGTATGGGAATAAAACCCTAACCCTAGCTTCGGGTTTTGCTAGTTAGGGTTAGGGTTCAAATATTTCTCAAAGACAATTTTCTCAATATTCCACTCATTTGACTGGAAAATGTGCTTCTCTGAATCAAAATATGAGTCTGAAAAGACAATACAGCACTGCCTAAACCAAGAGAGTGTGTCAGGAGTGGTCAAATTAATTCTTGAAAGGTATTCTCTCATTGGAAATTTCGTGTTGAACGGAGTGCTGAATGAATGTACGTTTAGGCCTAAGTGGCCTAAAAGTCCGAAACAACGAATACATTTTGGCTTTATCTGTTAATATGCCTGTGATTTCAAAGCCCATAGGCAAGAGTTTAAAAGTAAAATCAGATTCTTTCGAACTGTTGCTTGTAGGGCAGTTCAGACACCATTCCTTTTTGGGGCAAAGCACTGTATACAGCCATATAGGTCAGAAAAAAATGTTTAGAAAACATTGAAAGAACTACATTCCTCAGAATCTTTTCAGCCCTAAAACACAACCATGCCATCAAAAACTGTCTACATTGTATGGAAATAAAACCCTAACCCTAGCTTCTGGTTTTGCTAGTAAGGGTTAGGGTTCAAATATTTCTCAAAGACAATATTCTCAATATTCCACTCATTTGACTGGAAAATGTGCTTCTCTGAATCAAAATATGAGTCTGAAAAGACAATACACCACTGCCTAAACCAAGAGAGTGTGTCAGGAGTGGTCAAATTAATTCTTGAAATGTGTTCTTTCATTGGAAATTTCGTGTTGAACGGAGTGCTGAATGTATGTACGTGGACGCCTAAGTGGCCTAAAAGTCCGAAACAACGAATACATTTTCGCTTTATCTCTTAATATGCCTGTGATTTCAAAGCCCATAGGCAAGAGTTTAAAAGTAAAATCAGGTTCTTTCGAACTGTTGCTTGTAAGGCAGTTCAAACACCATTTGTTTTTGGGGCAAAGCACTATATACAGCCATATAGTTCAGAAAAAAATGTTTAGAAAGCATTGAAAGAACTACATTCCTAAGTATCTTTTCAGCCCTAAAACACAGCCATGCCATCAAAAACTGTCTACATTGTATGGAAATAAAACCCTAACCCTAGCTTCGGGTTTTGCTAGTTAGGGTTAGGTTTTAAATATTTCTCAAAGACAATTTTCTCAATATTCCACTCATTTGACTGGAAAATGTGCTTCTCTGAATCAAAATATGAGTATGAAAAGACAATACTGCACTGCCTAAACCAAGAGAGTGTGTCAGGAGTGGTCAAATTAATTCTTGAAAGGTATTCTTTCATTGGAAATTTAGTGTTGAACGGAGTGCTGAATGAATGTACTTTTAGGCCTAATTGGCCTAAAAGTCCGAAACAACTAATACATTTTGGCTTTATCTGTTAATATGCCTGTGATTTCAAAGCCCATGGTAAGAGTTTAAAAGTTAAATTAGGTTCTTTCGAACTGTTGCTTGTAGGGCAGTTCAGACACCATTCCTTTTTGGGGCAAAGCACTGTATACAGCCATATTCGTCAGAAAAAAATGTTTAGAAAACATTGAAAGAACTACATTCCTAAGTATCCTTTCAGCCCTAAAATACAGCCATGCCATCAAAAACTATCTACATTGTATGGGAATAAAACCATAACCCTAGCTTCGGCTTTTGCTAGTTAGGGTTAGGGTTCAAATATTTCTCAAAGACAATTTTCTCAATATTCCACTCATTTGACTGGAAAATGTGCTTCTCTGAATCAAAATATGAGTCTGAAAAGACAATACAGCACTGCCTAAACCAAGAGAGTGGGTCAGGAGTGGTCAAATTAATTCTTGAAAGGTATTCTTTCATTGGAAATTTCGTGTTGAACGGAGTGCTGAATGAATGTACGTTTAGGCCTAAGTGGCCTAAAAGTCCGAAACAACGAATACATTTTGGCTTTATCTCTTAATATACCTGTGATTTCAAAGACCATAGGCAAGAGTTTAAAAGTAAAATCAGGTTCTTTCGAACTGTTGCTTGTAGGGCAGTTCAGACACCATTCCTTTTTGGGGCAAAGCACTGTATACAACCATATAGGTCAGAAAAAAATGTTTAGAAAACATAGAAAGAACTACATTCCTAAGTATCCTTTCAGCCCCAAAACACAGCCATGCCATCAAAAACTGTCTACATTGTATGGGAATAAAACCCTAACCCTAGCTTCGGCTTTTGCTAGTTAGGGTTAGGGTTCAAATATTTTTCAAAGACAATTTTCTCAATATTCCACTGATTTGACTGGAAAATGAGCTTCTCTGAATCAAAATAGGAGTCTGAAAAGACAATACACCACTGCCTAAACCAAGAGAGTGTGTCAGGAGTGGTCAAATTAATTCTTGAAAGGTATTCTTTCATTGGAAATTTCGTGTTGAACGGAGTGCTGAATGAATGTACGTTTAAGCCTAAGTGGCCTAAAAGTCCGAAACAACGAATACATTTTAGCTTTATCTGTTAATATGCCTGTGATTTCAAATCCCATGGTAAGAGTTTAAAAGTTAGATCAGGTTCTTTCGAACTGTTGCTTGTAGGGCAGTTCAGACACCATTCCTTTTTGGGGCAAAGCACTGTATACAACCATATTTGTCAGAAAAAAATGTTTAGAAAACATTGAAAGAACTACATTCCTAAGTATCCTTTCAGCCCCAAAACACAGCCATGCCATCAAAAACTGTCTACATTGTATGGGAATAAAACCCTAACCCTAGCTTCGGGTTTTGCTAGTTAGGGTTAGGGTTCAAATATTTCTCAAAGACAATTTTCTCAATATTCCACTCATTTGACTGGAAAATGTGCTTCTCTGAATCAAAATATGAGTCTGAAAAGACAATACAGCACTGCCTAAACCAAGAGAGTGTGTCAGGAGTGGTCAAATTAATTCTTGAAATGTGTTCTTTCATTGGAAATTTCGTGTTGAACGGAGTGCTGAATGTATGTACGTGTACGCCTAAGTGGCCTAAAAGTCCGAAACAACGAATACATTTTCGCTTTATCTCTTAATATGCCTGTGATTTCAAAGCCCATAGGCAAGAGTTTAAAAGTAAAATCAGGTTCTTTCGAACTGTTGCTTGTAAGGCAGTTCAAACACCATTTGTTTTTGGGGCAAAGCACTATATACAGCCATATAGTTCAGAAAAAAATGTTTAGAAAGCATTGAAAGAACTACATTCCTAAGTATCTTTTCAGCCCTAAAACACAGCCATGCCATCAAAAACTGTCTACATTGTATGGAAATAAAACCCTAACCCTAGCTTCGGGTTTTGCTAGTTAGGGATAGGTTTTAAATATTTCTCAAAGACAATTTTCTCAATATTCCACTCATTTGACTGGAAAATGTGCTTCTCTGAATCAAAATATGAGTCTGAAAAGACAATACAGCACTGCCTAAACCAAGAGAGTGTGTCAGGAGTGGTCAAATTAATTCTTGAAAGGTATTCTCTCATTGGAAATTTCGTGTTGAACGGAGTGCTGAATGAATGTACGTTTAGGCCTAAGTGGCCTAAAAGTCCGAAACAACGAATACATTTTGGCTTTATCTGTTAATATGCCTGTGATTTCAAAGCCCATAGGCAAGAGTTTAAAAGTAAAATCAGATTCTTTCGAACTGTTGCTTGTAGGGCAGTTCAGACACCATTCCTTTTTGGGGCAAAGCACTGTATACAGCCATATAGGTCAGAAAAAAATGTTTAGAAAACATTGAAAGAACTACATTCCTCAGAATCTTTTCAGCCCTAAAACACAACCATGCCATCAAAAACTGTCTACATTGTATGGAAATAAAACCCTAACCCTAGCTTCTGGTTTTGCTAGTAAGGGTTAGGGTTCAAATATTTCTCAAAGACAATATTCTCAATATTCCACTCATTTGACTGGAAAATGTGCTTCTCTGAATCAAAATATGAGTCTGAAAAGACAATACACCACTGCCTAAACCAAGAGAGTGTGTCAGGAGTGGTCAAATTAATTCTTGAAATGTGTTCTTTCATTGGAAATTTCGTGTTGAACGGAGTGCTGAATGTATGTACGTGTACGCCTAAGTGGCCTAAAAGTCCGAAACAACGAATACATTTTCGCTTTATCTCTTAATATGCCTGTGATTTCAAAGCCCATAGGCAAGAGTTTAAAAGTAAAATCAGGTTCTTTCGAACTGTTGCTTGTAAGGCAGTTCAAACACCATTTGTTTTTGGGGCAAAGCACTATATACAGCCATATAGTTCAGAAAAAAATGTTTAGAAAGCATTGAAAGAACTACATTCCTAAGTATCTTTTCAGCCCTAAAACACAGCCATGCCATCAAAAACTGTCTACATTGTATGGAAATAAAACCCTAACCCTAGCTTCGGGTTTTGCTAGTTAGGGATAGGTTTTAAATATTTCTCAAAGACAATTTTCTCAATATTCCACTCATTTGACTGGAAAATGTGCTTCTCTGAATCAAAATATGAGTCTGAAAAGACAATACAGCACTGCCTAAACCAAGAGAGTGTGTCAGGAGTGGTCAAATTAATTCTTGAAAGGTATTCTCTCATTGGAAATTTCGTGTTGAACGGAGTGCTGAATGAATGTACGTTTAGGCCTAAGTGGCCTAAAAGTCCGAAACAACGAATACATTTTGGCTTTATCTGTTAATATGCCTGTGATTTCAAAGCCCATAGGCAAGAGTTTAAAAGTAAAATCAGATTCTTTCGAACTGTTGCTTGTAGGGCAGTTCAGACACCATTCCTTTTTGGGGCAAAGCACTGTATACAGCCATATAGGTCAGAAAAAAATGTTTAGAAAACATTGAAAGAACTACATTCCTCAGAATCTTTTCAGCCCTAAAACACAACCATGCCATCAAAAACTGTCTACATTGTATGGAAATAAAACCCTAACCCTAGCTTCTGGTTTTGCTAGTAAGGGTTAGGGTTCAAATATTTCTCAAAGACAATATTCTCAATATTCCACTCATTTGACTGGAAAATGTGCTTCTCTGAATCAAAATATGAGTCTGAAAAGACAATACACCACTGCCTAAACCAAGAGAGTGTGTCAGGAGTGGTCAAATTAATTCTTGAAATGTGTTCTTTCATTGGAAATTTCGTGTTGAACGGAGTGCTGAATGTATGTACGTGTACGCCTAAGTGGCCTAAAAGTCCGAAACAACGAATACATTTTCGCTTTATCTCTTAATATGCCTGTGATTTCAAAGCCCATAGGCAAGAGTTTAAAAGTAAAATCAGGTTCTTTCGAACTGTTGCTTGTAAGGCAGTTCAAACACCATTTGTTTTTGGGGCAAAGCACTATATACAGCCATATAGTTCAGAAAAAAATGTTTAGAAAGCATTGAAAGAACTACATTCCTAAGTATCCTTTCAGCCCTAAAATACAGCCATGCCATCAAAAACTATCTACATTGTATGGGAATAAAACCATAACCCTAGCTTCGGCTTTTGCTAGTTAGGGTTAGGGTTCAAATATTTCTCAAAGACAATTTTCTCAATATTCCACTCATTTGACTGGAAAATGTGCTTCTCTGAATCAAAATATGAGTCTGAAAAGACAATACAGCACTGCCTAAACCAAGAGAGTGTGTCAGGAGTGGTCAAATTAATTCTTGAAAGGTATTCTTTCATTGGAAATTTCGTGTTGAACGGAGTGCTGAATGAATGTACGTTTAGGCCTAAGTGGCCTAAAAGTCCGAAACAACGAATACATTTTGGCTTTATCTCTTAATATACCTGTGATTTCAAAGACCATAGGCAAGAGTTTAAAAGTAAAATCAGGTTCTTTCGAACTGTTGCTTGTAGGGCAGTTCAGACACCATTCCTTTTTGGGGCAAAGCACTGTATACAACCATATAGGTCAGAAAAAAATGTTTAGAAAACATAGAAAGAACTACATTCCTAAGTATCCTTTCAGCCCCAAAACACAGCCATGCCATCAAAAACTGTCTACATTGTATGGGAATAAAACCCTAACCCTAGCTTCGGCTTTTGCTAGTTAGGGTTAGGGTTCAAATATTTTTCAAAGACAATTTTCTCAATATTCCACTGATTTGACTGGAAAATGAGCTTCTCTGAATCAAAATAGGAGTCTGAAAAGACAATACACCACTGCCTAAACCAAGAGAGTGTGTCAGGAGTGGTCAAATTAATTCTTGAAAGGTATTCTTTCATTGGAAATTTCTTGTTGAACGGAGTGCTGAATGAATGTACGTTTAAGCCTAAGTGGCCTAAAAGTCCGAAACAACGAATACATTTTAGCTTTATCTGTTAATATGCCTGTGATTTCAAATCCCATGGTAAGAGTTTAAAAGTTAGATCAGGTTCTTTCGAACTGTTGCTTGTAGGGCAGTTCAGACACCATTCCTTTTTGGGGCAAAGCACTGTATACAACCATATTCGTCAGAAAAAAATGTTTAGAAAACATTGAAAGAACTACATTCCTAAGTATCCTTTCAGCCCCAAAACACAGCCATGCCATCAAAAACTGTCTACATTGTATGGGAATAAAACCCTAACCCTAGCTTCGGGTTTTGCTAGTTAGGGTTAGGGTTCAAATATTTCTCAAAGACAATTTTCTCAATATTCCACTCATTTGACTGGAAAATGAGCTTCTCTGAATCAAAATATGAGTCTGAAAAGACAATACAGCACTGCCTAAACCAAGAGAGTGTGTCAGGAGTGGTCAAATTAATTCTTGAAAGGTATTCTCTCATTGGAAATTTCGTGTTGAACGGAGTGCTGAATGAATGTACGTTTAGGCCTAAGTGGCCTAAAAGTCCGAAACAACGAATACATTTTGGCTTTATCTGTTAATATGCCTGTGATTTCAAAGCCCATAGGCAAGAGTTCAAAAGTAAAATCAGATTCTTTCGAACTGTTGCTTGTAGGGCAGTTCAGACACCATTCCTTTTTGGGGCAAAGCACTGTATACAGCCATATAGGTCAGAAAAAAATGTTTAGAAAACATTGAAAGAACTACATTCCTCAGAATCTTTTCAGCCCTAAAACACAACCATGCCATCAAAAACTGTCTACATTGTATGGAAATAAAACCCTAACCCTAGCTTCGGGTTTTGCTAGTAAGGGTTAGGGTTCAAATATTTCTCAAAGACAATATTCTCAATATTCCACTCATTTGACTGGAAAATGTGCTTCTCTGAATCAAAATATGAGTCTGAAAAGACAATACACCACTGCCTAAACCAAGAGAGTGTGTCAGGAGTGGTCAAATTAATTTTTGAAATGTGTTCTTTCATTGGAAATTTCGTGTTGAACGGAGTGCTGAATGTATGTACGTGTACGCCTAAGTGGCCTAAAAGTCCGAAACAACGAATACATTTTCGCTTTATCTCTTAATATGCCTGTGATTTCAAAGCCCATAGGCAAGAGTTTAAAAGTAAAATCAGGTTCTTTCGAACTGTTGCTTGTAAGGCAGTTCAAACACCATTTGTTTTTGGGGTAAAGCACTATATACAGCCATATAGTTCAGAAAAAAATGTTTAGAAAGCATTGAAAGAACTACATTCCTAAGAATCTTTTCATCCCTAAAACACAGCCATGCCATCAAAAACTGTCTACATTGTATGGAAATAAAACCCTAACCCTAGCTTCGGGTTTTGCTAGTTAGGGTTAGGTTTTAAATATTTCTCAAAGACAATTTTCTCAATATTCCACTCATTTGACTGGAAAATGTGCTTCTCTGAATCAAAATATGAGTCTGAAAAGACAATACAGCACTGCCTAAACCAAGAGAGTGTGTCAGGATTCGTCAAATTAATTCTTGAAAGGTATTCTTTCATTGGAAATCTCGTGTTGAACGGAGTGCTGAATGTATGTACGTTTAGGCCTAAGTGGCCTAAAAGTCCGAAACAACGAATACATTTTGGCTTTATCTGTTAATATGCATGTGATTTCAAAGCCCATAGGCAAGAGTTTAAAAGTAAAATCAGATTCTTTCGAACTGTTGCTTGTAGGGCAGTTCAGACACCATTCCTTTTTGGGGCAAAGCACTATATACAGCCATATAGGTCAGAAAAAAATGTTTAGAAAACATTGAAAGAACTAAATTCCTAAGTATCCTTTCAGCCCCAAAACACAGCCATGCCATCAAAAACTGTCTACATTGTATGGGAATAAAACCCTAACCCTAGCTTCGGGTTTTGCTAGTTAGGGTTAGGGTTCAAATATTTCTCAAAGACAATTTTCTCAATATTCCACTCATTTGACTGGAAAATGAGCTTCTCTGAATCAAAATATGAGTCTGAAAAGACAATACAGCACTGCCTAAACCAAGAGAGTGTGTCAGGAGTGGTCAAATTAATTCTTGAAAGGTATTCTTTCATTGGAAATTTCGTGTTGAACGGAGTGCTGAATGAATGTACGTTTAGGCCTAAGTGGCCTAAAAGTCCGAAACAACGAATACATTTTAGCTTTATCTGTTAATATGCCTGTGATTTCAAATCCCATGGTAAGAGTTTAAAAGTTAGATCAGGTTCTTTCGAACTGTTGCTTGTAGGGCAGTTCAGACACCATTCCTTTTTGGGGCAAAGCACTGTATACAACCATATTCGTCAGAAAAAAATGTTTAGAAAACATTGAAAGAACTACATTCCTAAGTATCCTTTCAGCCCCAAAACACAGCCATGCCATCAAAAACTGTCTACATTGTATGGGAATAAAACCCTAACCCTAGCTTCGGGTTTTGCTAGTTAGGGTTAGGGTTCAAATATTTCTCAAAGACAATTTTCTCAATATTCCACTCATTTGACTGGAAAATGTGCTTCTCTGAATCAAAATATGAGTCTGAAAAGACAATACAGCACTGCCTAAACCAAGAGAGTGTGTCAGGAGTGGTCAAATTAATTCTTGAAAGGTATTCTCTCATTGGAAATTTCGTGTTGAACGGAGTGCTGAATGAATGTACGTTTAGGCCTAAGTGGCCTAAAAGTCCGAAACAACGAATACATTTTGGCTTTATCTGTTAATATGCCTGTGATTTCAAAGCCCATAGGCAAGAGTTTAAAAGTAAAATCAGATTCTTTCGAACTGTTGCTTGTAGGGCAGTTCAGACACCATTCCTTTTTGGGGCAAAGCACTGTATACAGCCATATAGGTCAGAAAAAAATGTTTAGAAAACATTGAAAGAACTACATTCCTCAGAATCTTTTCAGCCCTAAAACACAACCATGCCATCAAAAACTGTCTACATTGTATGGAAATAAAACCCTAACCCTAGCTTCTGGTTTTGCTAGTAAGGGTTAGGGTTCAAATATTTCTCAAAGACAATATTCTCAATATTCCACTCATTTGACTGGAAAATGTGCTTCTCTGAATCAAAATATGAGTCTGAAAAGACAATACACCACTGCCTAAACCAAGAGAGTGTGTCAGGAGTGGTCAAATTAATTCTTGAAATGTGTTCTTTCATTGGAAATTTCGTGTTGAACGGAGTGCTGAATGTATGTACGTGGACGCCTAAGTGGCCTAAAAGTCCGAAACAACGAATACATTTTCGCTGTATCTCTTAATATGCCTGTGATTTCAAAGCCCATAGGCAAGAGTTTAAAAGTAAAATCAGGTTCTTTCGAACTGTTGCTTGTAAGGCAGTTCAAACACCATTTGTTTTTGGGGCAAAGCACTGTATACAGCCATATTCGTCAGAAAAAAATGTTTAGAAAACATTGAAAGAACTACATTCCTAAGTATCCTTTCAGCCCTAAAATACAGCCATGCCATCAAAAACTATCTACATTGTATGGGAATAAAACCATAACCCTAGCTTCGGCTTTTGCTGGTTAGGGTTAGGGTTCAAATATTTCTCAAAGACAATTTTCTCAATATTCCACTCATTTGACTGGAAAATGTGCTTCTCTGAATCAAAATATGAGTCTGAAAAGACAATACAGCACTGCCTAAACCAAGAGAGTGGGTCAGGAGTGGTCAAATTAATTCTTGAAAGGTATTCTTTCATTGGAAATTTCGTGTTGAACGGAGTGCTGAATGAATGTACGTTTAGGCCTAAGTGGCCTAAAAGTCCGAAACAACGAATACATTTTGGCTTTATCTCTTAATATACCTGTGATTTCAAAGACCATAGGCAAGAGTTTAAAAGTAAAATCAGGTTCTTTCGAACTGTTGCTTGTAGGGCAGTTCAGACACCATTCCTTTTTGGGGCAAAGCACTGTATACAACCATATAGGTCAGAAAAAAATGTTTAGAAAACATAGAAAGAACTACATTCCTAAGTATCCTTTCAGCCCCAAAACACAGCCATGCCATCAAAAACTGTCTACATTGTATGGGAATAAAACCCTAACCCTAGCTTCGGCTTTTGCTAGTTAGGGTTAGGGTTCAAATATTTTTCAAAGACAATTTTCTCAATATTCCACTGATTTGACTGGAAAATGAGCTTCTCTGAATCAAAATAGGAGTCTGAAAAGACAATACACCACTGCCTAAACCAAGAGAGTGTGTCAGGAGTGGTCAAATTAATTCTTGAAAGGTATTCTTTCATTGGAAATTTCTTGTTGAACGGAGTGCTGAATGAATGTACGTTTAAGCCTAAGTGGCCTAAAAGTCCGAAACAACGAATACATTTTAGCTTTATCTGTTAATATGCCTGTGATTTCAAATCCCATGGTAAGAGTTTAAAAGTTAGATCAGGTTCTTTCGAACTGTTGCTTGTAGGGCAGTTCAGACACCATTCCTTTTTGGGGCAAAGCACTGTATACAACCATATTCGTCAGAAAAAAATGTTTAGAAAACATTGAAAGAACTACATTCCTCAGAATCTTTTCAGCCCTAAAACACAACCATGCCATCAAAAACTGTCTACATTGTATGGAAATAAAACCCTAACCCTAGCTTCGGGTTTTGCTAGTAAGGGTCAGGGTTCAAATATTTCTCAAAGACAATATTCTCAATATTCCACTCATTTGACTGGAAAATGTGCTTCTCTGAATCAAAATATGAGTCTGAAAAGACAATACACCACTGCCTGAACCAAGAGAGTGTGTCAGGAGTGGTCAAATTAATTCTTGAAATGTGTTCTTTCATTGGAAATTTCGTGTTGAACGGAGTGCTGAATGTATGTACGTGTACGCCTAAGTGGCCTAAAAGTCCGAAACAACGAATACATTTTCGCTTTATCTCTTAATATGCCTGTGATTTCAAAGCCCATAGGCAAGAGTTTAAAAGTAAAATCAGGTTCTTTCGAACTGTTGCTTGTAAGGCAGTTCAAACACCATTTGTTTTTGGGGTAAAGCACTATATACAGCCATATAGTTCAGAAAAAAATGTTTAGAAAGCATTGAAAGAACTACATTCCTAAGTATCTTTTCATCCCTAAAACACAGCCATGCCATCAAAAACTGTCTACATTGTATGGAAATAAAACCCTAACCCTAGCTTCGGGTTTTGCTAGTTAGGGTTAGGTTTTAAATATTTCTCAAAGACAATTTTCTCAATATTCCACTCATTTGACTGGAAAATGTGCTTCTCTGAATCAAAATATGAGTCTGAAAAGACAATACAGCACTGCCTAAACCAAGAGAGTGTGTCAGGATTCGTCAAATTAATTCTTGAAAGGTATTCTTTCATTGGAAATCTCGTGTTGAACGGAGTGCTGAATGTATGTACGTTTAGGCCTAAGTGGCCTAAAAGTCCGAAACAACGAATACATTTTGGCTTTATCTGTTAATATGCATGTGATTTCAAAGCCCATAGGCAAGAGTTTAAAAGTAAAATCAGATTCTTTCGAACTGTTGCTTGTAGGGCAGTTCAGACACCATTCCTTTTTGGGGCAAAGCACTATATACAGCCATATAGGTCAGAAAAAAATGTTTAGAAAACATTGAAAGAACTAAATTCCTAAGTATCCTTTCAGCCCCAAAACACAGCCATGCCATCAAAAACTGTCTACATTGTATGGGAATAAAACCCTAACCCTAGCTTCGGGTTTTGCTAGTTAGGGTTAGGGTTCAAATATTTCTCAAAGACAATTTTCTCAATATTCCACTCATTTGACTGGAAAATGAGCTTCTCTGAATCAAAATATGAGTCTGAAAAGACAATACAGCACTGCCTAAACCAAGAGAGTGTGTCAGGAGTGGTCAAATTAATTCTTGAAAGGTATTCTTTCATAGGAAATTTCGTGTTGAACGGAGTGCTGAATGAATGTACCTTTAGGCCTAAGTGGCCTAAAAGTCCGAAACAACGAATACATTTTGGCTTTATCTGTTAATATGCCTGAGATTTCAAAGCCCATAGGCAAGAGTTTAAAAGTAAAATCAGGTTCTTTCAAACTGTTGCTTGTAGGGCAGTTCAGACACCATTCCTTTTTGGGGCAAAGCACTGTATACAGCCATATAGGTCAGAAAAATATGTTTAGAAAACATAGAAAGAACTACATTCCTAAGTATCCTTTCAGCCCCAAAACACAGCCATGCCATCAAAAACTGTCTACATTGTATGGGAATAAAACCCTAACCCTAGCTTCGGGTTTTGCTAGTTAGGGTTAGGGTTCAAATATTTCTCAAAGACAATTTTCTCAATATTCCACTCATTTGACTGGAAAATGAGCTTCTCTGAATCAAAATATGAGTCTGAAAAGACAATACAGCACTGCCTAAACCAAGAGAGTGTGTCAGGAGTGGTCAAATTAATTCTTGAAAGGTATTCTTTCATAGGAAATTTCGTGTTGAACGGAGTGCTGAATGAATGTACCTTTAGGCCTAAGTGGCCTAAAAGTCCGAAACAACGAATACATTTTGGTTTTATCTGTTAATATGCCTGAGATTTCAAAGCCCATAGGCAAGAGTTTAAAAGTAAAATCAGGTTCTTTCAAACTGTTGCTTGTAGGGCAGTTCAGACACCATTCCTTTTTGGGGCAAAGCACTGTATACAGCCATATAGGTCAGAAAAATATGTTTAGAAAACATTGAAAGAACTACATTCCTCAGAATCTTTTCAGCCCTAAAACACAACCATGCCATCAAAAACTGTCTACATTGTATGGAAATAAAACCCTAACACTAGCTTCGGGTTTTGCTAGTTAGGGTTAGGGTTCAAATATTTCTCAAAGACAATTTTCTCAATATTCCACTCATTTGACTGGAAAATGTGCTTCTCTGAATCAAAATATGAGTCTGAAAAGACAATACAGCACTGCCTAAACCAAGAGAGTGTGTCAGGAGTGGTCAAATTAATTCTAGAAAGGTATTCTTTCATTGGAAATTTCGTGTTGAACGGAGTGCTGAATGAATGTACGTTTAGGCTTAAGTGGCCTAAAAGTCCGAAACAACTAATACATTTTGGCTTTACCTGTTAATATGCCTGTGATTTCAAAGCCCATGGTAAGAGTTTAAAAGTTAAATCAGGATCTTTCGAACTGTTGCTTGTTGGGCAGTTCAAACACAATTTGTTTTTGGGGCAAAGCACTATATACAGCCATATAGGTCAGAAAAAAATGTTTAGAAAACATTGAAAGAATTACATTCCTAGGTATCCTTTCAGCCCTAAAACACAGCCATGCCATCAAAAACTGTCTACATTGTATGGGAATAAAACCCTAACCCTAGCTTCGGGTTTTGCTAGTTAGGGTTAGGGTTCAAATATTTCTCAAAGACAATTTTCTCAATATTCCACTCATTTGACTGGAAAATGTGCTTCTCTGAATCAAAATATGAGTCTGAAAAGACAATACAGCACTGCCTAAACCAAGAGAGTGTGTCAGGAGTGGTCAAATTAATTCTTGAAATGTATTCTTTTCTTTCTGGAAAATGTGCTCCTCTGAATCAAAGTATGAGTCTGAAAAGACAATACAGCACTGTCTAAACCAAGAGAGTGTGTCAGGAGTGGTCAAATTAATTCTTGAAAGGTATTCTTTCATTGGAAATTTCGTGTTGAACGGAGTTCTGAATGAATGTACGTTTAGGCTTAAGTGGCATAAAAGTCGGAAAGAACTAAAACATTTTGGCTTTATCTGTTAATATGCCTTTAAAAGAGTTTAAAAGTTAAATCAGGTTCTTTCGAACTGTTGCTTGTAGGGCAGTTCAAACACCATTCGTTTTTGGGGCAAAGCACTAAATACAGCCATATAGGTCAGAAAAAAATGTTTAGAAAACATTGAAAGAACTACATTCCTAAGTATCTTTCAAGCCCTTAAACACAACCATGCCATCAAAAACTGTCTACATTGTATGGGAATAAAACCCTAACCCTAGCTTCGGGTTTTGCTAGTTAGGGTTAGGGTTCAAATATTTCTCAAAGACAATTTTCTCAATATTCCACTCATTTGACTGGAAAATGTGCTTCTCTGAATCAAAATATGAGTCTGAAAAGACAATACAGCACTGCCTAAACCAAGAGAGTGTGTCAGGATTAGTCAAATTAATTCTTGAAAGGTATTCTTTCATTGGAAATTTCGTGTTGAACGGAATGCTGAATGAATGTACGTTTAGGCTTAAGTGGCCTAAAAGTCTGAAACAACTAATACATTTTGGCTTTATCTGTTAATATGCCTGTGATTTCAAAGCCCATGGTAAGAGTTTAAAAGTTAAATCAGGTTCTTTCGAACTGTTGCTTGTAGGGCAGTTCAAACATCATTCGTTTTTGGGGCAAAGCACTATATACAGCCATATAGTTCAGAAAAAAATGTTTAGAAAGCATTGAAAGAACTACATTCCTAAGTATCTTTTCAGCCCTAAAACACAGCCATGCCATCAAAAACTGTCTACATTGTATGGAAATAAAACCCTAACCCTTGCTTCGGGTTTTGCTAGTTAGGGTTAGGTTTTAAATATTTCTCAAAGACAATTTTCTCAATATTCCACTCATTTGACTGGAAAATGTGCTTCTCTGAATCAAAATATGAGTCTGAAAAGACAATACAGCACTGCCTAAACCAAGAGAGTGTGTCAGGATTCGTCAAATTAATTCTTGAAAGGTATTCTTTCATTGGAAATCTCGTGTTGAACACAGTGCTGAATGTATGTACGTTTAGGCCTAAGTGGCCTAAAAGTCCGAAACAACGAATACATTTTGGCTTTATCTGTTAATATGCCTGTGATTTCAAAGCCCATAGGCAAGAGTTTAAAAGTAAAATCAGATTCTTTCGAACTGTTGCTTGTAGGGCAGTTCAGACACCATTCCTTTTTGGGGCAAAGCACTATATACAGCCATATAGGTCAGAAAAAAATGTTTAGAAAACATTGAAAGAACTAAATTCCTAAGTATCCTTTCAGCCCCAAAACACAGCCATGCCATCAAAAACTGTCTACATTGTATGGGAATAAAACCCTAACCCTAGCTTCGGGTTTTGCTAGTTAGGGTTAGGGTTCAAATATTTCTCAAAGACAATTTTCTCAATATTCCACTCATTTGACTGGAAAATGAGCTTCTCTGAATCAAAATATGAGTCTGAAAAGACAATACAGCACTGCCTAAACCAAGAGAGTGTGTCAGGAGTGGTCAAATTAATTCTTGAAAGGTATTCTTTCATAGGAAATTTCGTGTTGAAAGGAGTGCTGAATGAATGTACCTTTAGGCCTAAGTGGCCTAAAAGTCCGAAACAACGAATACATTTTGGCTTTATCTGTTAATATGCCTGAGATTTCAAAGCCCATAGGCAAGAGTTTAAAAGTTAAATCAGGTTCTTTCAAACTGTTGCTTGTAGGGCAGTTCAGACACCATTCCTTTTTGGGGCAAAGCACTGTATACAGCCATATAGGTCAGAAAAATATGTTTAGAAAACATTGAAAGAACTACATTCCTCAGAATCTTTTCAGCCCTAAAACACAACCATACCATCAAAAACTGTCTACATTGTATGGAAATAAAACCCTAACACTAGCTTCGGGTTTTGCTAGTTAGGGTTAGGGTTCAAATATTTCATAAGACAATTTTCTCAATATTCCACTCATTTGACTGGAAAATGTGCTTCTCTGAATCAAAATATGAGTCTGAAAAGACAATACAGCACTGCCTAAACCAAGAGAGTGTGTCAGGAGTGGTCAAATTAATTCTAGAAAGGTATTCTTTCATTGGAAATTTCGTGTTGAACGGAGTGCTGAATGAATGTACGTTTAGGCTTAAGTGGCCTAAAAGTCCGAAACAACTAATACATTTTGGCTTTACCTGTTAATATGCCTGTGATTTCAAAGCCCATGGTAAGAGTTTAAAAGTTAAATCAGGATCTTTCGAACTGTTGCTTGTTGGGCAGTTCAAACACAATTTGTTTTTGGGGCAAAGCACTATATACAGCCATATAGGTCAGAAAAAAATGTTTAGAAAACATTGAAAGAATTACATTCCTAGGTATCCTTTCAGCCCTAAAACACAGCCATGCCATCAAAAACTGTCTACATTGTATGGGAATAAAACCCTAACCCTAGCTTCGGGTTTTGCTAGTTAGGGTTAGGGTTCAAATATTTCTCAAAGACAATTTTCTCAATATTCCACTCATTTGACTGGAAAATGTGCTTCTCTGAATCAAAATATGAGTCTGAAAAGACAATACAGCACTGCCTAAACCAAGAGAGTGTGTCAGGAGTGGTCAAATTAATTCTTGAAAGGTATTCTTTCATTGGAAATTTAGTGTTGAACGGAGTGCTGAATGAATGTACTTTTAGGCCTAAGTGGCCTAAAAGTCCGAAACAACTAATACATTTTGGCTTTATCTGTTAATATGCCTGTGATTTCAAAGCCCATGGTAAGAGTTTAAAAGTTAAATCAGGTTCTTTCGAACTGTTGCTTATAGGGCAGTTCAGACACCATTCCTTTTTGGGGCAAAGCACTGTATACAGCCATATTCGTCAGAAAAAAATGTTTAGAAAACATTGAAAGAACTACATTCCTAAGTATCCTTTCAGCCCTAAAATACAGCCATGCCATCAAAAACTATCTACATTGTATGGGAATAAAACTCTAACCCTAGCTTCGGCTTTTGCTAGTTAGGGTTAGGGTTCAAATATTTCTCAAAGACAATTTTCTAAATATTCCACTGATTTGACTGGAAAATGACCTTCTCTGAATCAAAATATGAGTCTGAAAAGAAAATACAGCACTGCATAAACCAAGAGAGTGTGTCAGGAGTGGTCAAATTAATTCTTGAAAGGTATTCTTTCATTGGAAATTTCGTGTTGAACGGAGTGCTGAATGAATGTACGTTTAGGCCTAAGTGGCCTAAATGTCCGAAACAACGAATACATTTTGGCTTTATCTGTTAATATGCCTTTGATTTCAAAACCCATAGCCAAGAATTTAAAAGTAAAATCAGATTCTTTCGAACTGCTGCTTGTAGGGCAGTTCAGATACCATTCCTTTTTGGGGCAAAGCACTGTATACAGCCATATAGGTCAGAAAAAAATGTTTAGAAAACATATAAAGAACTACATTCCTAAGTATCCTTTCAGCCCCAAAACACAGCCATGCCATCAAGAACTATCTACATTGTATGGGAATAAAACCCTAACCCTAGCTTCGGCTTTTGCTAGTTAGGGTTAGGGTTCAAATATTTCTCAAAGACAATTTTCTCAATATTCCACTCATTTGACTGGAAAATGTGCTTCTCTGAATCAAAATATGAGTCTGAAAAGACAATACAGCACTGCCTAAACCAAGAGAGTGTGTCAGGAGTGGTCAAATTAATTCTTGAAATGTATTCTTTTCTTTCTGGAAAATGTGCTCCTCTGAATCAAAGTATGAGTCTGAAAAGACAATACAGCACTGTCTAAACCAAGAGAGTGTGTCAGGAGTGGTCAAATTAATTCTTGAAAGGTATTCTTTCATTGGAAATTTCGTGTTGAACGGAGTTCTGAATGAATGTACGTTTAGGCTTAAGTGGCCTAAAAGTCGGAAACAACTAATACGTTTTGGCTTTATCTGTTAATATGCCTTTAAAAGAGTTTAAAAGTTAAATCAGGTTCTTTCGAACTGTTGCTTGTAGGGCAGTTCAAACACCATTCGTTTTTGGGGCAAAGCACTATATACAGCCATATAGGTCAGAAAAAAATGTTTAGAAAACATTGAAAGAACTACATTCCTAAGTATCTTTCAAGCCCTTAAACACAACCATGCCATCAAAAACTGTCTACATTGTATGGGAATAAAACCCTAACCCTAGCTTCGGGTTTTGCTAGTTAGGGTTAGGGTTCAAATATTTCTCAAAGACAATTTTCTCAATATTCCACTCATTTGACTGGAAAATGTGCTTCTCTGAATCAAAATATGAGTCTGAAAAGACAATACAGCACTGCCTAAACCAAGAGAGTGTGTCAGGATTCGTCAAATTAATTCTTGAAAGGTATTCTTTCATTGGAAATTTCGTGTTGAACGGAATGCTGAATGAATGTACGTTTAGGCTTAAGTGGCCTAAAAGTCTGAAACAACTAATACATTTTGGCTTTACCTGTTAATATGCCTGTGATTTCAAAGCCCATGGTAAGAGTTTAAAAGTTAAATCAGGATCTTTCGAACTGTTGCTTGTTGGGCAGTTCAAACACAATTTGTTTTTGGGGCAAAGCACTATATACAGCCATATAGGTCAGAAAAAAATGTTTAGAAAACATTGAAAGAATTACATTCCTAGGTATCCTTTCAGCCCTAAAACACAGCCATGCCATCAAAAACTGTCTACATTGTATGGGAATAAAACCCTAACCCTAGCTTCGGGTTTTGCTGGTTAGGGTTAGGGTTCAAATATTTCTCAAAGACAATTTTCTCAATATTCCACTCATTTGACTGGAAAATGTGCTTCTCTGAATCAAAATATGAGTCTGAAAAGACAATACAGCACTGCCTAAACCAAGAGAGTGTGTCAGGAGTGGTCAAATTAATTCTTGAAAGGTATTCTTTCATTGGAAATTTAGTGTTGAACGGAGTGCTGAATGAATGTACTTTTAGGCCTAAGTGGCCTAAAAGTCCGAAACAACTAATACATTTTGGCTTTATCTGTTAATATGCCTGTGATTTCAAAGCCCATGGTAAGAGTTTAAAAGTTAAATCAGGTTCTTTCGAACTGTTGCTTGTAGGGCAGTTCAGACACCATTCCTTTTTGGGGCAAAGCACTGTATACAGCCATATTCGTCAGAAAAAAATGTTTAGAAAACATTGAAAGAACTACATTCCTAAGTATCCTTTCAGCCCTAAAATACAGCCATGCCATCAAAAACTATCTACATTGTATGGGAATAAAACTCTAACCCTAGCTTCGGCTTTTGCTAGTTAGGGTTAGGGTTCAAATATTTCTCAAAGACAATTTTCTCAATATTCCACTGATTTGACTGGAAAATGACCTTCTCTGAATCAAAATATGAGTCTGAAAAGAAAATACAGCACTGCATAAACCAAGAGAGTGTGTCAGGAGTGGTCAAATTAATTCTTGAAAGGTATTCTTTCATTGGAAATTTCGTGTTGAACGGAGTGCTGAATGAATGTACGTTTAGGCCTAAGTGGCGTAAATGTCCGAAACAACGAATACATTTTGGCTTTATCTGTTAATATGCCTTTGATTTCAAAACCCATAGCCAAGAGTTTAAAAGTAAAATCAGATTCTTTCGAACTGCTGCTTGTAGGGCAGTTCAGATACAATTCCTTTTTGGGGCAAAGCACTGTATACAGCCATATAGGTCAGAAAAAAATGTTTAGAAAACATATAAAGAACTACATTCCTAAGTATCTTTTCAGCCCTAAAACACAGCCATGCCATCAAAAACTATCTACATTGTATGAGAATAAAACCCTAACCCTAGCTTCGGCTTTTGCTAGTTAGGGTTAGGGTTCAAATATTTCTCAAAGACAATTTTCTCAATATTCCACTCATTTGACTGGAAAATGTGCTTCTCTGAATCAAAATATGAGTCTGAAAAGACAATACAGCACTGCCTAAACCAAGAGAGTGTGTCAGGAGTGGTCAAATTAATTCTTGAAAGGTATTCTTTCATTGGAAATTTCGTGTTGAACGGAGTGCTGAATGAATGTACGTTTAGGCCTAAGTGGCCTAAAAGTCCGAAACAACGAATACATTTTGGCTTTATCTCTTAATATACCTGTGATTTCAAAGACCATAGGTAAGAGTTTAAAAGTAAAATCAGGTTCTTTCGAACTGTTGCTTGTAGGGCAGTTCAGACACCATTCCTTTTTGGGGCAAAGCACTGTATACAACCATATAGGTCAGAAAAAAATGTTTAGAAAACATTGAAAGAACTACATTCCTAAGTATCCTTTCAGCCCCAAAACACAGCCATGCCATCAAAAACTGTCTACATTGTACGGGAATAAAACCCTAACCCTAGCTTCGGGTTTTGCTAGTTAGGGTTAGGGTTCAAATATTTCTCAAAGACAATTTTCTCAATATTCCACTCATTTGACTGGAAAATGTGCTTCTCTGAATCAAAATATGAGTCTGAAAAGACAATACAGCACTGCCTAAACCAAGAGAGTGTGCCAGGAGTGGTCAAATTAATTCTTGAAAGGTATTCTTTCATTGGAAATTTAGTGTTGAACGGAGTGCTGAATGAATGTACTTTTAGGCCTAAGTGGCCTAAAAGTCCGAAACAACTAATACATTTTGGCTTTATCTGTTAATATGACTGTGATTTCAAAGCCCATGGTAAGAGTTTAAAAGTTAAATCAGGTTCTTTCAAACTATTGCTTGTAGGGCAGTTCAGACACCATTCCTTTTTGGGGCAAAGCACTGTATACAGCCATATTCGTCAGAAAAAAATGTTTAGAAAACATTGAAAGAACTACATTCCTAAGTATCCTTTCAGCCCTAAAACACAGCCATGCCATCAAGAACTATCTACATTGTATGGGAATAAAACCCTAACCCTAGCTTCGGCTTTTGCTAGTTAGGGTTAGGGTTCAAATATTTCTCAAAGACAATTTTCTCAATATTCCACTCATTTGACTGGAAAATGTGCTTCTCTGAATCAAAATATGAGTCTGAAAAGACAATACAGCACTGCCTAAACCAAGAGAGTGTGTCAGGAGTGGTCAAATTAATTCTTGAAATGTATTCTTTTCTTTCTGGAAAATGTGCTCCTCTGAATCAAAGTATGAGTCTGAAAAGACAATACAGCACTGTCTAAACCAAGAGAGTGTGTCAGGAGTGGTCAAATTAATTCTTGAAAGGTATTCTTTCATTGGAAATTTCGTGTTGAACGGAGTTCTGAATGAATGTACGTTTAGGCTTAAGTGGCCTAAAAGTCGGAAACAACTAATACGTTTTGGCTTTATCTGTTAATATGCCTTTAAAAGAGTTTAAAAGTTAAATCAGGTTCTTTCGAACTGTTGCTTGTAGGGCAGTTCAAACACCATTCGTTTTTGGGGCAAAGCACTATATACAGCCATATAGGTCAGAAAAAAATGTTTAGAAAACATTGAAAGAACTACATTCCTAAGTATCTTTCAAGCCCTTAAACACAACCATGCCATCAAAAACTGTCTACATTGTATGGGAATAAAACCCTAACCCTAGCTTCGGGTTTTGCTAGTTAGGGTTAGGGTTCAAATATTTCTCAAAGACAATTTTCTCAATATTCCACTCATTTGACTGGAAAATGTGCTTCTCTGAATCAAAATATGAGTCTGAAAAGACAATACAGCACTGCCTAAACCAAGAGAGTGTGTCAGGATTCGTCAAATTAATTCTTGAAAGGTATTCTTTCATTGGAAATTTCGTGTTGAACGGAATGCTGAATGAATGTACGTTTAGGCTTAAGTGGCCTAAAAGTCTGAAACAACTAATACATTTTGGCTTTACCTGTTAATATGCCTGTGATTTCAAAGCCCATGGTAAGAGTTTAAAAGTTAAATCAGGATCTTTCGAACTGTTGCTTGTTGGGCAGTTCAAACACAATTTGTTTTTGGGGCAAAGCACTATATACAGCCATATAGTTCAGAAAAAAATGTTTAGAAAGCATTGAAAGAACTACATTCCTAAGTATCTTTTCAGCCCTAAAACACAGCCATGCCATCAAAAACTGTCTACATTGTATGGGAATAAAACCCTAACCCTAGCTTCGGGTTTTGCTGGTTAGGGTTAGGGTTCAAATATTTCTCAAAGACAATTTTCTCAATATTCCACTCATTTGACTGGAAAATGTGCTTCTCTGAATCAAAATATGAGTCTGAAAAGACAATACAGCACTGCCTAAACCAAGAGAGTGTGTCAGGAGTGGTCAAATTAATTCTTGAAAGGTATTCTTTCATTGGAAATTTAGTGTTGAACGGAGTGCTGAATGAATGTACTTTTAGGCCTAAGTGGCCTAAAAGTCCGAAACAACTAATACATTTTGGCTTTATCTGTTAATATGCCTGTGATTTCAAAGCCCATGGTAAGAGTTTAAAAGTTAAATCAGGTTCTTTCGAACTGTTGCTTGTAGGGCAGTTCAGACACCATTCCTTTTTGGGGCAAAGCACTGTATACAGCCATATTCGTCAGAAAAAAATGTTTAGAAAACATTGAAAGAACTACATTCCTAAGTATCCTTTCAGCCCTAAAATACAGCCATGCCATCAAAAACTATCTACATTGTATGGGAATAAAACTCTAACCCTAGCTTCGGCTTTTGCTAGTTAGGGTTAGGGTTCAAATATTTCTCAAAGACAATTTTCTCAATATTCCACTGATTTGACTGGAAAATGACCTTCTCTGAATCAAAATATGAGTCTGAAAAGAAAATACAGCACTGCATAAACCAAGAGAGTGTGTCAGGAGTGGTCAAATTAATTCTTGAAAGGTATTCTTTCATTGGAAATTTCGTGTTGAACGGAGTGCTGAATGAATGTACGTTTAGGCCTAAGTGGCGTAAATGTCCGAAACAACGAATACATTTTGGCTTTATCTGTTAATATGCCTTTGATTTCAAAACCCATAGCCAAGAGTTTAAAAGTAAAATCAGATTCTTTCGAACTGCTGCTTGTAGGGCAGTTCAGATACCATTCCTTTTTGGGGCAAAGCACTGTATACAGCCATATAGGTCAGAAAAAAATGTTTAGAAAACATATAAAGAACTACATTCCTAAGTATCCTTTCAGCCCTAAAACACAGCCATGCCATCAAAAACTATCTACATTGTATGAGAATAAAACCCTAACCCTAGCTTCGGCTTTTGCTAGTTAGGGTTAGGGTTCAAATATTTCTCAAAGACAATTTTCTCAATATTCCACTCATTTGACTGGAAAATGTGCTTCTCTGAATCAAAATATGAGTCTGAAAAGACAATACAGCACTGCCTAAACCAAGAGAGTGTGTCAGGAGTGGTCAAATTAATTCTTGAAAGGTATTCTTTCATTGGAAATTTCGTGTTGAACGGAGTGCTGAATGAATGTACGTTTAGGCCTAAGTGGCCTAAAAGTCCGAAACAACGAATACATTTTGGCTTTATCTCTTAATATACCTGTGATTTCAAAGACCATAGGTAAGAGTTTAAAAGTAAAATCAGGTTCTTTCGAACTGTTGCTTGTAGGGCAGTTCAGACACCATTCCTTTTTGGGGCAAAGCACTGTATACAACCATATAGGTCAGAAAAAAATGTTTAGAAAACATTGAAAGAACTACATTCCTAAGTATCTTTTCAGCCCCAAAACACAGCCATGCCATCAAAAACTGTCTACATTGTACGGGAATAAAACCCTAACCCTAGCTTCGGGTTTTGCTAGTTAGGGTTAGGGTTCAAATATTTCTCAAAGACAATTTTCTCAATATTCCACTCATTTGACTGGAAAATGTGCTTCTCTGAATCAAAATATGAGTCTGAAAAGACAATACAGCACTGCCTAAACCAAGAGAGTGTGCCAGGAGTGGTCAAATTAATTCTTGAAAGGTATTCTTTCATTGGAAATTTAGTGTTGAACGGAGTGCTGAATGAATGTACTTTTAGGCCTAAGTGGCCTAAAAGTCCGAAACAACTAATTCATTTTGGCTTTATCTGTTAATATGACTGTGATTTCAAAGCCCATGGTAAGAGTTTAAAAGTTAAATCAGGTTCTTTCGAACTGTTGCTTGTAGGGCAGTTCAGACACCATTCCTTTTTGGGGCAAAGCACTGTATACAGCCATATTCGTCAGAAAAAAATGTTTAGAAAACATTGAAAGAACTACATTCCTAAGTATCCTTTCAGCCCTAAAATACAGCCATGCCATCAAAAACTATCTACATTGTATGGGAATAAAACTCTAACCCTAGCTTCGGCTTTTGCTAGTTAGGGTTAGGGTTCAAATATTTCTCAAAGACAATTTTCTCAATATTCCACTGATTTGACTGGAAAATGACCTTCTCTGAATCAAAATATGAGTCTGAAAAGAAAATACAGCACTGCATAAACCAAGAGAGTGTGTCAGGAGTGGTCAAATTAATTCTTGAAAGGTATTCTTTCATTGGAAATTTCGTGTTGAACGGAGTGCTGAATGAATGTACGTTTAGGCCTAAGTGGCGTAAATGTCCGAAACAACGAATACATTTTGGCTTTATCTGTTAATATGCCTTTGATTTCAAAACCCATAGCCAAGAGTTTAAAAGTAAAATCAGATTCTTTCGAACTGCTGCTTGTAGGGCAGTTCAGATACCATTCCTTTTTGGGGCAAAGCACTGTATACAGCCATATAGGTCAGAAAAAAATGTTTAGAAAACATATAAAGAACTACATTCCTAAGTATCCTTTCAGCCCTAAAACACAGCCATGCCATCAAAAACTATCTACATTGTATGAGAATAAAACCCTAACCCTAGCTTCGGCTTTTGCTAGTTAGGGTTAGGGTTCAAATATTTCTCAAAGACAATTTTCTCAATATTCCACTCATTTGACTGGAAAATGTGCTTCTCTGAATCAAAATATGAGTCTGAAAAGACAATACAGCACTGCCTAAACCAAGAGAGTGTGTCAGGAGTGGTCAAATTAATTCTTGAAAGGTATTCTTTCATTGGAAATTTCGTGTTGAACGGAGTGCTGAATGAATGTACGTTTAGGCCTAAGTGGCCTAAAAGTCCGAAACAACGAATACATTTTGGCTTTATCTCTTAATATACCTGTGATTTCAAAGACCATAGGTAAGAGTTTAAAAGTAAAATCAGGTTCTTTCGAACTGTTGCTTGTAGGGCAGTTCAGACACCATTCCTTTTTGGGGCAAAGCACTGTATACAACCATATAGGTCAGAAAAAAATGTTTAGAAAACATTGAAAGAACTACATTCCTAAGTATCTTTTCAGCCCCAAAACACAGCCATGCCATCAAAAACTGTCTACATTGTACGGGAATAAAACCCTAACCCTAGCTTCGGGTTTTGCTAGTTAGGGTTAGGGTTCAAATATTTCTCAAAGACAATTTTCTCAATATTCCACTCATTTGACTGGAAAATGTGCTTCTCTGAATCAAAATATGAGTCTGAAAAGACAATACAGCACTGCCTAAACCAAGAGAGTGTGCCAGGAGTGGTCAAATTAATTCTTGAAAGGTATTCTTTCATTGGAAATTTAGTGTTGAACGGAGTGCTGAATGAATGTACTTTTAGGCCTAAGTGGCCTAAAAGTCCGAAACAACTAATTCATTTTGGCTTTATCTGTTAATATGACTGTGATTTCAAAGCCCATGGTAAGAGTTTAAAAGTTAAATCAGGTTCTTTCAAACTATTGCTTGTAGGGCAGTTCAGACACCATTCCTTTTTGGGGCAAAGCACTGTATACAGCCATATTCGTCAGAAAAAAATGTTTAGAAAACATTGAAAGAACTACATTCCTAAGTATCCTTTCAGCCCTAAAACACAGCCATGCCATCAAGAACTATCTACATTGTATGGGAATAAAACCCTAACCCTAGCTTCGGCTTTTGCTAGTTAGGGTTAGGGTTCAAATATTTCTCAAAGACAATTTTCTCAATATTCCACTCATTTGACTGGAAAATGTGCTTCTCTGAATCAAAATATGAGTCTGAAAAGACAATACAGCACTGCCTAAACCAAGAGAGTGTGTCAGGAGTGGTCAAATTAATTCTTGAAATGTATTCTTTTCTTTCTGGAAAATGTGCTCCTCTGAATCAAAGTATGAGTCTGAAAAGACAATACAGCACTGTCTAAACCAAGAGAGTGTGTCAGGAGTGGTCAAATTAATTCTTGAAAGGTATTCTTTCATTGGAAATTTCGTGTTGAACGGAGTTCTGAATGAATGTACGTTTAGGCTTAAGTGGCCTAAAAGTCGGAAACAACTAATACGTTTTGGCTTTATCTGTTAATATGCCTTTAAAAGAGTTTAAAAGTTAAATCAGGTTCTTTCGAACTGTTGCTTGTAGGGCAGTTCAAACACCATTCGTTTTTGGGGCAAAGCACTATATACAGCCATATAGGTCAGAAAAAAATGTTTAGAAAACATTGAAAGAACTACATTCCTAAGTATCTTTCAAGCCCTTAAACACAACCATGCCATCAAAAACTGTCTACATTGTATGGGAATAAAACCCTAACCCTAGCTTCGGGTTTTGCTAGTTAGGGTTAGGGTTCAAATATTTCTCAAAGACAATTTTCTCAATATTCCACTCATTTGACTGGAAAATGTGCTTCTCTGAATCAAAATATGAGTCTGAAAAGACAATACAGCACTGCCTAAACCAAGAGAGTGTGTCAGGATTCGTCAAATTAATTCTTGAAAGGTATTCTTTCATTGGAAATTTCGTGTTGAACGGAATGCTGAATGAATGTACGTTTAGGCTTAAGTGGCCTAAAAGTCTGAAACAACTAATACATTTTGGCTTTACCTGTTAATATGCCTGTGATTTCAAAGCCCATGGTAAGAGTTTAAAAGTTAAATCAGGATCTTTCGAACTGTTGCTTGTTGGGCAGTTCAAACACAATTTGTTTTTGGGGCAAAGCACTATATACAGCCATATAGGTCAGAAAAAAATGTTTAGAAAACATTGAAAGAATTACATTCCTAGGTATCCTTTCAGCCCTAAAACACAGCCATGCCATCAAAAACTGTCTACATTGTATGGGAATAAAACCCTAACCCTAGCTTCGGGTTTTGCTGGTTAGGGTTAGGGTTCAAATATTTCTCAAAGACAATTTTCTCAATATTCCACTCATTTGACTGGAAAATGTGCTTCTCTGAATCAAAATATGAGTCTGAAAAGACAATACAGCACTGCCTAAACCAAGAGAGTGTGTCAGGAGTGGTCAAATTAATTCTTGAAAGGTATTCTTTCATTGGAAATTTAGTGTTGAACGGAGTGCTGAATGAATGTACTTTTAGGCCTAAGTGGCCTAAAAGTCCGAAACAACTAATACATTTTGGCTTTATCTGTTAATATGCCTGTGATTTCAAAGCCCATGGTAAGAGTTTAAAAGTTAAATCAGGTTCTTTCGAACTGTTGCTTGTAGGGCAGTTCAGACACCATTCCTTTTTGGGGCAAAGCACTGTATACAGCCATATTCGTCAGAAAAAAATGTTTAGAAAACATTGAAAGAACTACATTCCTAAGTATCCTTTCAGCCCTAAAATACAGCCATGCCATCAAAAACTATCTACATTGTATGGGAATAAAACTCTAACCCTAGCTTCGGCTTTTGCTAGTTAGGGTTAGGGTTCAAATATTTCTCAAAGACAATTTTCTCAATATTCCACTGATTTGACTGGAAAATGACCTTCTCTGAATCAAAATATGAGTCTGAAAAGAAAATACAGCACTGCATAAACCAAGAGAGTGTGTCAGGAGTGGTCAAATTAATTCTTGAAAGGTATTTTTTCATTGGAAATTTTGTGTTGAACGGAATGCTGAATGAATGTACGTTTAGGCTTAAGTGGCCTAAAAGTCCGAAACAACGAATACATTTTGGCTTTATCTGTTAATATGCCTGTGATTTCAAAGCCCATAGGCAAGAGTTTAAAAGTAAAATCAGGTTCTTTCGAACTGTTGCTTGTAGGGCAGTTCAGACACCATTCCTTTTTGGGGCAAAGCACTATATACAGCCATATAGGTCAGAAAAAAATGTTTAGAAAACATTGAAAGAATTACATTCCTAGGTATCCTTTCAGCCCTAAAACACAGCCATGCCATCAAAAACTGTCTACATTGTATGGGAATAAAACCCTAACCCTAGCTTCGGGTTTTGCTAGTTAGGGTTAGGGTTCAAATATTTCTCAAAGACAATTTTCTCAATATTCCACTCATTTGACTGGAAAATGTGCTTCTCTGAATCAAAATATGAGTCTGAAAAGACAATACAGCACTGCCTAAACCAAGAGAGTTTGTCAGTAGTGGTCAAATTAATTCTTGAAAGGCATTCTTTCATTGGAAATTTAGTGTTGAACGGAGTGCTGAATGAATGTACGTTTAGGCCTAAGTGGCCTAAAAGTCTGAAACAACGAATACATTTTGGCTTTATCTGTTAATATGCCTGTGATTTCAAAGCCCATAGGCAAGAGTTTAAAAGTAAAATCAGATTGTTTCGAACTGTTGCTTATAGGGCAGTTCAAACACCATTCGTTTATGGGGCAAAGCACTATATTCAGCCATATAGGTCAGAAAAAAATGTTTAGAAAACATTGAAAGAACTACATTCCTAGGTATCCTTTCAGACCCAAAACACAGCCATGCCATCAAAAACTGTCTACATTGTATGGGAATAAAACCCTAACCCTAGCTTCGGGTTTTGCTAGTTAGGGTTAGGGTTCAAATATTTCTCAAAGACAATTTTCTCAATATTCCACTCATTTGACTGGAAAATGTGCTTCTCTGAATCAAAATATGAGTCTGAAAAGACAATACACCACTGCCTAAACCAAGAGAGTGTGTCAGGAGTGGTCAAATTAATTCTTGAAATGTATTCTTTCATTGGAAATTTCGTGTTGAACGGAATGCTGAATGAATGTACGTTTAGGCTTAAGTGGCCTAAAAGTCCGAAACAACGAATATATTTTCGCTTTATCTGTTAAAATGCCTGTGATTTCAAAGCCCATAGACAAGAGTTTAAAAGTAAAATCAGGTTCTTTCGAACTGTTGCTTGTAGGGCAGTTCAGACACCATTCCTTTTTGGGGCAAAGCACTGTATACAGCCATATAGGTCAAAAAAAAATGTTTAGAAAACATAGAAAGAACTACATTCCTAAGTATCCTTTCAGCCCTAAAACACAGCCATGCCATCAAAAACTATCTACATTGTATGGGAATAAAACCCTAACCCTAGCTTCGGGTTTTGCTAGTTAGGGTTAGGGTTCAAATATTTCTCAAAGACAATTTTCTCAATATTCCACTGATTTGACTGGAAAATGAGCTTCTCTGAATCAAAATATGAGTCTGAAAAGACAATACACCACTGCCTAAACCAAGAGAGTGTGTCAGGAGTGGTCAAATTAATTCTTGAAAGGTATTCTTTCATTGGAAATTTTGTGTTGAACGAAATGCTGAATGAATGTACGTTTAGGCTTAAGTGGCATAAAAGTCCGAAACAACGAATACATTTTGGCTTTATCTGTTAATATGCCTGTGATTTTAAAGCCCATAGGCAAGAGTTTAAAAGTAAAATCAGGTTCTTTCGAACTGTTGCTTGTAGGGCAGTTCAAACACCATTCGTTTTTGGGGCAAAGCACTGTATACAGCCATATAGGTCAGAAAAAAATGTTTAGAAAACATTGAACGAACTATATTCCTAAGTATCCTTTCAGCCCCAAAACACAGCCATGCCATCAAAAACTGTCTAAATTGTATGGGAATAAAACCCTAACCCTAGCTTCGGGTTTTGCTAAATAGGGTTAGGGTTCAAATATTTCTCAAAGACAATTTTCTCAATATTCCACTCATTTGACTAGAAAATGTGCTTCTCTGAATCAAAATATGAGTCTGAAAAGACAATACAGCACTGCCTAAACCAAGAGAGTGTGTCAGGAGTGGTCAAATTAATTCTTGAAATGTATTCTTTCATTGGAAATTTCGTGTTGAACGGAGTGCTGAATGTATGTACGTTTAGTCCTAATTGGCCTAAAAGTCCGAAACAACGAATACATTTTCGCTTTATCTGTTAAAATGCCTGTGATTTCAAAGCCCATAGGCAAGAGTTTAAAAGTAAAATCAGGTTCTTTCGAACTGTTGCTTGTAGGGCAGTTCAGACAACATTCCTTTTTGGGGCAAAGCACTGTATACAGCCATATAGGTCAGAAAAAAATGTTTAGAAAACATTGAAAGAACTACATTCCTAAGTATCCTTTCAGCCCCAAAACACAGCCATGCCATCAAAAACTGTCTACATTGTATGGGAATAAAACCCTAAACTTAGCTTCGGGTTTTGCTAGTTAGGGTTAGGGTTCAAATATTACTCAAAGACAATTTTCTCAATATTCCACTCATTTGACTGGAAAATGTGCTTCTCTGAATCAAAATATGAGTCTGAAAAGACAATACAGCACTGCCTAAACCAAGAGAGTGTGTTAGGAGTGGTCAAATTAATTCATGAAAGGTATTCTTTCATTGGAAATTTCGTGTTGAATGGAGTGCTGAATGAATGTACGTTTAGGCTTAATTGGACTAAAAGTCCGAAACAACTAATACATTTTGGCTTTATCTGTTAATATGCCTGTGATGTCAAAGCCCATGGTAAGAGTTTGAAAGTTAAATCAGGTTCTTTCGAACTGTTGCTTGTAGGGCAGTTCAAACACCATTCGTTTTTGGGGCAAAGCACTATATACAGCCATATAGGTCAGAAAAAAATGTTTAGAAAGCATTGAAAGAACTACATTCATAAGTATCTTTTCAGCCCTAAAACACAACCATGCCATCAAAAACTGTCTACATTGTATGGTTATAAAACCCTAACCCTAGCTTTGGGTTTTGCTAGTTAGGGTTAGGGTTCAAATATTTCTCAAAGACAATTTTCTCAATATTCCACTGATTTGACTGGAAAATGAGCTTCTCTGAATCAAAATGTGAGTCTGAAAAGACAATACAGCACTGCCTAAACCAAGAGAGTGTGTCAGGAGTGGTCAAATTAATTCTTGAAAGGTATTCTTTCATTGGAAATTTCGTGTTGAACGGAGTGCTGAATGAATGTACGTTTAGGCCTAAGTGGCCTAAAAGTCGGAAACAACGAATACATTTTGGCTTTATCTGTTAATATGCCTGTGAGTTTAAAGCCCATAGGCATGAGTTTAAAAGTAAAATCAGATTCTTTCGAACTGTTGCTTGTAGGGCATTTCAGACACCATTCCTTTTTGGGGCAAAGCACTGTATACAGCCATATAGGTCAGAAAAAAATGTTTAGAAAACATATAAAGAACTACATTCCTAAGTATCCTTTCAGCCCTAAAACACAGCCATGCCATCAAAAACTATCTACATTGTATGAGAATAAAACCCTAACCCTAGCTTCGGCTTTTGCTAGTTAGGGTTAGGGTTCAAATATTTCTCAAAGACAATTTTCTCAATATTCCACTGATTTGACTGGAAAATGAACTTCTCTGAATCAAAATATAAGTCTGAAAAGACAATACAGCACTGCCTAAACCAAGAGAGTGTGTCAGGAGTGGTCAAATTAATTCTTGAAAGGTATTCTTTCATTGGAAATTTCGTGTTGAACGGAGTGCTGAATGAATGTACGTTTAGGCCTAAGTGGCCTAAAAGTTCGAAACAACGAATACATTTTGGCTTTATCTCTTAATATACCTGTGATTTCAAAGACCATAGGCAAGAGTTTAAAAGTAAAATCAGGTTCTTTCGAACTGTTGCTTGTAGGGCAGTTCAGACACCATTCCTTTTTGGGGCAAAGCACTGTATACAACCATATAGGTCAGAAAAAAATGTTTAGAAAACATTGAAAGAACTACATTCCTAAGTATCCTTTCAGCCCCAAAACACAGCCATGCCATCAAAAACTGTCTACATTGTACGGGAATAAAACCCTAACCCTAGCTTCAGGTTTTGCTAGTTAGGGTTAGGGTTCAAATATTTCTCAAAGACAATTTTCTCAATATTCCACTCATTTGACTGGAAAATGTGCTTCTCTGAATCAAAATATGAGTCTGAAAAGACAATACAGCACTGCCTAAACCAAGAGAGTGTGTCAGGAGTGGTCAAATTAATTCTTGAAAGGTATTCCTTCATTGGAAATTTAGTGTTGAACGGAGTGCTGAATGAATGTACTTTTAGGCCTATGTGGCCTAAAAGTCCGAAACAACTAATACATTTTGGCTTTATCTGTTAATATGACTGTGATTTCAAAGGCCATAGGCAAGAGTTTAAAAGTTAAATCAGGTTCTTTCAAACTATTGCTTGTAGGGCAGTTCAGACACCATTCCTTTTTGGGGCAAAGCACTGTATACAGCCATATTCGTCAGAAAAAAATGTTTAGAAAACATTGAAAGAACTACATTCCTAAGTATCCTTTCAGCCCTAAAACACAGCCATGCCATCAAGAACTATCTACATTGTATGGGAATAAAACCCTAACCCTAGTTTCGGCTTTTGCTAGTTAGGGTTAGGGTTCAAATATTTCTCAAAGACAATTTTCTCAATATTCCACTCATTTGACTGGAAAATGTGCTTCTCTGAATCAAAATATGAGTCTGAAAAGACAATACAGCACTGCCTAAACCAAGAGAGTGTGTCAGGAGTGGTCAAATTAATTCTTGAAATGTATTCTTTTCTTTCTGGAAAATGTGCTCCTCTGAATCAAAGTATGAGTCTGAAAAGACAATACAGCACTGTCTAAACCAAGAGAGTGTGTCAGGAGTGGTCAAATTAATTCTTGAAAGGTATTCTTTCATTGGAAATTTCGTGTTGAACGGAGTTCTGAATGAATGTACGTTTAGGCTTAAGTGGCCTAAAAGTCGGAAACAACTAATACATTTTGGCTTTATCTGTTAATATGCCTTTAAAAGAGTTTAAAAGTTAAATCAGGTTCTTTCGAACTGTTGCTTGTAGGGCAGTTCAAACACCATTCGTTTTTGGGGCAAAGCACTATATACAGCCATATAGGTCAGAAAAAAATGTTTAGAAAACATTGAAAGAACTACATTCCTAAGTATCTTTCAAGCCGTTAAACACAACCATGCCATCAAAAACTGTCTACATTGTATGGGAATAAAACCCTAACCCTAGCTTCGGGTTTTGCTAGTTAGGGTTAGGGTTCAAATATTTCTCAAAGACAATTTTCTCAATATTCCACTCATTTGACTGGAAAATGTGCTTCTCTGAATCAAAATATGAGTCTGAAAAGACAATACAGCACTGCCTAAACCAAGAGAGTGTGTCAGGATTCGTCAAATTAATTCTTGAAAGGTATTCTTTCATTGGAAATTTCGTGTTGAACGGAATGCTGAATGAATGTACGTTTAGGCTTAAGTGGCCTAAAAGTCTGAAACAACTAATACATTTTGGCTTTATCTGTTAATATGCCTGTGATTTCAAAGCCCATGGTAAGAGTTTAAAAGTTAAATCAGGTTCTTTCGAACTGTTGCTTGTAGGGCAGTTCAAACATCATTCGTTTTTGGGGCAAAGCACTATATACAGCCGTATAGGTCAGAAAAAAATGTTTAGAAAATATAGAAAGAACTACATTCCTAAGTATCCTTTCAGCCCTAAAACACAGCCATGCCATCAAAAACTATCTACATTGTATGGGAATAAAACCCTAACCCTAGCTTCGGCTTTTGCTATTAGGGTTAGGGTTCAAATATTTCTCAAAGACAATTTTCTCAATATTCCACTCATTTGACTGGAAAATGAGCTTCTCTGAATCAAAATATGAGTCTGAAAAGATAATACAGCACTGCCAAACCAAGAGAGTGTTTCAGGAGTGGTCAAATTAATTCTTGAAATGTATTCTTTCATTGGAAATTTCGTGTTGAACGGAGTGCTGAATGTATGTACGTTTAGGCCTAAGTGGCCTAAAAGTCCGAAACAACGAATACATTTTGGCTTTATCTGTTAATATGCCTGTGATTTCAAAGCCCATAGGCAAGAGTTTAAAAGTAAAATCAGGTTCTTTCAAACTGTTGCTTGTAGGGCAGTTCAGACACCATTCCTTTTTGGGGTAAGGCACTGTATACAGCCATATACAAATGCAGCCATTCAAAATGCGCGGGCGATACCGCATTATTTTGTGGTACGCTGTACGCAGTCTACCGCAAGCTACCGGTAAATACAGCGAGTTACCGTAAATTCGCCTATAATACGACAAGCAAAATAATAGTATCCGGAATTTCCGCAAGGTGGAGCTAATAAAGCTCAACCTCTCATGTTTGAGCTGTGGCCATCAAAGTCTTTAACGAAGATATTACTAATAGTATTGTAGCGGCGAGGCTTAAAAACAAAACAGAGTTAAGTGATGTCCCTTGCCATTAGAACATTAATCTTAAATGTCCACATTACTCCTCGAGAATTCATACCAGAACCAGCATTGGATACAAACAGGATGAATAACATCTGGAGTATGTATAAACACGGTAGGAGACATTATCTAAGTCTAGGAATTACACATCAGGAAGCTCACTGTCAATATCTGATACCTCTGTAGTAGATATTTGGGGAGAAGTCACTTCCTTTCTTTTGACATGCTACCTTTGACTCATTCATGCTACCCGGAGTACATCTTGATGTAAGAGTACAGCATTCAGAGTACATCCAGTCATGATACAGCTACCACAAAGCACCTACCTAACCAAATAGTTTTCCTGTACGGCTATGAAACACTACATATTTGGCGTCCCTGGACCGGCGTGGCAAGACTGAAATGAATCAACCAAGCGGAATAATTCATATAAAACGCCGCGGGTTTCATACACGATAATACAGTGTGTGCTGAAAGCCGAAAGGAAAAACGTTCCCCTTGCTCTTTAAGCAGTGCTTGATTGTTTTGTGATCTTTTGCAGTCTACCGGGTTGATTGCATACTTGATCTTGTGGTTTTCTGTGGTAAAACTGTGATTTCGTACTTAAAAGTAATACTCTTTAAGTTTAACGATGGTTGCTAAAAGGTCTGAATTCGAGTCGCTATTAAGCACTCTCTCTAGCAGCGACAGGTCTGACCACGATCTCTTCCATATCTCCGTCAGCGGAGAAGCTAGAAGAATAAATCTCCATTCTCTGAGAGAGCTAGCGAAGGACATAGAGAGATTTGACCCCGCAGTGTCAGAGAATAATATCGAGAGTTATATTCAAGACCTCAGTTATAACCTGCAGTTCCTGCCAAACGCCACAGAACAGGAGAAAGTGTTTCTGGTCAGGAAAACTACCAGCAGAGCCGTACATGAGTGGATGGCTAGGCAGATGAAAGAAGTCTGTAATGACTTTGAAGAGCTGTGTCAAGCACTTATCGAAGAATACAGTGCGTTTATTGACCCGACTGCCGCGATAGCCGCCGCCCTTAACATTAAGCACGAGAGAGCAGAGTCCCCTCGCGAATATTACGAGAGACTTAGACGAACTTATTTTGCAGGGCGAAATGATGAGGGTTGCGAAGAGAACACACATTTCAAGGGTTTATACATTGCGAATCTCCACCCATCAGTCAGAAAGATGATCTTAATGCATACAGATGCACAGACCATGAAAATGACTGATATTAAGAGATTCGCGCAGAAAGCCTGGGAGTATGATGTCCAAAGTCGCTCTGAGCAAAAAGCTGCTAAAGCGACTGTGTTCGCCGTCAGAGCCAGCAGGGTTAATTCCCTCCTGCTCGAAGGAGCACAGGCTCCTGAGCTGGCTAAGCCCCGTTCCAAAGCAGGCACACAGGACCGCACCCAGCGTCCTAAGTGCCATGAGAACACCAGGGGAGGGAAAGGGCTAGATAAAGCTGAACAAAAGGATTCAGTAGCCACCCGCCTGGCCAGGCTTGAACAAGCTTTATTAGGACAGGGACAACCGCTCCCCAAGGCTGCCGGAAGCGTGAATGAGCTGATACTCTCCACTGCAGGAGGCGGAGACCCGCCCCCTCCCACTCCCTCAGTCTATCTGATTGAGCGGAAGGGTTCCTGCCTGGATGAGGTCAGCCACTCCCAAGCGAGTGCTGACTCCACCCCTGAAGTCACAGAGCAGGCAGTAAAACACAGAGGAAAAGCAGGAAGCTTTTACCTCAAGGCTGCCATGGGAGATGTCTTACCCAGTGAGACACTGATTGACACTGAGGTTGAAAGGTGTTTGATGTCACACGGCAAGCTCAAACGGGTTGAAAAAGAAAAGGGCATGCGACTCAGAGTGGAACCTTTGGTGGATCACCAGAAAGGCAAAGTGTGGAAACAGGTCAAGGCTCCTAAGCCTTCTGTACAGAAGGAAAGGGGGGCCAAGAGGCAGACTGTGCTCACACAGTGCCCAACGAACACAGAAGCCTATGTGAAGATTCCTTCTGTTCCCTCTGGACAAGAAATAAAAATATTTTCTTGTTCCCCGGAAATACAGGGAAGTCGTGTCCCGGCTGAGGTCACAACAGCCTCCCTGCCACAGGAGCGGTGCTCCAAGCAGCCGCCTGATCCACCAGGTAAAGCACACACCTTTCACATCCCTAAAGAGGAGTGGATCTCCCCACTTGGTGATGAAAAGGAGCTTTCCCTGTGCACCTTGGCACCCAAGAGGGGTCAGGACCACCACCCCGCAGTGGTGGAAGGGATCCAGATGGCAGGAGAGCAGGTTGGTGATGTAGCCCTCACCCTTAGCCCTGAGAGGTCCTCTATTAGTGAGGATCTGCTTGAGCAGCTGTCATGGGGCCACCACCAGGTGCCCCTGGTGCAACATTCACAGGTTAGACAGGAGGTCCAGCTGGACGCTGAGACTACTGCGCTGTGGACACACCTGATCCCAGATGCCGATTCCCTCTGCTGTGACCCAGGGAACCTGCAGTCAGGTAACATTATTTCTCACAACTACCAGGTAGTGAGTGAGACTGACCTGATTGTTCCTGCCTCGACAGCAGGGTTTCCAACACACCCAGTCCCCCAGAAGGGACAGGGAATGAAAGCCGAGCCGGTTTTCTTACAGCCACCAGCTCAGTCTGTCAGTCTGAGTCTGACCAACAGTGGTTCACCCAGACTGGAGCTGGATGGTCAAGCCACCCGCCTGCCAGTGCAGGACATCGCAAAGAGGGGTGTCAGAATCCCCGCCTGCACTGACATGGGCCTGGTGGGTGATAGCGAGTTCGAAGACAGTGAACTAGCTATCTCAGTGCTGGGGCAGCTCCCTGAACCCCTAGCGAGGGAAGGGGGGAGCGAGCAGGTGTCCTACACCCAAGCCCAGCGAACGACTGTAAACATGCCGATAGAGGGATTCCTCAATCAGGAGGTGTGCAGGGTGGACCTGAACAGTGAGAATGGGATAACAATCCCAGATCACTCAGGTGCTCCAGATGACCACTCAGCCGAGGGTCAGGCATGCTCCAACGCTGCACCACCCCCTGCAGGGTTCCTAGAGCACAGGCATGAACAAATTGAAAAAGCAGATGCCCTGGAAAAGGAGGAGCAGCATCAGCAGCTGCGTCAGATCTCCCCAGATTTCCAGGATGTTGGTGCCCAGGATGCCACATGGCATACTGAGAAAGACACCATGTACAAGCTGCGCCAGCTTAGAAAGGCAACAGTCACTCAGAAGGAGATGACTGGGATCAGCCACCCGAAAAGACTTTTGGGAGGACTGATTGCTGCCGCCACTGTTGTACGTTTGCTTTTTCTGGTAGGTTTGTTTGTTACTGGCACTCTCACCCTGACTGCCCCAAGAAGGCAGGTGTCAGAGATACCAGAGGGTAGTGACAGACTGTATCAACAGCAGCAAAAGTTGGAAAGCTTAGGGAAAACCCTACAGGCAACTTCCTATGCAACAGGGTTAAACCTTATTCCCCAAACAGTGGACATGATTGTTGGTGTTATACAGTGGGTTTATGCTTGTGTGCAACAGGCCAGAATGTTGACACAAGACCTGTTAAGGGAGTTTAGTGCCACTGTAGCCAGTCTAACCACGGCACAAATCCCAACCCACTCGATTCCACTCTTCTCAGTAGAGGAGTATGTGACATTAACCCCATCGCTCATAGCTCACCCAGAAGGCAATCCAAGATTGAATTTGGTTCCAAATCTTGAGATGGGTATGGCTACCAAAGCTATCCATTGGCTGTGTCTAAACGATTCACCAATGAAGGGTGTAAAGCTACTAACGAGCATAGGGAGGTTAATGAACCCCATGAAGAGCAGGTGGGAAGTAAATGGCTGGTCAGCACACCACATTTAACTGACACTATGACTTGTGACAGGCATGATGCAGCTACCTAATAAAACAGTTCCTTTAAGTTCCTGAGGAGGCCATAGTACAGCATGGTAACTTAACACTGTACGGTCTGGAACCAGACAATATAAGACCAAACTTGAGGTCATGGATGCCTTCAGGTGCCACACTATTGAATTGGATAGAAATCCAAGAAACAGTAAGCCCTGAAGAGGTACAGGTAGTTAGTTTGCTTTAATGGAACAAACCTCCAAACCACCCAAGCAGATACCCAACACAGGTGTTGTGGTTTATCGGGGGGCTGGGAACAGGAACTGTTGTTATTGTAACACTACTGCCGGGTAGCTGGATCATGACTGGATGTACTCTGAATGCTGTACTCTTACATCAAGTTGTACTCCGGGTAGCATGAATGAGTCAAAGGTAGCATGTCAAAAGAAAGGAAGTGACTTCTCCCCAAATATCTACTACAGAGGTATCAGATATTGACAGTGAGCTTCCTGATGTGTAATTCCTAGACTTAGATAATGTCTCCTACCGTGTTTATTCATACTCCAGATGTTATTCATCCTGTTTGTATCCAATGCTGGTTCTGGTATGAATTCTCGAGGAGTAATGTGGACATTTAAGATTAATGTTCTAATGGCAAGGGACATCACTTAACTCTGTTTTGTTTTGAAGGCAACAACGCCTCAGGACCTCGTGACCTTCAAAAAGGGGGGATATGTAGCGGCGAGGCTTAATAATAAGGCAGAATTAAGTGTTTCTGAGCTTCCCAAATGAGGCCCCATTTCTCTGTTCATCTCTGTGGTGCAGCCACAGAGAGGCCATTAGTGAAGGGTGATTTAAGGTTTCCTAGGACAGCTCCCAAAGGGGGATGCACTTAGCTAAGTCTGGCTATCATGATCAATGGTCATCCATTGGCGCCTATCTGTCTAGGGAGTGCCAGTTGGACATCTGGACCGCATTACTAAGTGTCAGGAGTAAGTGACTCATATCTCACCTTGATCAACCAATCAGGGACTGGTAGGGCTGAGTAACCCACGTGGGACTCTGATGCCCATGGAACTTTCAGCCAATCAACGAGCTGAAGTTCCTCCAGGTGAAAACAGGCAACACAGGCCTGGAGATTCAGAAGAGATTCAGTGAGACTTCTGTGGACTTTTCTAAAGGGAATCCAAAGGAGAATTCCAGGGCAGGACAGCCCAGGAGCAGAAGGCTCCCAAGGGCAGGACATTCTCGCAGCGCGCCTCCTGACCATCCTGAGACTCAGCCCGGACAACCACGGAACGGCCAGTGTGTCTGAGTGCCAGAACTTTCCTTTGTTCTAAGAGTCTAGAGCGGAGGTTGCCAGAGAATAACCAGAGGATCCACCCGAGGTTAGCACCAGCAGCAAGCCTCGTGAACAGGTCGGAACTGTGGACAGCTGAATCACTATTCAGAACTAGCTCTTCATCAGGAACGAACCGGTCCTCTTCCTGACTTGCTGGGACCCACAGTCATCTTTTCTCCTGTGCACAAACTTTGCTAGTTAAAGCCAACACTAACTAGCCGGTCAGTGAGCATCAGCAGCGAACCGTCGCAAGCCGCACAGCACAGCCTGGCACGGAGCCAGAGAGCGCGGATTGGACAGCAACAGCCTGCAACTGTTTCTTTGTGCCCGCAGGAGATCTGAATCCCCAAAGATTGGATGAGTATTCAACTTCAATGCATTACAGCTCGAGAATTCAATTGTTATCCCAACCAGTTGATATCAATTTAATTCCTAAGAGTTATGTACTTGTTTTGAGTATCTAATGTAGAAGTTATAACCAAGTTCATTTACGAAACGGTCTAAATGAATGATATACTGAACGTATGTCCTCTTGATATGTGTAACTCTTCGTAACTGATTGAATATATATCTTTTGTATTCTGATAACCCTCTCGATAAGATCTGTTAGGTTTACATGCATATTCTATGTATTAATAAATGTATCCTCGTGTATTAGTACCTGTGTGTGTGCGTTGTTTGAGTTATGTCGCATGGTTGGATTCTAAAGCCATCAAAAGAATCAACTTTGTGATTTACTGCTACAATTAATAATTGTCTCAGTAAATGCCCAAACCCTACAGAACTGGTGCCTTCAGAGAGCCACTACATTACATATTTGGCGTCCCTGAACGGCTATGAAACACTACAGTATTAATAATGAATGACCTTGGACAAGCTGTAAGTGTAAACTCAAAGTATTGCCCTGGTCAACATTCTTTTTTTCATTGACCGTTTTTGTAAAAGTAACACCACAGCATTTCACAATCACGCATTTGTTTCCAATCATGCAAAGTACAGTAATTTTTGAGAATCGATTCACCATGCCTTTCACATGCTCATAAAAGAGATTGATTTAGGAACATAAACATATTACCGTATGAAAACTGTACTGTATACAGTATGTATATGTATATTTAATGTCTTAACTGTGCCCGTTTAAGTATTGAATATTCATATCTAATTTTACCACTGAAGGGAAATCTTAGTAGCCGAGCATAAAAAGAATAGGAGCATACTGCAACGCGTGTGAAGGCCATAAACGATATTAATTTTGGAACATAAACAAACAGTATATGGCTGGTCTCGGTACTTTAAAGAAAACATACACGAAACATGGTTTCATTATGACCAGAATCGGTCTTGAGATATTTTTAACTTGATTTACAGTATTTGAGAGGTATGTCTTAACACCGATACTACAGTGCTTAAGTACTGCTCACGTATATGTTTCTAGGTTTATATTATGCATTTCATACGGTCAAATTACTTTCGAGCAACTAATAAGAAGCGCGAAATGGTATGTGTTTTAGTTTCGTTTTGTGCTGGGACCCGTGGATTGATTAGAGATATCAAGTACATACAAGTCATTTTTTAAATGTTGTAGTTCATCTTGAAAAAATGTTACGAGTACATCATCTATCAACAATTACACAGGTTCTGTTTCCATATTGCGGATTTTGGTTACGTAATATTATTTTCTAGATTTCACGTTGTGAATATATGATTTGGGCAAACAGAGCCGCAAAGAAGTACATTATGGGTTGTTGTTTTTTTTTAAACACTAGAACAAGCGATGCTTAAACCTTTGTCTGATTCTTGTGAAACTATCCACACGACAGTTACAGTACCTAGGAGTTGACTTCAGTGATGTCACTGATGGGATGTTTCTAAAAATCCATCCTCTGTAAAACGTCTTCTCTAGTTGTCCTGCATATGTATTCGCTAATGAAGCTGTGTGTTCTGAGCCTGGATCTCTACATTTCTGTATGAACCAGCTTAGAGGGCTAAAGACAGCTTGTGTTTAAATTGAGTGTAAGGCAATTTATGCTTCTAAAGTCATGGTCAGCATTTATTATTGTACTGTGCTGTAAACTTGTTCTGTGCCTAGTCACATTATTTTATAGCGTTTTTATAGCGTTATCAAATCCGGTGGCGCTGTGTGTTAGTTTCCTGACTCCCATGTCACATGGTCTGTGATTGAAACCTGTGAAATCGGTTTAATTCGTCACAGCCAGCACTCCGGCAGAGAGGGGGTTGTACTCGTAAAGTAGAAGCAGGCGAGATTTCCAGCGAAAGACACCCCCCCTCATACGATTCAAATTGTATTACAGCATTGTAATTACACATTGTAATTGTATTACACATTGTACACATGCTTAAAAGAGAAGAGAGAAAACGCAAGCCTTCTTCAGGTGTGAGGGTCTTCTGCTCAGAATGAAACGCTAAAATGTAATGTAGGCTTTGAATGGGTTCAATTATGATTTGGGCTTGATTAAGGTCGCTGCCTTTCATCTAAAACCCTACTTGAATCCTTCTAAACTAAAAATCAGTGTTAGTGAGTTCTAAATAAAGAGGTATCCAGGTAACAGTGAAACGGGCGGACAGTCTGGGGAGATCGCCCGTTTTCCATGTAAACAGTTCCCTGGTTCCGCACCCCTTGGTGTTTCTCTCGCTCTCTCTCGGGTCACCTGATCATTAGCTCGAAAGATTTCAGTGCTTTGTGTATATTCTAATGGTAGTGGGGGCAGGGTGTGTGGGAACAGGTTTGGTTGAAATTGCATTGGAGATCTATGTTCTTCACACCTGAAACATTTTCTCTGAAAGCACTGTGTGGATGGAACTCTACACAGTGTTAGAAACCCACTATGAAATGGCAGCATCTCACTGAGAATAAAATATTTTATACTGCTGGCTTAAGGAAACAGCCTTTCCACCTCTCTTGCACATCAGTATCCATACCTAGTTATTTAAACAAATTGCCTCTAATTATAAACATCTTAATATGCTGGCTCTGTGGATCCGCATCAGCTATGTTTGCCCATTCCTTCAATTCATGTGCATCCAACACACAGTTCAATGCCAGCAACTACACATAATCTAAAATACAATCCTTATTTCAGTATCTATGTAAACATATAGTCTGTTAACTTCATCATCTTCATCAAAAGTATGCCTAACCCCATTAGGAAGTGTTCTTGTTATAAGTGTATTCCTCAGCTTTCCCCAAATTATCTTCTTCTTGCCAACATCTCTAGTCTTTTATCCTGCAATAACTCAGCCAACACTTAAATCTCCAAAAGCTGCTTGTGTTAATTTCTTTAAATCACAAATATCATGTGTAAATACTGGCCATGTAATACTCTGCATTGTGGAATAATAGTTTATTTTAAAGGGAACTAGAGAAACTAAGAACTAGAGAAATCAAGAAAGGCTTTTTTTCTAGAATTAATAAATGCACATCCTGTTCACTGGGGAAATTAAATCCACACTGAGCAATCTTCAATATGTTCAGAATATGACAGCAAGAATCCTATCAGGGATGCATTACACCTGTTTTCAAGTCCTTGCACTGGTTACCTATCAGATTTCGAGTCAACTTCAAAATCCTTGTCCTCCTTATATACTGTCCTACAACTGTTATTATTGATCACCGAATTATTGTACTTGACATGACTTCATTCAGCCTTTCCTGAACGTCTATGACAGGCAGAGAGAGTGCTGTTTCTGGTGCGATCTTTTGCAGCTGACATTTCACTGTTTTAAACGAACAAGAAATTAGATTGCTCATAAATCAGTTATTCTATATAAACACAGCGTAATTGCCCTCCGAAAATCCTCTTTTTCTTGTACGTTTTAGAGACCTTGATCGAAACTGATTTTAGATGTCAGAAAGGATTTATTTTCTCTGTATTTCCTACATTGCTTTGTCGAGATTTTAACTTTATATCTAACTTTATATCTAGGCTCAGATTTCAACTATAAATCGTACAGTAATTAATAGCAGTAAATACTGATGTTTTGCGCCCTCTTACCACAAAAATATATGTTTTGTAGTTGGGATTAACTTTATTTCGTACGCGTAGCTACTCCGATTCGGACACCGAACAGTTAAAGATGGCGGCAAATCAGACACCCAGAGGGGGGGGGGGGCGTCTTCTCGCCTCCATAACTAAAATGCCAAATAGGAGTGGCTTAAGCGACATACACAGTCGTGTAACTGACAGTTTGAGGTAGCCTATCGTGTAAATTTCGCTTTGTTGCTGATAGGTTAAGTTTTCGAAACTCTGCCCCAAAGTCATGTGACTGATTTTTCCCCCTGTTTCGTTGGTTAAACGCAATGATCACAAGCACAACCATGGTAACTGGGATGTGTAGTTTTTAATTCCGTTTGAATTATAACTGTACGTACTGTCTTCATATTTGGCCAGGGCTTTAAAGAGAAGGCGCGCCAAAAAATTTCGGTGCCGTCGTCTCCGCTTTAAAGGTACCCCCGTGCTGGAAGAATTTGACCTCGGAACGTTTGCCCAGCGTAGTTATAGTGGACATAAAAACAAGAGTTCGCTGGCATTATATCCTAGAAGACACAGACCGGCGCCAGACCGGTAAATGCTTGATGAACTAGGGATTGGACAGTTTCCAAGTGCTTGTACAATCGATGGAAATGTTCAAATAAATGTGCAAAAAAAATAAACAAAATAATCATTTATTTCTTTATCATATTGGCTAGCTAATGTCCTCTCTTTGCTAGTTAGTGGCTGTGTTTCTGCGTTGGGTAGCAACGGGTGACTGTTCTCAGGCGGAAGATGTAAACAGCTTAATTTTCGTATTAAATAATTTTTAAAAATTAAAATTCATTCTATACAGCAATCACATATTTGGGTACCGTTTCATAAAACTTTCATGCTTAAAATGTTTTGGGAGAAATGGAAGACTGGTGTGTATTTTTTCTTTAAACTTTCAAGACCAGCCATACACAGTACAGTTTATGTACATACAGTAATGTTTATGTTCCTAAATTAATATCGTTTATGACCTTCAGATGCATTATGCTCCTCTTCTTTTTATGCTCAGCTACTAAAATTTCCCTTTAGTGGTAAAATTCCATATAAATGTTCAAAACTAAGCGGAATGAAATGTGCACAGTAAAGACATTAAATGATTAAATCTTTTAACTACCAACCAATGCACCACGAGTGCCCCTGTCGGTCATTTTGGCCAGCCAATCACTTACCGCGGTGCCCTGCGGTGCCCTACGGTGCCCTGCGGGTTGGTTACTGTACCGAGGGTTTTTACCGCTCATTTTGAATGGCTGCATCTGTAGGTCAGAAAAAAATGTTTAGAAAACATTGAAAGAACTACATTCCTAAGTATCCTTTCAGCCCCAAAACACAGCCATGCCATCAAAAACTGTCTACATTGTATGGGAATAAAACCCTAACCCTCGATTTGGGTTTTGCTAGTTAGGGATAGGGTTCAAATATTTCTAAAAGACAATTTTCTCAATATTCCACTGATTTGACTGGAAAATGAGCTGCTCTGAATCAAAATATGAGTCTGAAAAGACAATACAGCACTGCCAAAACCAAGAGAGTGTGTCAGGAGTGGTCAAATTAATTCTTGAAAGGTATTCTTTCATTGGAAATTTTGTGTTGAACGGAGTGCTGAATGAATGTACATTTAGGCCTAAGTGGCCTAAAAGTGCGAAACAACGAATACATTTTGGCTTTATCAGTTAATATGCCTGTGATTTCAAAGCCCTTAGGCAAGAGTTTAAAAGTAAAATCAGGTTCTTTCGAACTGTTGCTTGTAGGGCAGTTCAGACACCATTACTTTTTGGGGCAAAGCACTGTATACAGCCATATAGGTCAGAAAAAAATGTTTAGAAAACATTGAAAGAACTACATTCCTTAGTATCCTTTCAGCCCCAAAACACAGCCATGCCATCAAAAACTGTCTACATTGTATGGGAATAAAACCCTAACCCTAGCTTTGGGTTTTGCTAGTTAGGGTTAGGGTTCAAATATTTCTCAAAGACAATTTTCTCAATATTCCACTCATTTGACTGGAAAATGTGCTCCTCTGAATCAAAATATGAGTCTGAAAAGACAATACAGCACTGCCTAAACCAAGAGAGTATGTCAGGAGTGGTCAAATTAATTCTTGAAAGGTATTCTTTCATTGGAAATTTCATGTTGAACGGAGTGCTGAATGAATGTACGTTTAGGATTAAGTGGCCTAAAAGTTCAAAACAACTAATACATTTTGGCTTTATCTGTTAATATGCCTGTGATTTCAAAGCCCATGGTAAGAGTTTAAAAGTTAAATCAGGTTCTTTTGAACTGTTGCTTGTAGGGCAGTTCAAACACCATTCGTTTTTGGGGCAAAGCACTATATACAGCCATATAGGTCAGAAAAAAATGTTTAGAAAACATTGAAAGAACTACATTCCTAAGTATTTTTTCAGCCCTAAAACACAACCATGCCATCCAAAACTGTCTACATTGTATGGGAATAAAACCCTAACCCTAGCTTCGGGTTTTGCTATTTAGGGTTAGGGTTCAAATATTTCTAAAAGACAATTTTCTCAATATTCCACTGATTTGACTGGAAAATGAGCTGCTCTGAACCAAAATATGAGTCTGAAATGACAATACAGCACTGCCAAAACCAAGAGAGTGTGTCAGGAGTGGTCAAATTAATTCTTGAAATGTATTCTTTCATTGGAAATTTCGTGTTGAACGGAGTGCTGAATGTATGTACGTTTAGGCCTAAGTGGCCTAAAAGTCCGAAACAACGAATACATTTTCGCTTTATCTGTTAAAATGCCTGTGATTTCAAAGCCCATAGGCAAGAGTTTAAAAGTAAAATCAGATTCTTTCTAACTGTTGCTTGTAGGGCAGTTCAGACACCATTCCTTTTTGGGGCAAAGCACTGTATACAGCCATATAGGTCAGAAAAAAATGTTTAGAAAACATTGAAAGAACTACATTCCTAGGTATCCTTTCAGCCCCAAAACACAGCCATGCCATCAAAAACTGTCTACATTGTATGGGAATAAAACCCTAACCCTCGCTTTGGGTTTTGCTAGTTAGGGTTAGGGTTCAAATATTTCTAAAAGACAATTTTCTCAATATTCCACTGATTTGACTGGAAAATGAGCTGCTCTGAATCAAAATATGAGTCTGAAAAGACAATACAGCACTGCCAAAACCAAGAGAGTGTGTCAGGAGTGGTCAAATTAATTTTTGAAATGTATTCTTTCATTGGAAATTTTGTGTTGAACGGAGTGCTGAATGAATGTACATTTAGGCCTAAGTGGCCTAAAAGTCCGAAACAACGAATACATTTTGGCTTTATCAGTTAATATGCCTGTGATTTCAAAGCCCATGGTAAGAGTTTAAAAGTTAAATCAGGTTCTTTTGAACTGTTGCTTGTAGGGCAGTTCAAACACCATTCGTTTTTGGGGCAAAGCACTATATACAGCCATATAGGTCAGAAAAAAATGTTTAGAAAACATTGAAAGAACTACATTCCTAAGTATTTTTTCAGCCCTAAAACACAACCATGCCATCAAAAACTGTCTACATTGTATGGGAATAAAACCCTAAACCTAGCTTCGGCTTTTGCTAGTTAGGGTTAGGGTTCAAATATTTCTAAAAGACAATTTTCTCAATATTCCACTGATTTGACTGGAAAATGAGCTGCTCTGAATCAAAATATGAGTCTGAAAAGACAATACAGCACTGCCAAAACCAAGAGAGTGTGTCAGGAGTGGTCAAATTAATTCTTGAAATGTATTCTTTCATTGGAAATTTCGTGTTGAACGGAGTGCTGAATGTATGTACGTTTAGGCCTAAGTGGCCTAAAAGTCCGAAACAACGAATACATTTTCGCTTTATCTGTTAAAATGCCTGTGATTTCAAAGCCCATAGGCAAGAGTTTAAAAGTAAAAAAAGATTCTTTCGAACTGTTGCTTGTAGGGCAGTTCAGACACCATTCGTTTTTGGGGCAAAGCACTGTATACAGCCATATAGGTCAGAAAAAAATGTTTAGAAAACATTGAAAGAACTACATTCCTAAGTATCCTTTCAGCCCCAAAACACAGCCATGCCATCAAAAACTGTCTTCATTGTATGGGAATAAAACCCTAACCCTAGCTTCGGGTTTTGCTAGTTAGGGTTAGGGTTCAAATATTTTTAAAAGACAATTTTCTCAATATTCCACTCATTTGACTGGAAAATGACCTTCTCTGAATCAAAATATGAGTCTGAAAAGACAATACAGCACTTCCAAAACCAAGAGAGTGTGTCAGGAGTGGTCAAATTAATTCTTGAAAGGTATTCTTTCATTGGAAATTTCGTGTTGAACGGAGTGCTGAATGAATGTACGTTTAGACCTACATGGCATAAAAGTCCGAAACAACGAATACATTTTCGCTTTATCTGTTAATATGCCTGTGATTTCAAAGCCCATGGTAAGATTTTAAAATTTAAATCAGGTTCTTTCGAACTGTTGCTTGTAGGGCAGTTCAGACACCATTCCTTTTTGGGGCAAAGCACTGTATACACCCATATAGGTCAGAAAAAAATGTTTAGAAAACATTGAAAGAACTACATTCCTAAGTATTTTTTCAGCCCTAAAACACAACCATGCCATCCAAAACTGTCTACATTGTATGGGAATAAAACCCTAACCCTAGCTTCGGGTTTTGCTAGTTAGGGTTAGGGTTCAAACATTTCTCAAAGACAGTTTTCTCAATATTCCACTGATTTGACTGGAAAAGGTGCTTCTCTGAATCAAAATGTGAGTCTGAAAAGACAATACAGCACTGCCTAAACCAAGAGAGTGTGTCAGGAGTGGTCAAATTAATTCTTGAAAGCTATTCTTTCATTGGAAATTTCGTGTTGAACGGAGTGCTGAACGAATGTGCGTTTAGGCCTAAGTGGCCTAAAAGTCCAAAACAACGAATACATTTTGGCTTTATCTGTTAATATGCCTGTGATTTCAAAGCCCATAGGCAAGAGTTTAAAAGTAAAATCAGATTCTTTCGAACTGTTGCTTGTAGGGCAGTTCAGACACCATTCCTTTTTGGGGCAAAGCACTGTATACAGCCATATAGGTCAGAAAAAAATGTTTAGAAAAAATAGAAAGAACTACATTCCTAAGTATCCTTTCATCCCTAAAACACAACCATGCCATCAAAAACTATCTACATTGTATTGGAATAAAACCCTAACCCTAGCTTCGGGTTTTGCTAGTCAGGGTTAGGGTTCAAATATTTCTCAAAGACAATTTTCTCAATATTCCACTGATTTGAATGGAAAATGAGCTTCTCTGAATCAAAATATGAGTCTGAAAAGACAATACAGCACTGCCAAAACCAAGAGAGTGTATCAGGAGTGGTCAAATTAATTCTTGAAAGGTATTCTTTCATTGGAAATTTCGTGTTGAACGGAGTGCTAATTGAATGTACGTTTAGGCCTACGTGGCCTAAAAGTCCGAAACAACGAATACATTTTCGCTTTATCTGTTAATATGCCTGTGATTTCAAAGCCCATAAGCAAGAGTTTAAAAGTAAAATCAGGTTCTTTCGAACTGTTGCTTGTAGGGCAGTTCAGACACCATTCCTTTTTGGGGCAAAGCACTGTATACACCCATATAGGTCAGAAAAAAATGTTTAGAAAACATTGAAAGAACTACATTCCTAAGTATTTTTTCAGCCCTAAAACACAACCATGCCATCCAAAACTGTCTACATTGTATGGGAATAAAACCCTAACCCTAGCTTCGGGTTTTGCTAGTTAGGGTTAGGGTTCAAACATTTCTCAAAGACAGTTTTCTCAATATTCCACTGATTTGACTGGAAAAGGTGCTTCTCTGAATCAAAATGTGAGTCTGAAAAGACAATACAGCACTGCCTAAACCAAGAGAGTGTGTCAGGAGTGGTCAAATTAATTCTTGAAAGCTATTCTTTCATTGGAAATTTCGTGTTGAACGGAGTGCTGAATGAATGTACGTTTAGGCTTAAGTGGCCTAAAAGTTCAAAACAACTAATACATTTTGGCTTTATCTGTTAATATGCCTGTGATTTCAAAGCCCTTAGGCAAGAGTTTAAAAGTAAAATCAGGTTCTTTCGAACTGTTGCTTGTAGGGCAGTTCAGACACCATTCGTTTTTGGGGCAAAGCACTGTATACAGCCATATAGGGCAGAAAAAAATGTTTAGAAAACATTGAAAGAACTACATTCCTAAGTATTTTTTCAGCCCTAAAACACAACCATGCCATCAAAAACTGTCTACATTGTATGGGAATAAAACCCTAACCCTAGCTTCGGGTTTTGCTAGTTAGGGTTAGGGTTCAAATATTTCTCAAAGACAATTTTCTCAATATTCCACTCATTTGACTGGAAAAGGTGCTTCTCTGAATCAAAATGTGAGTCTGAAAAGACAATACAGACCTGCCTAAACCAAGAGAGTGTGTCAGGAGTGGTCAAATTAATTCTTGAAAGGTATTCTTTCATTGGAAATTTCGTGTTGAACGGAGTGCTGAATGAATGTACATTTAGGCCTACGTGGCCTAAAAGTCCAAAACAACGAATACATTTTCGCTTTATCTGTTAATATGCCTGTGATTTCAAAGCCCATAGGAAAGAGTTTAAAAGTAAAATCAGGTTCTTTCGAACTGTTGCTTGTAGGGCAGTTCAGACACCATTCCTTTTTGGGGCAAAGCACTGTATACAGCCATATAGGTCAGAAAAAAATGTTTAGAAAACATAGAAAGAACTACATTCCTAAGTATAATTTCAGCCCTAAAACACAGCCATGCCATCAAAAACTATCTACATTGTATGGGAATAAAACCCTAACCCTAGCTTAGGGTTTTGCTAGTTAGGGTTGGGGTTCAAATATTTCTCAAAGACAATTTTCTCAATATTCCACTCATTTGACTGGAAAATGTGCTTCTCTGAATCAAAATATGAGTCTGAAAAGACAATACTGCACTTCCAAAACCAAGAGAGTGTGTCAGGAGTGGTCAAATTATTTCTTGAAAGGTATTCTTTCATTGGAAATTTCGTGTTGAACGGAGTGCTGAATGAATGTACGTTTAGGCCTAAGTGGCCTAAAAGTCCGAAACAACGCATACATTTTGGCTTTATCAGTTAATATGCCTGTGATTTCAAAGCCCATAGGCAAGAGTTTAAAAGTAAAATCAGGTTCTTTCGAACTGTTGCTTGAAGAGCAGTTCAGACACCATTCCTTTTTGGGGCAAAGCACTGTATACAGCCATATAGGTCAGAAAAAATGTTTAGAAAACATTGAAAGAACTACATTCCTAAGTATCCTTTCAGCCCCAAAACACAGCCATGCCATCAAAAACTATCTACATTGTATGGGAATAAAACCCTAACCCTAGCTTCGGGTTTTGCTAGTCAGGGTTAGGATTCAAATATTTCTCAAAGACAATTTTCTCAATATTCCACTGATTTGACTGGAAAATGTGCTTCTCTGAATCAAAATATAAGTCTGAAAAGACAATACAGCACTGCCTAAACCAAGAGAGTGTGTCAGGAGTGGTCAAATTAATTCTTGAAAGGTATTCTTTCATTGGAAATTTCATGTTGAACGGAGTGCTGAATGAATGTACGTTTAGGCTTAAGTGGCCTAAAAGTTCAAAACAACTAATACATTTTGGCTTTATCTGTTAATATGCCTATGATTTCAAAGCCCATGGTAAGAGTTTAACATTTAAATCAGGTTCTTTTGAACTGTTGCTTCTAGGGCAGTTCAAACACCATTCGTTTTTGGGGCAAAGCACTATATACAACCATATAGGTCAGAAAAAAATGTTTAGAAAACATTGAAAGAACTACATTCCTAAGTATTTTTTCAGCCCTAAAACACAACCATGCCATCCAAAACTGTCTACATTTTATGGGAATAAAACCCTAACCCTAGCTTCGGGTTTTGCTAGTTAGGGTTAGGGTTCAAACATTTCTCAAAGACAATTTTCTCAATATTCCACTGATTTGACTGGAAAATGAGCTGCTCTGAATCAAAATATGAGTCTGAAAAGACAATACAGCACTGCCAAAACCAAGAGAGTGTGTCAGGAGTGGTCAAATTAATTCTTTAAAGGTATTCTTTTGTTGGAAATTTCGTGTTGAACGGATTGCTGAATGAATGTACGTTTAGGCCTACGTGGCCTAAAAGTCCGAAACAACGAATACATTTTCGCTTTATCTGTTAATATGCCTGTGATTTCAAAGCCCATAGGCAAGAGTTTAAAAGTAAAATCAGGTTCTTTCGAACTGTTGTTTGAAGGGTAGTTCAGACACCATTCCTTTTTGGGGCAAAGCACTGTATACAGCCATATAGGTCAGAAAAAATGTTTAGAAAACATTGAAAGAACTACATTCCTAAGTATCCTTTCAGCCCCAAAACACAGCCATGCCATCAAAAACTGTCTACATTGTATGGGAATAAAACCCTAACGCTAGCTTTCCTGTTTTGCTAGTCAGGGTTAGGGTTCAAATATTTCTCAAAGACAATTTTCTCAATATTCCACTCATTTGACTGGAAAATGTGCTCCTCTGAATCAAAATATGAGTCTGAAAAGACAATACACCACTGCCTAAACCAAGAGAGTGTGTCAGGAGTGGTCAAATTAATTCTTGAAAGGTTTTCTTTCATTGGAAATTTCGTGTTGAACGGAGTGCTGATTGAATGTACGTTTAGGCCTACGTGGCCTAAAAGTCCGAAACAACGAATACATTTTCGCTTTATCTGTTAATATGCCTGTGATTTCAAAGCCCATAGGCAAGAGTTTAAAAGTAAAATCGGGTTCTTTCGAACTGTTGCTTGTAGGGCAGTTCAGACACCATTCCTTTTTGGGGCAAAGCATTGTATACAGCCATATAGGTCAGAAAAAAATGTTTAGAAAACATTGAAAGAACTACATTCCTAAGTATCCTTTCAGCCCCAAAACACAGCCATGCCATCAAAAACTGTACACATTGTATGGGAATAAAACCCTTACCCTAGCTTCGGGTTTTGCTAGTTAGGGTTAGGGTTCAAATATTTCTCAAAGACAATTTTCTCAATATTCCACTGATTTGACTGGAAAATGACCTTCTCTGAATCAAAATATGAGTCTGAAAAGACAATACACCACTTCATAAACCAAGAGAGTGTGTCAGGAGTGGTCAAATTAATTCTTGAAAGGTATTCTTTCATTGGAAATTTTGTGTTGAACGGAGTGCTGAATGTATGTACGTGTAGGCCTAAGTGGCCTAAAAGTCCGAAACAACGAATACATTTTCGCTTTTTCTGTTAATATGCCTGTGATTTCAAAGCCCATGGTAAGACTTTAAAATTTAAATCAGGTTCTTTTGAACTGTTGCTTGTAGGGCAGTTCAAACACCATTCGTTTTTGGGGCAAAGCACTATATACAACCATATAGGTCAGAAAAAATTGTTTAGAAAACATTGAAAGAACTACATTCCTAAGTATTTTTTCAGCCCTAAAACACAACCATGCCATCAAAAACTGTCTACATTGTATGGGAATAAAACCCTAACCCTAGCTTCGGGTTTTGCTAGTTAGGGTTAGGGTTCAAATATTTCTCAAAGACAATTTTCTCAATATTCCACTCATTTGACTGGAAAATGTGCTTCTCTGAATCAAAATGTGAGTCTGAAAAGACAATACAGCACTACCTAAACCAAGAGAGTTTGTCAGGAGTGGTCAAATTAATTCTTGAAAGGTATTCTTTCATTGGAAATTTCGTGTTGAACGGAGTGCTGAATGAATGTACGTTTAGTCCTACATGGCCTAAAAGTCCGAAACAACGAATACATTTTCGCTTTATCTATTAATATGTCTGTGATTTCAAAGCCCATAGGCAAGAGTTTAAAAGTAAAATCAGATTCTTTCGAATTGTTGCTTGTAGGGCAGTTCAAACACCATTCGTTTTTGGGGCAAAGCACTATATACAACCATATAGGTCATAAAAATGTTTAGAAAACATTGAAAGAACTACATTCCTAAGTATCTTTTCATCCCTAAAACACAGCCATGCCATCAAAAACTATCTACATTGTATGGGAATAAAACCCTAACTCTAGCTTCGGGTTTTGCTAGTTAGGGTTAGGGTTCAAATATTTCTCAAAGACAATTTTCTCAATATTCCACTGATTTGACTGGAAAATGAGCTTCTCTGAATCAAAATATGAGTCTGAAAAGACAATACACCACTGCCTAAACCAAGAGAGTGTGTCAGGAGTGGTCAAATTAATTCTTGAAAGGTATTCTTTCATCAGAAATTTTGTGTTGAACGGAGTACTGAATGAATGTACGTTTAGGCATAAGTGGCCTGAAAGCCCGAAACAACGAATACATTTTGGCTTTATCTGTTAATATGCCTGTGATTTCAAAGCCCATAGGCAAGAGTTTAAAAGTAAAATCAGATTCTTTCGAACTGTTGCTTGTAGGGCAGTTCAGACACCATTCCTTTTTGGGGCAAAGCACTGTATACAACCATATAGGTCATAAAAAATGTTTAGAAAACATTGAAAGAACTACATTCCTGAGTATCCTTTCATCCCTAAAACACAACCATGCCATCAAAAACTATCTACATTGTATGGGAATAAAACCCTAACCCTAGCTTCGGGTTTTGCTAGTTAGGGTAAGGGTTCAAATATTTCTCAAAGACAATTTTCTCAATATTCCACTGATTTGACTGGAAAATGAGCTTCTCTGAATCAAAATATGAGTCTGAAAAGACAATACACCACTGCCTAAACCAAGAGAGTGTGTCAGGAGTGGTCAAATTAATTCTTGAAAGGTATTCTTTCATTGGAAATTTCATGTTGAACGGAGTGCTGAATGAATATACGTTTAGGCTTAAGTGGCCTAAAAGTTCAAAACAACTAATACATTTTGGCTTTATCTGTTAATATGCCTGTGATTTCAAAGCCCATGGTAAGAGTTTAAAAGTAAAATCAGGTTCTTTCGAACTGTTGCTTGTAGGGCAGTTCAAACACCATTCGTTTTTGGGGCAAAGCACTATATACAGCCATATAGGTCAGAAAAAATTGTTTAGAAAACATTGAAAGAACTACATTCCTAAGTATTTTTTCAGCCCTAAAACACAACCATGCCATCCAAAACTGTCTACATTGTATGGGAATAAAACCCTAACCCTAGCTTCGGGTTTTGCTAGTTAGGGTTGGGGTTCAAATATTTCTCAAAGACAATTTTCTCAATATTCCACTCATTTGATTGGAAAATGTCCTTCTCTGAATCAAAATATGAGTCTGAAAAGACAATACAGCACTTCCAAAACCAAGAGAGTGTGTCAGGAGTGGTCAAATTAATTCTTGAAAGGTATTCTTTCATTGGAAATTTCGTGTTGAACGGAGTGCTGAATGAATGTGCGTTTAGGCCTAAGTGGCCTAAAAGTCCAAAACAACGAATACATTTTCGCTTTATCAGTTAATATGCCTGTGATTTCAAAGCCCATAGGCAAGAGTTTAAAAGTAAAATCAGATTCTTTCGAACTGTTGCTTGTAGGGCAGTTCAGACACCATTCCTTTTTGGGGCAAAGCACTGTATACAGCCATATAGGTCAGAAAAAAATGTTTAGAAAACATAGAAAGAACTACATTCCTAAGTATCCTTTCATCCCTAAAACACAACCATGCCATCAAAAACTATCTACATTGTATGGGAATAAAACCCTAACCCTAGCTTCGGGTTTTGCTAGTCAGTTTTAGGGTTCAAATATTTCTCAAAGACAATTTTCTAAATATTCCACTGATTTGACTGGAAAATGAGCTTCTCTGAATCAAAATATGAGTCTGAAAAGATAATACACCACTGCCTAAACCAAGAGAGTGTGTCAGGAGTGGTCAAATTAATTCTTGAAAGGTATTCTTTCATTGGAAATTTCATGTTGAACGAAGTGCTGAATGAATGTAAGTTTAGGCTTAAGTGGCCTAAAAGTTCAAAACAACTAATACATTTTGGCTTTATCTGTTAATATGCCTGTGATTTCAAAGCCCTTAGGCAAGAGTTTAAAAGTAAAATCAGGTTCTTTCGAACTGTTGCTTGTAGGGCAGTTCAGACACCATTCGTTTTTGGGGCAAAGCACTATATACAGCCATATAGGTCAGAAAAAAATGTTTAGAAAACATAGAAAGAACTACATTCCTAAGTATCCTTTCATCCCTAAAACACAACCATGCCATCAAAAACTATCTACATTGTATGGGAATAAAACCCTAACCCTAGCTTCGGGTTTTGCTAGTCAGGGTTAGGCTTCAAATATTTCTCAAAGACAATTTTCTCAATATTCCACTGATTTGACTGGAAAATGAGCTTCTCTGAATCAAAATATGAGTCTGAAAAGACAATACACCACTGCCTAAACCAAGAGAGTGTGTCAGGAGTGGTCAAATTAATTCTTGAAAGGTTTTCTTTCATTGGAAATTTTGTGTTGAACGGAGTGCTGAATGAATGTGCGTTTAGGCCTAAGTGGCCTAAAAGTCCACTACAACGAATACATTTTGGCTTTATCAGTTAATATGCCTGTGATTTCAAAGCCCTTAGGCAAGAGTTTAAAAGTAAAATCAGGTTCTTTAGAACTGTTGCTTGTAGGGCAGTCCAGACACCATTCCTTTTTGGGGCAAAGCACTGTATATAGCCATATAGGTCAGAAAAAAATGTTTAGAAAACATTGAAAGAACTACATTCCTAAGTATCCTTTCAGCCCCAAAACACAGCCATGCCATCAAAAAATGTCTACATTGTATTGAAATAAAACCCTAACCCTAGCTTCGGGTTTTGCTAGTTAGGGTTAGGGTTCAAATATTTCTCAAAGACAATTTTCTTAATATTACACTGATTTGACTGGAAAATGTGCTCCTCTGAATCAAAATATGAGTCTGAAAAGACAATACAGCACTGCCTAAACCAAGAGAGTGTGTCAGGAGTGGTCAAATTAATTCTTGAAAGGTATTCTTTCATTGGAAATTTCATGTTGAACGGAGTGCTGAATGAATGTACGTTTAGGCTTAAGTGGCCTAAAAGTTCAAAACAACTAATACATTATGTCTTTATCTGTTAATATGCCTGTGATTTCAAAGCCCATGGTAAGAGTTTAAAAGTTAAATCAGGTTCTTTTGAACTGTTGCTTGTAGGGCAGTTCAAACACCATTCGTTTTTGGGGCAAAGCACTATATACAGCCATATAGGTCAGAACAAATTGTTTAGAAAACATTGAAAGAACTACATTCCTAAGTATTTTTTCAGCCCTAAAACACAACCATGCCATCCAAAACTGTCTACATTGTATGGGAATAAAACCCTAACCCTAGCTTCGGGTTTTGCTAGTTAGGGTTGGGGTTCAAATATTTCTCAAAGACAATTTTCTCAATATTCCACTGATCTGACTGGAAAATGAGCTTCTCTGAATCAAAATATGAGTCTGAAAAGACAATACAGCACTGCCTAAACCAAGAGAGTGTGTCAGGAGTGGTCAAATTAATTCTTGAAAGGTATTCTTTCATTGGAAATTTCATGTTGAACGGAGTGCTGAATGAATGTACGTTTAGGCTTAAGTGGCCTAAAAGTTCAAAACAACTAATACATATTGGCTTTATCTGTTAATATGCCTGTGATTTCAAAGCCCATGGTAAGAGTTTAAAAGTAAAATCAGGTTCTTTCGAACTGTTGCTTGTAGGGCAGTTCAAACACCATTCGTTTTTGGGGCAAAGCACTATATACAGCCATATAGGTCAGAAAAAAATGTTTAGAAAACATAGAAAGAACTACATTCCTAAGTATAATTTCAGCCCTAAAACACAGCCATGCCATCAAAAACAATCTACATTGTATGGGAATAAAACCCTAACCCTAGCTTCGGGTTTTGCTAGTTAGGGTTAGGGTTCAAATATTTCTCAAAGACAATTTTCTCAATATTCCACTGATTTGACTGGAAAATGAGCTTCTCTGAATCAAAATATGAGTCTGAAAAGACAATACACCACTGCCTAAACCAAGAGAGTGTGCCAGGAGTGGTCAAATTAATTCTTGAAAGGTATTCTTTCATTGGAAATTTCGTGTTGAACGGAGTGCTGAATGTATGTACGTGTAGGCCTAAGTGGCCTAAAAGTCCGAAACAACGAATACATTTTCGCTTTATCTGTTAATATGCCTGTGATTTCAAAGCCCATAGGCAAGAGTTTAAAAGTAAAATCAGATTCTTTCGAACTGTTGCTTGAAGTGCAGTTCAGACACCATTCCTTTTTGGGGCAAAGCATTGTATACAGCCATATAGGTCAGAAAAAAATGTTTAGAAAACATTGAAAGAACTACATTCCTAAGTATCCTTTCAGCCCCAAAACACAGCCATGCCATCAAAAACTGTCTACATTGTATGGGAATAAAACCCTAACCCTAGCTTCGGGTTTTGCTAGTTAGGGTTAGGGTTCAAATATTTCTCAAAGACAATTGTCTCAATATTCCACTCATTTGACTGGAAAATGTGCTCCTCTGAATCAAAATATAAGTCTGAAAAGACAATACACCACTGCCTAAACCAAGAGAGTGTGCCAGGAGTGGTCAAATTAATTCTTGAAAGGTATTCTTTCATTGGAAATTTCGTGTTGATCGGAGTGCTGAATGTATGTACTTGTAGGCCTAAGTGGCCTAAAAGTCCGAAACAACGAATACATTTTCGCTTTATCTGTTAATATGCCTGTGATTTCAAAGCCCTTAGGCAGGAGTTTAAAAGTAAAATCAGGTTCTTTCGAACTGTTGCTTGTAGGGCAGTTCAGACACCATTCCTTTTTGGGGCAAAGCACTGTATACAGCCATATAGGTCAGAAAAAAATGTTTAGAAAACATAGAAAGAACTACATTCCTAAGTATAATTTCAGCCCTAAAACACAGCCATGCCATCAAAAACTATCTACATTGTATGGGAATAAAACCCTAACCCTAGCTTCGGCTTTTGCTAGTTAGGGTTAGGGTTCAAATATTTCTCAAAGACAATTTTCTCAATATTCCACTGATTTGACTGGAAAATGACCTTCTCTGAATCAAAATATGAGTCTGAAAAGACAATACACCACTGCAAAATCCAAGAGAGTGTGTCAGGAGTGGTCAAATTAATTCTTGAAAGGTATTCTTTCATTGGAAATTTTGTGTTGAACGGAGTGCTGAATGTATGTACGTGTAGGCCTAAGTGGCCTAAAAGTCCGAAACAACGAATACATTTTCGCTTTTTCTGTTAATATGCCTGTGATTTCAAAGCCCATGGTAAGATTTTAAAATTTAAATCAGGTTCTTTTGAACTGTTGCTTGTAGGGCAGTTCAAACACCATTCGTTTTTGGGGCAAAGCACTATATACAACCATTTCGGTCAGAAAAAATTGTTTAGAAAACATTGAAAGAACTACATTCCTAAGTATTTTTTCAGCCCTAAAACACAACCATGCCATCAAAAAATGTCTACATTGTATGGGAATAAAACCCTAACCCTAGCTTCGGGTTTTGCTAGTTAGGGTTAGGGTTCAAATATTTCTCAAAGACAATTTTCTCAATATTCCACTCATTTGACTGGAAAATGTGCTTCTCTGAATCAAAATGTGAGTCTGAAAAGACAATACAGCACTGCCTAAACCAAGAGAGTGTGTCAGGAGTGGTCAAATTAATTCTTGAAAGGTATTCTTTCATTGGAAATTTCGTGTTGAACGGAGTGCTGAATGAATGTACGTTTAGTCCTACATGGCCTAAAAGTCCGAAACAACGAATACATTTTCGCTTTATCTGTTAATATGTCTGTGATTTCAAAGCCCATAGGCAAGAGTTTAAAAGTAAAATCAGATTCTTTCGAACTGTTGCTTGTAGGGCAGTTCAAACACCATTCGTTTTTGGGGAAAAGCACTATATACAACCATATAGGTCATAAAAAATGTTTAGAAAACATTGAAAGAACTACATTCCTAAGTATCTTTTCATCCCTAAAACACAGCCATGCCATCAAAAACTATCTACATTGTATGGGAATAAAACCCTAACCCTAGCTTCGGGTTTTGCTAGTTCGGGTTAGGCTTCAAATATTTCTCAAAGACAATTTTCTCAATATTCCACTGATTTGACTGGAAAATGAGCTTTCTGAATCAAAATATGAATCTGAAAAGACAATACACCACTGCCTAAACCAAGAGAGTGTGTCAGGAGTGGTCAAATTAATTCTTGAAAGGTATTCTTTCATTGGAAATTTCGTGTTGAACGGAGTGCTGAATGAATGTGCGTTTAGGCCTAAGTGGCCTAAAAGTCCAAAACAACGAATACATTTTGGCTTTATCTGTTAATATGCCTGTGATTTCAAAGCCCATAGGTAAGAGTTTAAAAGTAAAATCAGATTCTTTCGAACTGTTGCTTGTAGGGCAGTTCAGACATCATTCCTTGTTGGGGCAAAGCACTGTATACAGCCATATAGGTCAGAAAAAAATGTTTAGAAAACATAGAAAGAACTACATTCCTAAGTATCCTTTCATCCCTAAAACACAACCATGGCATCAAAAACTATCTACATTGTATGGGAATAAAACCCTAACCCTAGCTTCGGGTTTTGCTAGTTAGGGTTAGGGTCCAAATATTTCTCAAAGACAATTTTCTCAATATTCCACTGATTTGACTGGAAAATGAGCTGCTCTGAATCAAAATATGACTCTGAAAAGACAATACAGCACTGCCAAAACCAAGAGAGTGTGTCAGGAGTGGTCAAATTAATTCTTGAAAGGTATTCTTTCATTGGAAATTTTGTGTTGAACGGAGAGCTGATTGAATGTACGTTTAGGCCTACGTGACCTAAAAGTCCGAAACAACGAATACATTTTCGCTTTATCTGTTAATATGCCTGTGATTTCAAAGCCCATAGGCAAGAGTTTAAAAGTAAAATCAGGTTCTTTCGAACTGTTGCTTGTAGGGCAGTTCAGACACCATTCCTTTTTGGGGCAAAGCACTATATACAGCCATATAGGTCAGAAAAAAATGTTTAGAAAACATTGAAAGAATTACATTCCTAGGTATCCTTTCAGCCCTAAAACACAGCCATGCCATCAAAAACTGTCTACATTGTATGGGAATAAAACCCTAACCCTAGCTTCGGGTTTTGCTAGTTAGGGTTAGGGTTCAAATATTTCTCAAAGACAATTTTCTCAATATTCCACTCATTTGACTGGAAAATGTGCTTCTCTGAATCAAAATATGAGTCTGAAAAGACAATACAGCACTGCCTAAACCAAGAGAGTTTGTCAGGAGTGGTCAAATTAATTCTTGAAAGGCATTCTTTCATTGGAAATTTAGTGTTGAACGGAGTGCTGAATGAATGTACGTTTAGGCCTAAGTGGCCTAAAAGTCTGAAACAACGAATACATTTTGGCTTTATCTGTTAATATGCCTGTGATTTCAAAGCCCATAGGCATGAGTTTAAAAGTAAAATCAGATTGTTTCGAACTGTTGCTTATAGGGCAGTTCAAACACCATTCGTTTATGGGGCAAAGCACTATATTCAGCCATATAGGTCAGAAAAAAATTTTAGAAAACATTGAAAGAACTACATTCCTAGGTATCCTTTCAGACCCAAAACACAGCCATGCCATCAAAAACTGTCTACATTGTATGGGAATAAAACCCTAACCCTAGCTTCGGGTTTTGCTAGTTAGGGTTAGGGTTCAAATATTTCTCAAAGACAATTTTCTCAATATTCCACTCATTTGACTGGAAAATGTGCTTCTCTGAATCAAAATATGAGTCTGAAAAGACAATACACCACTGCCTAAACCAAGAGAGTGTGTCAGGAGTGGTCAAATTAATTCTTGAAATGTATTCTTTCATTGGAAATTTTGTGTTGAACGGAATGCTGAATGAATGTACGTTTAGGCTTAAGTGGCCTAAAAGTCCGAAACAACGAATACATTTTGGCATTATCTGTTAATATGCCTGTGATTTCAAAGCCCATAGGCAAGAGTTTAAAAGTAAAATCAGGTTCTTTCGAACTGTTGCTTGTAGGGCAGTTCAGACACCATTCCTTTTTGGGGCAAAGCACTGTATACAGCCATATAGGTCAGAAAAAAATGTTTAGAAAACATTGAACGAACTACATTCCTAAGTATCCTTTCAGCCCCAAAACACAGCCATGCCATCAAAAACTGTCTACATTGTATGGGAATAAAACCCTAACCCGAGCTTCGGGTTTTGCTAAATAGGGTTAGGGTTCAAATATTTCTCAAAGACAATTTTCTCAATATTCCACTCATTTGACTAGAAAATGTGCTTCTCTGAATCAAAATATGAGTCTGAAAAGACAATACAGCACTGCCTAAACCAAGAGAGTGTGTCAGGAGTGGTCAAATTAATTCTTGAAATGTATTCTTTCATTGGAAATTTCGTGTTGAACGGAGTGCTGAATGTATGTACGTTTAGTCCTAATTGGCCTAAAAGTCCGAAACAACGAATACATTTTCGCTTTATCTGTTAAAATGCCTGTGATTTCAAAGCCCATAGGCAAGAGTTTAAAAGTAAAATCAGGTTCTTTCGAACTGTTGCTTGTAGGGCAGTTCAGACAACATTCCTTTTTGGGGCAAAGCACTGTATACAGCCATATAGGTCAGAAAAAAATGTTTAGAAAACATTGAAAGAACTACATTCCTAAGTATCCTTTCAGCCCCAAAACACAGCCATGCCATCAAAAACTGTCTACATTGTATGGGAATAAAACCCTAAACTTAGCTTCGGGTTTTGCTAGTTAGGGTTAGGGTTCAAATATTACTCAAAGACAATTTTCTCAATATTCCACTCATTTGACTGGAAAATGTGCTTCTCTGAATCAAAATATGAGTCTGAAAAGACAATACAGCACTGCCTAAACCAAGAGAGTGTGTTAGGAGTGGTCAAATTAATTCATGAAAGGTATTCTTTCATTGGAAATTTCGTGTTGAATGGAGTGCTGAATGAATGTACGTTTAGGCTTAATTGGACTAAAAGTCCGAAACAACTAATACATTTTGGCTTTATCTGTTAATATGCCTGTGATGTCAAAGCCCATGGTAAGAGTTTGAAAGTTAAATCAGGTTCTTTCGAACTGTTGCTTGTAGGGCAGTTCAAACACCATTCGTTTTTGGGGCAAAGCACTATATACAGCCATATAGGTCAGAAAAAAATGTTTAGAAAGCATTGAAAGAACTACATTCATAAGTATCTTTTCAGCCCTAAAACACAACCATGCCATCAAAAACTGTCTACATTGTATGGTTATAAAACCCTAACCCTAGCTTTGGGTTTTGCTAGTTAGGGTTAGAGTTCAAATATTTCTCAAAGACAATTTTCTCAATATTCCACTCATTTGACTGGAAAATGTGCTTCTCTGAATCAAAATAAGAGTCTGAAAAGACAATACAGCACTGCCTAAATGAAGAGAGTGTGTCAGGAGTGGTCAAATTAATTCTTGAAAGGTATTCTTTCATTGGAAATTTCGTGTTGAACGGAGTGCTGAATGAATGTACGTTTAGGCCTAAGTGGCCTAAAAGTCGGAAACAACGAATACATTTTGGCTTTATCTGTTAATATGCCTGTGAGTTTAAAGCCCATAGGCAAGAGTTTAAAAGTAAAATCAGATTCTTTCGAACTGTTGCTTATAGGGCATTTCAGACACCATTCCTTTTTGGGGCAAAGCACTGTAAACAGCCATATAGGTCAGAAAAAAATGTTTAGAAAACATTGAAAGAACTACATTCATAAGTATCTTTTCAGCCCTAAAACACAACCATGCCATCAAAAACTGTCTACATTGTATGGTTATAAAACCCTAACCCTAGCTTTGGGTTTTGCTAGTTAGGGTTAGAGTTCAAATATTTCTCAAAGACAATTTTCTCAATATTTCACTCATTTGACTGGAAAATGTGCATCTCTGAATCAAAATATGAGTCTGAAAAGACAATACAGCACTGCCTAAACCAAGAGAGTGTGTCAGGAGTGGTCAAATTAATTCTTGAAAGGTATTCCTTCATTGGAAATTTAGTGTTGAACGGAGTGCTGAATGAATGTACTTTTAGGCCTATGTGGCCTAAAAGTCCGAAACAACTAATACATTTTGGCTTTATCTGTTAATATGACTGTGATTTCAAAGGCCATAGGCAAGAGTTTAAAAGTTAAATCAGGTTCTTTCAAACTATTGCTTGTAGGGCAGTTCAGACACCATTCCTTTTTGGGGCAAAGCACTGTATACAGCCATATTCGTCAGAAAAAAATGTTTAGAAAACATTGAAAGAACTACATTCCTAAGTATCCTTTCAGCCCTAAAACACAGCCATGCCATCAAGAACTATCTACATTGTATGGGAATAAAACCCTAACCCTAGCTTCGGCTTTTGCTAGTTAGGGTTAGGGTTCAAATATTTCTCAAAGACAATTTTCTCAATATTCCACTCATTTGACTGGAAAATGTGCTTCTCTGAATCAAAATATGAGTCTGAAAAGACAATACAGCACTGCCTAAACCAAGAGAGTGTGTCAGGAGTGGTCAAATTAATTCTTGAAATGTATTCTTTTCTTTCTGGAAAATGTGCTCCTCTGAATCAAAGTATGAGTCTGAAAAGACAATACAGCACTGTCTAAACCAAGAGAGTGTGTCAGGAGTGGTCAAATTAATTCTTGAAAGGTATTCTTTCATTGGAAATTTCGTGTTGAACGGAGTTCTGAATGAATGTACGTTTAGGCTTAAGTGGCCTAAAAGTCGGAAACAACTAATACATTTTGGCTTTATCTGTTAATATGCCTTTAAAAGAGTTTAAAAGTTAAATCAGGTTCTTTCGAACTGTTGCTTGTAGGGCAGTTCAAACACCATTCGTTTTTGGGGCAAAGCACTATATACAGCCATATAGGTCAGAAAAAAATGTTTAGAAAACATTGAAAGAACTACATTCCTAAGTATCTTTCAAGCCGTTAAACACAACCATGCCATCAAAAACTGTCTACATTGTATGGGAATAAAACCCTAACCCTAGCTTCGGGTTTTGCTAGTTAGGGTTAGGGTTCAAATATTTCTCAAAGACAATTTTCTCAATATTCCACTCATTTGACTGGAAAATGTGCTTCTCTGAATCAAAATATGAGTCTGAAAAGACAATACAGCACTGCCTAAACCAAGAGAGTGTGTCAGGATTCGTCAAATTAATTCTTGAAAGGTATTCTTTAATTGGAAATTTCGTGTTGAACGGAATGCTGAATGAATGTACGTTTAGGCTTAAGTGGCCTAAAAGTCTGAAACAACTAATACATTTTGGCTTTATCTGTTAATATGCCTGTGATTTCAAAGCCCATGGTAAGAGTTTAAAAGTTAAATCAGGTTCTTTCGAACTGTTGCTTGTAGGGCAGTTCAAACATCATTCGTTTTTGGGGCAAAGCACTATATACAGCCGTATAGGTCAGAAAAAAATGTTTAGAAAACATAGAAAGAACTACATTCCTAAGTATCCTTTCAGCCCTAAAACACAGCCATGCCATCAAAAACTATCTACATTGTATGGGAATAAAACCCTAACCCTAGCTTCGGCTTTTGCTATTAGGGTTAGGGTTCAAATATTTCTCAAAGACAATTTTCTCAATATTCCACTCATTTGACTGGAAAATGAGCTTCTCTGAATCAAAATATGAGTCTGAAAAGACAATACAGCACTGCCTAAACCAAGAGAGTGTTTCAGGAGTGGTCAAATTAATTCTTGAAATGTATTCTTTCATTGGAAATTTCGTGTTGAACGGAGTGCTGAATGTATGTACGTTTAGGCCTAAGTGGCCTAAAAGTCCGAAACAACGAATACATTTTGGCTTTATCTGTTAATATGCCTGTGATTTCAAAGCCCATAGGCAAGAGTTTAAAAGTAAAATCAGGTTCTTTCAAACTGTTGCTTGTAGGGCAGTTCAGACACCATTCCTTTTTGGGGTAAGGCACTGTATACAGCCATATACAGATGCAGCCATTCAAAATGCGCGGGCGATACCGCATTATTTTGTGGTACGCTGTACGCAGTCTACCGCAAGCTACCGGTAAATACAGCGAGTTACCGTAAATTCGCCTATAATACGACAAGCAAAATAATAGTATCCGGAATTTCCGCAAGGTGGAGCTAATAAAGCTCAACCTCTCATGTTTGAGCTGTGGCCATCAAAGTCTTTAACGAAGATATTACTAATAGTATTGTAGCGGCGAGGCTTAAAAAGAAAACAGAGTTAAGTGATGTCCCTTGCCATTAGAACATTAATCTTAAATGTCCACATTACTCCTCGAGAATTCATACCAGAACCAGCATTGGATACAAACAGGATGAATAACATCTGGAGTATGTATAAACACGGTAGGAGACATTATCTAAGTCTAGGAATTACACATCAGGAAGCTCACTGTCAATATCTGATACCTCTGTAGTAGATATTTGGGGAGAAGTCACTTCCTTTCTTTTGACATGCTACCTTTGACTCATTCATGCTACCCGGAGTACATCTTGATGTAAGAGTACAGCATTCAGAGTACATCCAGTCATGATACAGCTACCACAAAGCACCTACCTAACCAAATAGTTTTCCTGTACGGCTATGAAACACTACATATTTGGCGTCCCTGGACCGGCGTGGCAAGACTGAAATGAATCAACCAAGCGGAATAATTCATATAAAACGCCGCGGGTTTCATACACGATAATACAGTGTGTGCTGAAAGCCGAAAGGAAAAACGTTCCCCTTGCTCTTTAAGCAGTGCTTGATTGTTTTGTGATCTTTTGCAGTCTACCGGGTTGATTGCATACTTGATCTTGTGGTTTTCTGTGGTAAAACTGTGATTTCGTACTTAAAAGTAATACTCTTTAAGTTTAACGATGGTTGCTAAAAGGTCTGAATTCGAGTCGCTATTAAGCACTCTCTCTAGCAGCGACAGGTCTGACCACGATCTCTTCCATATCTCCGTCAGCGGAGAAGCTAGAAGAATAAATCTCCATTCTCTGAGAGAGCTAGCGAAGGACATAGAGAGATTTGACCCCGCAGTGTCAGAGAATAATATCGAGAGTTATATTCAAGACCTCAGTTATAACCTGCAGTTCCTGCCAAACGCCACAGAACAGGAGAAAGTGTTTCTGGTCAGGAAAACTACCAGCAGAGCCGTACATGAGTGGATGGCTAGGCAGATGAAAGAAGTCTGTAATGACTTTGAAGAGCTGTGTCAAGCACTTATCGAAGAATACAGTGCGTTTATTGACCCGACTGCCGCGATAGCCGCCGCCCTTAACATTAAGCACGAGAGAGCAGAGTCCCCTCGCGAATATTACGAGAGACTTAGACGAACTTATTTTGCAGGGCGAAATGATGAGGGTTGCGAAGAGAACACACATTTCAAGGGTTTATACATTGCGAATCTCCACCCATCAGTCAGAAAGATGATCTTAATGCATACAGATGCACAGACCATGAAAATGACTGATATTAAGAGATTCGCGCAGAAAGCCTGGGAGTATGATGTCCAAAGTCGCTCTGAGCAAAAAGCTGCTAAAGCGACTGTGTTCGCCGTCAGAGCCAGCAGGGTTAATTCCCTCCTGCTCGAAGGAGCACAGGCTCCTGAGCTGGCTAAGCCCCGTTCCAAAGCAGGCACACAGGACCGCACCCAGCGTCCTAAGTGCCATGAGAACACCAGGGGAGGGAAAGGGCTAGATAAAGCTGAACAAAAGGATTCAGTAGCCACCCGCCTGGCCAGGCTTGAACAAGCTTTATTAGGACAGGGACAACCGCTCCCCAAGGCTGCCGGAAGCGTGAATGAGCTGATACTCTCCACTGCAGGAGGCGGAGACCCGCCCCCTCCCACTCCCTCAGTCTATCTGATTGAGCGGAAGGGTTCCTGCCTGGATGAGGTCAGCCACTCCCAAGCGAGTGCTGACTCCACCCCTGAAGTCACAGAGCAGGCAGTAAAACACAGAGGAAAAGCAGGAAGCTTTTACCTCAAGGCTGCCATGGGAGATGTCTTACCCAGTGAGACACTGATTGACACTGAGGTTGAAAGGTGTTTGATGTCACACGGCAAGCTCAAACGGGTTGAAAAAGAAAAGGGCATGCGACTCAGAGTGGAACCTTTGGTGGATCACCAGAAAGGCAAAGTGTGGAAACAGGTCAAGGCTCCTAAGCCTTCTGTACAGAAGGAAAGGGGGGCCAAGAGGCAGACTGTGCTCACACAGTGCCCAACGAACACAGAAGCCTATGTGAAGATTCCTTCTGTTCCCTCTGGACAAGAAATAAAAATATTTTCTTGTTCCCCGGAAATACAGGGAAGTCGTGTCCCGGCTGAGGTCACAACAGCCTCCCTGCCACAGGAGCGGTGCTCCAAGCAGCCGCCTGATCCACCAGGTAAAGCACACACCTTTCACATCCCTAAAGAGGAGTGGATCTCCCCACTTGGTGATGAAAAGGAGCTTTCCCTGTGCACCTTGGCACCCAAGAGGGGTCAGGACCACCACCCCGCAGTGGTGGAAGGGATCCAGATGGCAGGAGAGCAGGTTGGTGATGTAGCCCTCACCCTTAGCCCTGAGAGGTCCTCTATTAGTGAGGATCTGCTTGAGCAGCTGTCATGGGGCCACCACCAGGTGCCCCTGGTGCAACATTCACAGGTTAGACAGGAGGTCCAGCTGGACGCTGAGACTACTGCGCTGTGGACACACCTGATCCCAGATGCCGATTCCCTCTGCTGTGACCCAGGGAACCTGCAGTCAGGTAACATTATTTCTCACAACTACCAGGTAGTGAGTGAGACTGACCTGATTGTTCCTGCCTCGACAGCAGGGTTTCCAACACACCCAGTCCCCCAGAAGGGACAGGGAATGAAAGCCGAGCCGGTTTTCTTACAGCCACCAGCTCAGTCTGTCAGTCTGAGTCTGACCAACAGTGGTTCACCCAGACTGGAGCTGGATGGTCAAGCCACCCGCCTGCCAGTGCAGGACATCGCAAAGAGGGGTGTCAGAATCCCCGCCTGCACTGACATGGGCCTGGTGGGTGATAGCGAGTTCGAAGACAGTGAACTAGCTATCTCAGTGCTGGGGCAGCTCCCTGAACCCCTAGCGAGGGAAGGGGGGAGCGAGCAGGTGTCCTACACCCAAGCCCAGCGAACGACTGTAAACATGCCGATAGAGGGATTCCTCAATCAGGAGGTGTGCAGGGTGGACCTGAACAGTGAGAATGGGATAACAATCCCAGATCACTCAGGTGCTCCAGATGACCACTCAGCCGAGGGTCAGGCATGCTCCAACGCTGCACCACCCCCTGCAGGGTTCCTAGAGCACAGGCATGAACAAATTGAAAAAGCAGATGCCCTGGAAAAGGAGGAGCAGCATCAGCAGCTGCGTCAGATCTCCCCAGATTTCCAGGATGTTGGTGCCCAGGATGCCACATGGCATACTGAGAAAGACACCATGTACAAGCTGCGCCAGCTTAGAAAGGCAACAGTCACTCAGAAGGAGATGACTGGGATCAGCCACCCGAAAAGACTTTTGGGAGGACTGATTGCTGCCGCCACTGTTGTACGTTTGCTTTTTCTGGTAGGTTTGTTTGTTACTGGCACTCTCACCCTGACTGCCCCAAGAAGGCAGGTGTCAGAGATACCAGAGGGTAGTGACAGACTGTATCAACAGCAGCAAAAGTTGGAAAGCTTAGGGAAAACCCTACAGGCAACTTCCTATGCAACAGGGTTAAACCTTATTCCCCAAACAGTGGACATGATTGTTGGTGTTATACAGTGGGTTTATGCTTGTGTGCAACAGGCCAGAATGTTGACACAAGACCTGTTAAGGGAGTTTAGTGCCACTGTAGCCAGTCTAACCACGGCACAAATCCCAACCCACTCGATTCCACTCTTCTCAGTAGAGGAGTATGTGACATTAACCCCATCGCTCATAGCTCACCCAGAAGGCAATCCAAGATTGAATTTGGTTCCAAATCTTGAGATGGGTATGGCTACCAAAGCTATCCATTGGCTGTGTCTAAACGATTCACCAATGAAGGGTGTAAAGCTACTAACGAGCATAGGGAGGTTAATGAACCCCATGAAGAGCAGGTGGGAAGTAAATGGCTGGTCAGCACACCACATTTAACTGACACTATGACTTGTGACAGGCATGATGCAGCTACCTAATAAAACAGTTCCTTTAAGTTCCTGAGGAGGCCATAGTACAGCATGGTAACTTAACACTGTACGGTCTGGAACCAGACAATATAAGACCAAACTTGAGGTCATGGATGCCTTCAGGTGCCACACTATTGAATTGGATAGAAATCCAAGAAACAGTAAGCCCTGAAGAGGTACAGGTAGTTAGTTTGCTTTAATGGAACAAACCTCCAAACCAGCCAAGCAGATACCCAACACAGGTGTTGTGGTTTATCGGGGGGCTGGGAACAGGAACTGTTGTTATTGTAACACTACTGCCGGGTAGCTGGATCATGACTGGATGTACTCTGAATGCTGTACTCTTACATCAAGTTGTACTCCGGGTAGCATGAATGAGTCAAAGGTAGCATGTCAAAAGAAAGGAAGTGACTTCTCCCCAAATATCTACTACAGAGGTATCAGATATTGACAGTGAGCTTCCTGATGTGTAATTCCTAGACTTAGATAATGTCTCCTACCGTGTTTATTCATACTCCAGATGTTATTCATCCTGTTTGTATCCAATGCTGGTTCTGGTATGAATTCTCGAGGAGTAATGTGGACATTTAAGATTAATGTTCTAATGGCAAGGGACATCACTTAACTCTGTTTTGTTTTGAAGGCAACAACGCCTCAGGACCTCGTGACCTTCAAAAAGGGGGGATTTGTAGCGGCGAGGCTTAATAATAAGGCAGAATTAAGTGTTTCTGAGCTTCCCAAATGAGGCCCCATTTCTCTGTTCATCTCTGTGGTGCAGCCACAGAGAGGGCCATTAGTGCAGGGTGATTTAAGGTTTCCTAGGACAGCTCCCAAAGGGGGATGCACTTAGCTAAGTCTGGCTATCATGATCAATGGTCATCCATTGGCGCCTATCTGTCTAGGGAGTGCCAGTTGGACATCTGGACCGCATTACTAAGTGTCAGGAGTAAGTGACGCATATCTCACCTTGATCAACCAATCAGGGACTGGTAGGGCTGAGTAACCCACGTGGGACTCTGATGCCCATGGAACTTTCAGCCAATCAACGAGCTGAAGTTCCTCCAGGTGAAAACAGGCAACACAGGCCTGGAGATTCAGAAGAGATTCAGTGAGACTTCTGTGGACTTTTCTAAAGGGAATCCAAAGGAGAATTCCAGGGCAGGACAGCCCAGGAGCAGAAGGCTCCCAAGGGCAGGACATTCTCGCAGCGCGCCTCCTGACCATCCTGAGACTCAGCCCGGACAACCACGGAACGGCCAGTGTGTCTGAGTGCCAGAACTTTCCTTTGTTCTAAGAGTCTAGAGCGGAGGTTGCCAGAGAATAACCAGAGGATCCACCCGAGGTTAGCACCAGCAGCAAGCCTCGTGAACAGGTCGGAACTGTGGACAGCTGAATCACTATTCAGAACTAGCTCTTCATCAGGAACGAACCGGTCCTCTTCCTGACTTGCTGAGACCCACAGTCATCTTTTCTCCTGTGCACAAACTTTGCTAGTTAAAGCCAACACTAACTAGCCGGTCAGTGAGCATCAGCAGCGAACCGTCGCAAGCCGCACAGCACAGCCTGGCACGGAGCCAGAGAGCGCGGATTGGACAGCAACAGCCTGCAACTGTTTCTTTGTGCCCGCAGGAGATCTGAATCCCCAAAGATTGGATGAGTATTCAACTTCAATGCATTACAGCTCGAGAATTCAATTGTTATCCCAACCAGTTGATATCAATTTAATTCCTAAGAGTTATGTACTTGTTTTGAGTATCTAATGTAGAAGTTATAACCAAGTTCATTTACGAAACGGTCTAAATGAATGATATACTGAACATATGTCCTCTTGATATGTGTAACTCTTCGTAACTGATTGAATATATATCTTTTGTATTCTGATAACCCTCTCGATAAGATCTGTTAGGTTTACATGCATATTCTATGTATTAATAAATGTATCCTCGTGTATTAGTACCTGTGTGTGTGCGTTGTTTGAGTTATGTCGCATGGTTGGATTCTAAAGCCATCAAAAGAATCAACTTTGTGATTTACTGCTACAATTAATAATTGTCTCAGTAAATGCCCAAACCCTACAGAACTGGTGCCTTCAGAGAGCCACTACATTACATATTTGGCGTCCCTGAACGGCTATGAAACACTACAGTATTAATAATGAATGACCTTGGACAAGCTGTAAGTGTAAACTCAAAGTATTGCCCTGGTCAACATTCTTTTTTTCATTGACCGTTTTTGTAAAAGTAACACCACAGCATTTCACAATCACGCATTTGTTTCCAATCATGCAAAGTACAGTAATTTTTGAGAATCGATTCACCATGCCTTTCACATGCTCATAAAAGAGATTGATTTAGGAACATAAACATATTACCGTATGAAAACTGTACTGTATACAGTATGTATATGTATATTTAATGTCTTAACTGTGCCCGTTTAAGTATTGAATATTCATATCTAATTTTACCACTGAAGGGAAATCTTAGTAGCCGAGCATAAAAAGAATAGGAGCATACTGCAACGCGTGTGAAGGCCATAAACGATATTAATTTTGGAACATAAACAAACAGTATATGGCTGGTCTCGGTACTTTAAAGAAAACATACACGAAACATGGTTTCATTATGACCAGAATCGGTCTTGAGATATTTTTAACTTGATTTACAGTATTTGAGAGGTATGTCTTAACACCGATACTACAGTGCTTAAGTACTGCTCACGTATATGTTTCTAGGTTTATATTATGCATTTCATACGGTCAAATTACTTTCGAGCAACTAATAAGAAGCGCGAAATGGTATGTGTTTTAGTTTCGTTTTGTGCTGGGACCCGTGGATTGATTAGAGATATCAAGTACATACAAGTCATTTTTTAAATGTTGTAGTTCGTCTTGAAAAAATGTTACGAGTACATCATCTATCAACAATTACACAGGTTCTGTTTCCATATTGCGGATTTTGGTTACGTAATATTATTTTCTAGATTTCACGTTGTGAATATATGATTTGGGCAAACAGAGCCGCAAAGAAGTACATTATGGGTTGTTGTTTTTTTTTAAACACTAGAACAAGCGATGCTTAAACCTTTGTCTGATTCTTGTGAAACTATCCACACGACAGTTACAGTACCTAGGAGTTGACTTCAGTGATGTCACTGATGGGATGTTTCTAAAAATCCATCCTCTGTAAAACGTCTTCTCTAGTTGTCCTGCATATGTATTCGCTAATGAAGCTGTGTGTTCTGAGCCTGGATCTCTACATTTCTGTATGAACCAGCTTAGAGGGCTAAAGACAGCTTGTGTTTAAATTGAGTGTAAGGCAATTTATGCTTCTAAAGTCATGGTCAGCATTTATTATTGTACTGTGCTGTAAACTTGTTCTGTGCCTAGTCACATTATTTTATAGCGTTTTTATAGCGTTATCAAATCCGGTGGCGCTGTGTGTTAGTTTCCTGACTCCCATGTCACATGGTCTGTGATTGAAACCTGTGAAATCGGTTTAATTCGTCACAGCCAGCACTCCGGCAGAGAGGGGGTTGTACTCGTAAAGTAGAAGCAGGCGAGATTTCCAGCGAAAGACACCCCCCCTCATACGATTCAAATTGTATTACAGCATTGTAATTACACATTGTAATTGTATTACACATTGTACACATGCTTAAAAGAGAAGAGAGAAAACGCAAGCCTTCTTCAGGTGTGAGGGTCTTCTGCTCAGAATGAAACGCTAAAATGTAATGTAGGCTTTGAATGGGTTCAATTATGATTTGGGCTTGATTAAGGTCGCTGCCTTTCATCTAAAACCCTACTTGAATCCTTCTAAACTAAAAATCAGTGTTAGTGAGTTCTAAATAAAGAGGTATCCAGGTAACAGTGAAACGGGCGGACAGTCTGGGGAGATCGCCCGTTTTCCATGTAAACAGTTCCCTGGTTCCGCACCCCTTGGTGTTTCTCTCGCTCTCTCTCGGGTCACCTGATCATTAGCTCGAAAGATTTCAGTGCTTTGTGTATATTCTAATGGTAGTGGGGGCAGGGTGTGTGGGAACAGGTTTGGTTGAAATTGCATTGGAGATCTATGTTCTTCACACCTGAAACATTTTCTCTGAAAGCACTGTGTGGATGGAACTCTACACAGTGTTAGAAACCCACTATGAAATGGCAGCATCTCACTGAGAATAAAATATTTTATACTGCTGGCTTAAGGAAACAGCCTTTCCACCTCTCTTGCACATCAGTATCCATACCTAGTTATTTAAACAAATTGCCTCTAATTATAAACATCTTAATATGCTGGCTCTGTGGATCCACATCAGCTATGTTTGCCCATTCCTTCAATTCATGTGCATCCAACACACAGTTCAATGCCAGCAACTACACATAATCTAAAATACAATCCTTATTTCAGTATCTATGTAAACATATAGTCTGTTAACTTCATCATCTTCATCAAAAGTATGCCTAACCCCATTAGGAAGTGTTCTTGTTATAAGTGTATTCCTCAGCTTTCCCCAAATTATCTTCTTCTTGCCAACATCTCTAGTCTTTTATCCTGCAATAACTCAGCCAACACTTAAATCTCCAAAAGCTGCTTGTGTTAATTTCTTTAAATCACAAATATCATGTGTAAATACTGGCCATGTAATACTCTGCATTGTGGAATAATAGTTTATTTTAAAGGGAACTAGAGAAACTAAGAACTAGAGAAATCAAGAAAGGCTTTTTTTCTAGAATTAATAAATGCACATCCTGTTCACTGGGGAAATTAAATCCACACTGAGCAATCTTCAATATGTTCAGAATATGACAGCAAGAATCCTATCAGGGATGCATTACACCTGTTTTCAAGTCCTTGCACTGGTTACCTATCAGATTTCGAGTCAACTTCAAAATCCTTGTCCTCCTTATATTCTGTCCTACAACTGTTATTATTGATCACCGAATTATTGTACTTGACATGACTTCATTCAGCCTTTCCTGAACGTCTATGACAGGCAGAGAGAGTGCTGTTTCTGGTGCGATCTTTTGCAGCTGACATTTCACTGTTTTAAACGAACAAGAAATTAGATTGCTCATAAATCAGTTATTCTATATAAACACAGCGTAATTGCCCTCCGAAAATCCTCTTTTTCTTGTTCGTTTTAGAGACCTTGATCGAAACTGATTTTAGATGTCAGAAAGGATTTATTTTCTCTGTATTTCCTACATTGCTTTGTCGAGATTTTAACTTTATATCTAACTTTATATCTAGGCTCAGATTTCAACTATAAATCGTACAGTAATTAATAGCAGTAAATACTGATGTTTTGCGCCCTCTTACCACAAAAATATATGTTTTGTAGTTGGGATTAACTTTATTTCGTACGCGTACCTACTCCGATTCGGACACCGAACAGTTAAAGATGGCGGCAAATCAGACACCCAGAGGGGGGGGGGGCGTCTTCTCGCCTCCATAACTAAAATGCCAAATAGGAGTGGCTTAAGCGACATACACAGTCGTGTAACTGACAGTTTGAGGTAGCCTATCGTGTAAATTTCGCTTTGTTGCTGATAGGTTAAGTTTTCGAAACTCTGCCCCAAAGTCATGTGACTGATTTTTCCCCCTGTTTCGTTGGTTAAACGCAATGATCACAAGCACAACCATGGTAACTGGGATGTGTAGTTTTTAATTCCGTTTGAATTATAACTGTACGTACTGTCTTCATATTTGGCCAGGGCTTTAAAGAGAAGGCGCGCCAAAAAATTTCGGTGCCGTCGTCTCCGCTTTAAAGGTACCCCCGTGCTGGAAGAATTTGACCTCGGAACGTTTGCCCAGCGTAGTTATAGTGGACATAAAAACAAGAGTTCGCTGGCATTATATCCTAGAAGACACAGACCGGCGCCAGACCGGTAAATGCTTGATGAACTAGGGATTGGACAGTTTCCAAGTGCTTGTACAATCGATGGAAATGTTCAAATAAATGTGCAAAAAAAATAAACAAAATAATCATTTATTTCTTTATCATATTGGCTAGCTAATGTCCTCTCTTTGCTAGTTAGTGGCTGTGTTTCTGCGTTGGGTAGCAACGGGTGACTGTTCTCAGGCGGAAGATGTAAACAGCTTAATTTTCGAGTTAAATAATTTTTAAAAATTAAAATTCATTCTATACAGCAATCACATATTTGGGTACCGTTTCATAAAACTTTCATGCTTAAAATGTTTTGGGAGAAATGGAAGACTGGTGTGTATTTTTTCTTTAAACTTTCAAGACCAGCCATACACAGTACAGTTTATGTACATACAGTAATGTTTATGTTCCTAAATTAATATCGTTTATGACCTTCAGATGCATTATGCTCCTCTTCTTTTTATGCTCAGCTACTAAAATTTCCCTTTAGGGGTAAAATTCCATATAAATGTTCAAAACTAAGCGGAATGAAATGTGCACAGTAAAGACATTAAATGATTAAATCTTTTAACTACCAACCAATGCACCACGAGTGCCCCTGTCGGTCATTTTGGCCAGCCAATCACTTACCGCGGTGCCCTGCGGTGCCCTACGGTGCCCTGCGGGTTGGTTACTGTACCGAGGGTTTTTACCGCTCATTTTGAATGGCTGCATCTGTAGGTCAGAAAAAAATGTTTAGAAAACATTGAAAGAACTACATTCCTAAGTATCCTTTCAGCCCCAAAACACAGCCATGCCATCAAAAACTGTCTACATTGTATGGGAATAAAACCCTAACCCTCGCTTTGGGTTTTGCTAGTTAGGGTTAGGGTTCAAATATTTCTAAAAGACAATTTTCTCAATATTCCACTGATTTGACTGGAAAATGAGCTGCTCTGAATCAAAATATGAGTCTGAAAAGACAATACAGCACTGCCAAAACCAAGAGAGTGTGTCAGGAGTGGTCAAATTAATTCTTGAAAGGTATTCTTTCATTGGAAATTTTGTGTTGAACGGAGTGCTGAATGAATGTACATTTAGGCCTAAGTGGCCTAAAAGTCCGAAACAACGAATACATTTTGGCTTTATCAGTTAATATGCCTGTGATTTCAAAGCCCTTAGGCAAGAGTTTAAAAGTAAAATCAGGTTCTTTCGAACTGTTGCTTGTAGGGCAGTTCAGACACCATTCCTTTTTGGGGCAAAGCACTGTATACAGCCATATAGGTCAGAAAAAAATGTTTAGAAAACATTGAAAGAACTACATTCCTTAGTATCCTTTCAGCCCCAAAACACAGCCATGCCATCAAAAACTGTCTACATTGTATGGGAATAAAACCCTAACCCTAGCTTTGGGTTTTGCTAGTTAGGGTTAGGGTTCAAATATTTCTCAAAGACAATTTTCTCAATATTCCACTCATTTGACTGGAAAATGTGCTCCTCTGAATCAAAATATGAGTCTGAAAAGACAATACAGCACTGCCTAAACCAAGAGAGTATGTCAGGAGTGGTCAAATTAATTCTTGAAAGGTATTCTTTCATTGGAAATTTCATGTTGAACGGAGTGCTGAATGAATGTACGTTTAGGATTAAGTGGCCTAAAAGTTCAAAACAACTAATACATTTTGGCTTTATCTGTTAATATGCCTGTGATTTCAAAGCCCATGGTAAGAGTTTAAAAGTTAAATCAGGTTCTTTTGAACTGTTGCTTGTAGGGCAGTTCAAACACCATTCGTTTTTGGGGCAAAGCACTATATACAGCCATATAGGTCAGAAAAAAATGTTTAGAAAACATTGAAAGAACTACATTCCTAAGTATTTTTTCAGCCCTAAAACACAACCATGCCATCCAAAACTGTCTACATTGTATGGGAAGAAAACCCTAACCCTAGCTTCGGGTTTTGCTATTTAGGGTTAGGGTTCAAATATTTCTAAAAGACAATTTTCTCAATATTCCACTGATTTGACTGGAAAATGAGCTGCTCTGAATCAAAATATGAGTCTGAAAAGACAATACAGCACTGCCAAAACCAAGAGAGTGTGTCAGGAGTGGTCAAATTAATTCTTGAAATGTATTCTTTCATTGGAAATTTCGTGTTGAACGGAGTGCTGAATGTATGTACGTTTAGGCCTAAGTGGCCTAAAAGTCCGAAACAACGAATACATTTTCGCTTTATCTGTTAAAATGCCTGTGATTTCAAAGCCCATAGGCAAGAGTTTAAAAGTAAAATCAGATTCTTTCTAACTGTTGCTTGTAGGGCAGTTCAGACACCATTCCTTTTTGGGGCAAAGCACTGTATACAGCCATATAGGTCAGAAAAAAATGTTTAGAAAACATTGAAAGAACTACATTCCTAGGTATCCTTTCAGCCCCAAAACACAGCCATGCCATCAAAAACTGTCTACATTGTATGGGAATAAAACCCTAACCCTCGCTTTGGGTTTTGCTAGTTAGGGTTAGGGTTCAAATATTTCTAAAAGACAATTTTCTCAATATTCCACTGATTTGACTGGAAAATGAGCTGCTCTGAATCAAACTATGAGTCTGAAAAGACAATACAGCACTGCCAAAACCAAGAGAGTGTGTCAGGAGTGGTCAAATTAATTCTTGAAAGGTATTCTTTCATTGGAAATTTTGTGTTGAACGGAGTGCTGAATGAATGTACATTTAGGCCTAAGTGGCCTAAAAGTCCGAAACAACAAATACATTTTCGCTTTATCTGTTAAAATGCCTGTGATTTCAAAGCCCATAGGCAAGAGTTTAAAAGTAAAAAAAGATTCTTTCGAACTGTTGCTTGTAGGGCAGTTCAGACACCATTTGTTTTTGGGGCAAAGCACTGTATACAGCCATATAGGTCAGAAAAAAATGTTTAGAAAACATTGAAAGAACTACATTCCTAAGTATCCTGTCAGCCCCAAAACACAGCCATGCCATCAAAAACTGTCTTCATTGTATGGGAATAAAACCCTAACCCTAGCTTCGGGTTTTGCTAGTTAGGGTTAGGGTTCAAATATTTCTAAAAGACAATTTTCTCAATATTCCACTCATTTGACTGGAAAATGACCTTCTCTGAATCAAAATATGAGCCTGAAAAGACAATACAGCACTTCCAAAACCAAGAGAGTGTGTCAGGAGTGGTCAAATTAATTCTTGAAAGGTATTCTTTCATTGGAAATTTCGTGTTGAACGGAGTGCTGAATGAATGTGCGTTTAGGCCTAAGTGGCCTAAAAGTCCGAAACAACGAATACATTTTGGCTTTATCTGTTAATATGCCTGTGATTTCAAAGCCCATAGGCAAGAGTTTAAAAGTAAAATCAGATTCTTTCGAACTGTTGCTTGTAGGGCAGTTCAGACACCATTCCTTTTTGGGGCAAAGCACTGTATACAGCCATATAGGTCAGAAAAAAATGTGTAGAAAACATAGAAAGAACTACATTTCTAAGCATCCTTTCATCCCTAAAACACAACCATGCCATCAAAAACTATCTTCATTGTATGGGAATAAAACCCTAACCTAGCTTCGTGGTTTGCTAGTTGGGGTTAGGGTTCAAATATTTCTCAAAGACAATTGTCTCAATATTCCACTCAATTGACTGGAAAATGTGCTCCTCTGAATCAAAATATGAGTCTGAAAAGACAATACAGCACTGCGTAAATCAAGAGATTGTGTCAGGAGTGGTCAAATTAATTCTTGAAAGGTATTCTTTCATTGGAAATTTCATGTTGAACAGAGTGCTGAATGAATGTACGTTTAGGCCTAAGTGGCCTAAAAGTCCGAAACAACGAATACATTTTGGCTTTATCAGTTAATATGCCTGTGATTTCAAAGCCCTTAGGTAAGAGTTTAAAAGTAAAATCAGGTTCTTTCGAACTGTTGCTTGTAGGGCAGTTCAGACACCATTCGTTTTTGGGGCAAAGCACTATATACAGCCATATAGGTCAGAAAAAAATGTTTAGAAAACATTGAAAGAACTACATTCCTAAGTATTTTTTCAGCCCTAAAACACAACCATGCCATCAAAAACTGTCTACATTGTATGGGAATAAAACCCTAACCCTAGCTTCGGGTTTTGCTAGTTCGGGTTAGGGTTCAAATATTTCTCAAAGACAATTTTCTCAATATTCCACTCATTTGACTGGAACATGTGCTTCTCTGAATTAAAATATGAGTCTGAAAAGACAATACAGCACTGCCTAAATCAAGAGAGTGTGTCAGGAGTGGTCAAATTAATTCTTGAAAGGTATTCTTTCATTGGAAATTTCGTGTTGAACGGAGTGCTGAATGAATGTACGTTTAGGCCTACATGGCCTAAAAGTCCAAAACAACGAATACATTTTCGCTTTATCTGTTAAAATGCCTGTGATTTCAAAGCCCATAGGCAAGAGTTTAAAAGTAAAAAAAGATTCTTTCGAACTGTTGCTTGTAGGGCAGTTCAGACACCATTTGTTTTTGGGGCAAAGCACTGTATACAGCCATATAGGTCAGAAAAAAATGTTTAGAAAACATTGAAAGAACTACATTCCTAAGTATCCTGTCAGCCCCAAAACACAGCCATGCCATCAAAAACTGTCTTCATTGTATGGGAATAAAACCCTAACCCTAGCTTCGGGTTTTGCTAGTTAGGGTTAGGGTTCAAATATTTCTAAAAGACAATTTTCTCAATATTCCACTCATTTGACTGGAAAATGACCTTCTATGAATCAAAATATGAGCCTGAAAAGACAATACAGCACTTCCAAAACCAAGAGAGTGTGTCAGGAGTGGTCAAATTAATTCTTGAAAGGTATTCTTTCATTGGAAATTTCGTGTTGAACGGAGTGCTGAATGAATGTGCGTTTAGGCCTAAGTGGCCTAAAAGTCCGAAACAACGAATACATTTTGGCTTTATCTGTTAATATGCCTGTGATTTCAAAGCCCATAGGCAAGAGTTTAAAAGTAAAATCAGATTCTTTCGAACTGTTGCTTGTAGGGCAGTTCAGACACCATTCCTTTTTGGGGCAAAGCACTGTATACAGCCATATAGGTCAGAAAAAAAGGTGTAGAAAACATAGAAAGAACTACATTTCTAAGCATCCTTTCATCCCTAAAACACAACCATGCCATCAAAAACTATCTTCATTGTATGGGAATAAAACCCTAACCTAGCTTCGTGGTTTGCTAGTTGGGGTTAGGGTTCAAATATTTCTCAAAGACAATTGTCTCAATATTCCACTCATTTGACTGGAAAATGTGCTCCTCTGAATCAAAATATGAGTCTGAAAAGACAATACAGCACTGCCTAAACCAAGAGAGTGTGTCAGGAGTGGTCAAATTAATTCTTTAAAGGTATTCTTTTGTTGGAAATTTCGTGTTGAACGGATTGCTGAATGAATGTACGTTTAGGCCTACGTGGCCTAAAAGTCCGAAACAACGAATACATTTTCGCTTTATCTGTTAATATGCCTGTGATTTCAAAGCCCATAGGCAAGAGTTTAAAAGTAAAATCAGGTTCTTTCGAACTGTTGCTTGAAGAGCAGTTCAGACACCATTCCTTTTTGGGGCAAAGCACTGTATACAGCCATATAGGTCAGAAAAAATGTTTAGAAAACATTGAAAGAACTACATTCCTAAGTATCCTTTCAGCCCCAAAACACAGCCATGCCATCAAAAACTGTCTACATTGTATGGGAATAAAACCCTAACGCTAGCTTCGGGTTTTGCTAGTCAGGGTTAGGGTTCAAATATTTCTCAAAGACAATTTTCTCAATATTCCACTCATTTGACTGGAAAATGTGCTCCTCTGAATCAAAATATGAGTCTGAAAAGAAAATACACCACTGCCTAAACCAAGAGAGTGTGTCAGGAGTGGTCAAATTAATTCTTGAAAGGTATTCTTTCATTGGAAATTTTGTGTTGAACGGAGTGCTGAATGAATGTACGTTTAGGCCTAAGTGGCCTAAAAGTCCGCTACAACGAATACATTTTGGCTTTATCTGTTAATATGCCTGTGATTTCAAAGCCCTTAGGCAAGAGTTTAAAAGTAAAATCAGGTTCTTTCGAACTGTTGCTTGTAGGGCAGTTCAGACACCATTCCTTTTTGGGGCAAAGCACTGTATACAGCCATATAGGTCATATTAAAATGTTTAGAAAACATTGAAAGAACTATATTCCTAAGTATCCTTTCAGCCCCAAAACACAGCCATGCCATCAAAAACTGTCTACATTGTATTGAAATAAAACCCTAACCCTAGCTTTGGGTTTTGCTAGTTAGGGTTAGGGTTCAAATATTTCTCAAAGACAATTTTCTCAATATTCCACTCATTTGACTGGAAAATGTGCTCCTCTGAATCAAAATATGAGTCTGAAAAGACAATACAGCACTGCCTAAACCAAGAGAGTGTGTCAGGAGTAGTCAAATTAATTCTTGAAAGGTATTCTTTCATTGGAAATTTCATGTTGAACGGAGTGCTGAATGAATGTACGTTTAGGCTTAAGTGGCCTAAAAGTTCAAAACAACTAATACATTTTGGCTTTATCTGTTAATATGCCTGTGATTTCAAAGCCCATGGTAAGAGTTTAAAAGTAAAATCAGGTTCTTTCGATCTGTTGCTTGTAGGGCAGTTCAAACACCATTCGTTTTTGGGGCAAAGCACTATATACAGCCATATAGGTCAGAAAAAAATGTTTAGAAAACATTGAAAGAACTACATTCCTAAGTATTTTTTCAGCCCTAAAACACAACCATGCCATCCAAAACTGTCTACATTGTATGGGAATAAAACCCTAACCCTAGCTTCGGGTTTTGCTAGTTAGGGTTAGGGTTCAAATATTTCTCAAAGACAATTTTCTCAATATTCCACTCATTTGACTGGAAAATGAGCTGCTCTGAATCAAAATGTGAGTCTGAAATGACAATACAGCACTGCCTAAACCAAGAGAGTGTGTCAGGAGTGGTCAAATTAATTCTTGAAAGATATTCTTTCATTGGAAATTTCGTGTTGAACGGAGTGCTGATTGAATGTACGTTTAGGCCTACGTGGCCTAAAAGTCCGAAACAACGAATACATTTTGGCTTTATCAGTTAATATGCCTGTGATTTCAAAGCCCTTAGGTAAGAGTTTAAAAGTAAAATCAGGTTCTTTCGAACTGTTGCTTGTAGGGCAGTTCAGACACCATTCCTTTTTGGGGCAAAGCACTGTATACAGCCATATAGGTCAGAAAAAAATGTTTAGAAAAAATAGAAAGAACTACATTCCTAAGTATCCTTTCATCCCTAAAACACAACCATGCCATCAAAAACTATCTACATTGTATGGGAATAAAACCCTAACCCTAGCTTCGGGTTTTGCTAGTCAGGGTTAGGGTTCAAATATTTCTCAAAGACAATTTTCTCAATATTCCACTGATTTGAATGGAAAATGAGCTTCTATGAATCAAAATATGAGTCTGAAAAGACAATACACCACTGCCTAAACCAAGAGAGTGTGTCAGGAGTGGTCAAATTAATTCTTGAAAGGTATTCTTTCATTGGAAATTTCATGTTGAACGGAGTGCTGAATGAATGTACGTTTAGGCTTAAGTGGCCTAAAAGTTCAAAACAACTAATACATTTTGGCTTTATCTGTTAATATGCCTGTGATTTCAAAGCCCTTAGGCAAGAGTTTAAAATTAAAATCAGGTTCTTTCGAACTGTTGCTTGTAGGGCAGTTCAGACACCATTCGTTTTTGGGGCAAAGCACTGTATACAGCCATATAGGGCAGAAAAAAATGTTTAGAAAACATTGAAAGAACTACATTCCTAAGTATTTTTTCAGCCCTAAAACACAACCATGCCATCCAAAACTGTCTACATTGTATGGGAATAAAACCCTAACCCTAGCTTCGGGTTTTGCTAGTTAGGGTTAGGGTTCAAATATTTCTCAAAGACAATTTTCTCAATATTCCACTCATTTGACTGGAAAATGTGCTCCTCTGAATCAAAATATGAGTCTGAAAAGACAATACACCACTGCCTAAACCAAGAGAGTGTGTCAGGAGTAGTCAAATTAATTCTTGAAAGGTATTCTTTCATTGGAAATTTTGTGTTGAACGGAGTGCTGAATGAATGTACGTTTAGGCCTAAGTGGCCTAAAAGTCCGCTACAACGAATACATTTTGGCTTTATCAGTTAATATGCCTGTGATTTCAAAGCCCTTAGGCAAGAGTTTAAAAGTAAAATCAGGTTCTTTCGAACTGTTGCTTGTAGGGCAGTTCAGACACCATTCCTTTTTGGGGCAAAGCACTGTATACAGCCATATAGGTCATATTAAAATGTTTAGAAAACATTGAAAGAACTATATTCCTAAGTATCCTTTCAGCCCCAAAACACAGCCATGCCATCAAAAACTGTCTACATTGTATTGAAATAAAACCCTAACCCTAGCTTCGGGTTTTGCTAGTCAGGGTTAGGGTTCAAATATTTCTCAAAGACAATTTTCTCAATATTCCACTGATTTGAATGGAAAATGAGCTTCTCTGAATCAAAATATGAGTCTGAAAAGACAATACACCACTGCCTAAACCAAGAGAGTGTGTCAGGAGTGGTCAAATTAATTCTTGAAAGGTATTCTTTCATTGGAAATTTCATGTTGAACGGAGTGCTGAATGAATGTACGTTTAGGCTTAAGTGGCCTAAAAGTTCAAAACAACTAATACATTTTGGCTTTATCTGTTAATATGCCTGTGATTTCAAAGCCCTTAGGCAAGAGTTTAAAATTAAAATCAGGTTCTTTCGAACTGTTGCTTGTAGGGCAGTTCAGACACCATTCGTTTTTGGGGCAAAGCACTGTATACAGCCATATAGGGCAGAAAAAAATGTTTAGAAAACATTGAAAGAACTACATTCCTAAGTATTTTTTCAGCCCTAAAACACAACCATGCCATCCAAAACTGTCTACATTGTATGGGAATAAAACCCTAACCCTAGCTTCGGGTTTTGCTAGTTAGGGTTAGGGTTCAAATATTTCTCAAAGACAATTTTCTCAATATTCCACTCATTTGACTGGAAAATGTGCTCCTCTGAATCAAAATATGAGTCTGAAAAGACAATACACCACTGCCTAAACCAAGAGAGTGTGTCAGGAGTAGTCAAATTAATTCTTGAAAGGTATTCTTTCATTGGAAATTTTGTGTTGAACGGAGTGCTGAATGAATGTACGTTTAGGCCTAAGTGGCCTAAAAGTCCGCTACAACGAATACATTTTGGCTTTATCAGTTAATATGCCTGTGATTTCAAAGCCCTTAGGCAAGAGTTTAAAAGTAAAATCAGGTTCTTTCGAACTGTTGCTTGTAGGGCAGTTCAGACACCATTCCTTTTTGGGGCAAAGCACTGTATACAGCCATATAGGTCATATTAAAATGTTTAGAAAACATTGAAAGAACTATATTCCTAAGTATCCTTTCAGCCCCAAAACACAGCCATGCCATCAAAAACTGTCTACATTGTATTGAAATAAAACCCTAACCCTAGCTTTGGGTTTTGCTAGTTAGGGTTAGGGTTCAAATATTTCTCAAAGACAATTTTCTCAATATTCCACTCATTTGACTGGAAAATGTGCTCCTCTGAATCAAAATATGAGTCTGAAAAGACAATACAGCACTGCCTAAACCAAGAGAGTGTGTCAGGAGTAGTCAAATTAATTCTTGAAAGGTATTCTTTCATTGGAAATTTCATGTTGAACGGAGTGCTGAATGAATGTACGTTTAGGCTTAAGTGGCCTAAAAGTTCAAAACAACTAATACATTTTGGCTTTATCTGTTAATATGCCTGTGATTTCAAAGCCCATGGTAAGAGTTTAAAAGTAAAATCAGGTTCTTTCGAACTGTTGCTTGTAGGGCAGTTCAAACACCATTCGTTTTTGGGGCAAAGCACTATATACAGCCATATAGGTCAGAAAAAAATGTTTAGAAAACATTGAAAGAACTACATTCCTAAGTATTTTTTCAGCCCTAAAACACAACCATGCCATCCAAAACTGTCTACATTGTATGGGAATAAAACCCTAACCCTAGCTTCGGGTTTTGCTAGTCAGGGTTAGGGTTCAAATATTTCTCAAAGACAATTTTCTCAATATTCCACTGATTTGACTGGAAAATGAGCTGCTCTGAACCAAAATATGAGTCTGAAATGACAATACAGCACTGCCAAAACCAAGAGAGTGTGTCAGGAGTGGTCAAATTAATTCTTGAAAGGTATTCTTTCATTGGAAATTTCGTGTTGAACGGATTGCTGAATGAATGTACGTTTAGGCCTACGTGGCCTAAAAGTCCGAAACAACGAATACATTTTCGCTTTATCTGTTAATATGCCTGTGATTTCAAAGCCCATAGGCAAGAGTTTAAAAGTAAAATCAGGTTCTTTCGAACTGTTGCTTGAAGGGCAGTTCAGACACCATTCCTTTTTGGGGCAAAGCACTGTATACAGCCATATAGGTCAGAAAAAATGTTTAGAAAACATCGAAAGAACTACATTCCTAAGTATCCTTTCAGCCCCAAAACACAGCCATGCCATCAAAAACTGTCTACATTGTATGGGAATAAAACCCTAACGCTAGCTTCGGGTTTTGCTAGTCAGGGTTAGGGTTCAAATATTTCTCAAAGACAATTTTCTCAATATTCCACTCATTTGACTGGAAAATGTGCTCCTCTGAATCAAAATATGAGTCTGAAAAGACAATACACCACTGCCTAAACCAAGAGAGTGTGTCAGGAGTGGTCAAATTAATTCTTGAAAGGTATTCTTTTATTGGAAATTTTGTGTTGAACGGAGTGCTGAATGAATGTACGTTTAGGCCTAAGTGGCCTAAAAGTCCGCTACAACGAATACATTTTGGCTTTATCAGTTAATATGCCTGTGATTTCAAAGCCCTTAGGCAAGAGTTTAAAAGTAAAATCAGGTTCTTTCGAACTGTTGCTTGTAGGGCAGTTAAGACACCATTCCTTTTTGGGGCAAAGCACTGTATACAGCCATATAGGTCATATTAAAATGTTTAGAAAACATTGAAAGAACTATATTCCTAAGTATCCTTTCAGCCCCAAAACACAGCCATGCCATCAAAAACTGTCTACATTGTATTGAAATAAAACCCTAACCCTAGCTTTGGGTTTTGCTAGTTAGGGTTAGGGTTCAAATATTTCTCAAAGACAATTTTCTCAATATTCCACTCATTTGACTGGAAAATGTGCTCCTCTGAATCAAAATATGAGTCTGAAAAGACAATACAGCACTGCCTAAACCAAGAGAGTGTGTCAGGAGTAGTCAAATTAATTCTTGAAAGGTATTCTTTCATTGGAAATTTCATGTTGAACGGAGTGCTGAATGAATGTACGTTTAGGCTTAAGTGGCCTAAAAGTTCAAAACAACTAATACATTTTGGCTTTATCTGTTAATATGCCTGTGATTTCAAAGCCCATGGTAAGAGTTTAAAAGTAAAATCAGGTTCTTTCGAACTGTTGCTTGTAGGGCAGTTCAAACACCATTCGTTTTTGGGGCAAAGCACTATATACAGCCATATAGGTCAGAAAAAAATGTTTAGAAAACATTGAAAGAACTACATTCCTAAGTATTTTTTCAGCCCTAAAACACAACCATGCCATCCAAAACTGTCTACATTGTATGGGAATAAAACCCTAACCCTAGCTTCGGGTTTTGCTAGTCAGGGTTAGGGTTCAAATATTTCTCAAAGACAATTTTCTCAATATTCCACTGATTTGACTGGAAAATGAGCTGCTCTGAACCAAAATATGAGTCTGAAATGACAATACAGCACTGCCAAAACCAAGAGAGTGTGTCAGGAGTGGTCAAATTAATTCTTGAAAGGTATTCTTTCATTGGAAATTTCGTTTTGAACGGAGTGCTGATTGAATGTACGTTTAGGCCTACGTGGCCTAAAAGTCCGAAACAACGAATACATTTTGGCTTTATCAGTTAATATGCCTGTGATTTCAAAGCCCTTAGGTAAGAGTTTAAAATTAAAATCAGGTTCTTTCGAACTGTTGCTTGTAGGGCAGTTCAGACACCATTCGTTTTTGGGGCAAAGCACTGTATACAGCCATATAGGGCAGAAATAAATGTTTAGAAAACATTGAAAGAACTACATTCCTAAGTATTTTTTCAGCCCTAAAACACAACCATGCCATCCAAAACTGTCTACATTGTATGGGAATAAAACCCTAACCCTAGCTTCGGGTTTTGCTAGTTAGGGTTAGGGTTCAAATATTTCTCAAAGACAATTTTCTCAATATTCCACTCATTTGACTGGAAAATGTGCTCCTCTGAATCAAAATATGAGTCTGAAAAGACAATACACCACTGCCTAAACCAAGAGAGTGTGTCAGGAGTGGTCAAATTAATTCTTGAAAGGTATTCTTTTATTGGAAATTTTGTGTTGAACGGAGTGCTGAATGAATGTACGTTTAGGCCTAAGTGGCCTAAAAGTCCGCTACAACGAATACATTTTGGCTTTATCAGTTAATATGCCTGTGATTTCAAAGCCCTTAGGCAAGAGTTTAAAAGTAAAATCAGGTTCTTTCGAACTGTTGCTTGTAGGGCAGTTAAGACACCATTCCTTTTTGGGGCAAAGCACTGTATACAGCCATATAGGTCATATTAAAATGTTTAGAAAACATTGAAAGAACTATATTCCTAAGTATCCTTTCAGCCCCAAAACACAGCCATGCCATCAAAAACTGTCTACATTGTATTGAAATAAAACCCTAACCCTAGCTTTGGGTTTTGCTAGTTAGGGTTAGGGTTCAAATATTTCTCAAAGACAATTTTCTCAATATTCCACTCATTTGACTGGAAAATGTGCTCCTCTGAATCAAAATATGAGTCTGAAAAGACAATACAGCACTGCCTAAACCAAGAGAGTGTGTCAGGAGTAGTCAAATTAATTCTTGAAAGGTATTCTTTCATTGGAAATTTCATGTTGAACGGAGTGCTGAATGAATGTACGTTTAGGCTTAAGTGGCCTAAAAGTTCAAAACAACTAATACATTTTGGCTTTATCTGTTAATATGCCTGTGATTTCAAAGCCCATGGTAAGAGTTTAAAAGTAAAATCAGGTTCTTTCGAACTGTTGCTTGTAGGGCAGTTCAAACACCATTCGTTTTTGGGGCAAAGCACTGTATACAGCCATATAGGTCAGAAAAAATGTTTAGAAAACATCGAAAGAACTACATTCCTAAGTATCCTTTCAGCCCCAAAACACAGCCATGCCATCAAAAACTGTCTACATTGTATGGGAATAAAACCCTAACGCTAGCTTCGGGTTTTGCTAGTCAGGGTTAGGGTTCAAATATTTCTCAAAGACAATTTTCTCAATATTCCACTCATTTGACTGGAAAATGTGCTCCTCTGAATCAAAATATGAGTCTGAAAAGACAATACAGCACTGCCTAAACCAAGAGAGTGTGTCAGGAGTAGTCAAATTAATTCTTGAAAGGTATTCTTTCATTGGAAATTTCATGTTGAACGGAGTGCTGAATGAATGTACGTTTAGGCTTAAGTGGCCTAAAAGTTCAAAACAACTAATACATTTTGGCTTTATCTGTTAATATGCCTGTGATTTCAAAGCCCATGGTAAGAGTTTAAAAGTAAAATCAGGTTCTTTCGAACTGTTGCTTGTAGGGCAGTTCAAACACCATTCGTTTTTGGGGCAAAGCACTATATACAGCCATATAGGTCAGAAAAAAATGTTTAGAAAACATTGAAAGAACTACATTCCTAAGTATTTTTTCAGCCCTAAAACACAACCATGCCATCCAAAACTGTCTACATTGTATGGGAATAAAACCCTAACCCTAGCTTCGGGTTTTGCTAGTCAGGGTTAGGGTTCAAATATTTCTCAAAGACAATTTTCTCAATATTCCACTGATTTGACTGGAAAATGAGCTGCTCTGAACCAAAATATGAGTCTGAAATGACAATACAGCACTGCCAAAACCAAGAGAGTGTGTCAGGAGTGGTCAAATTAATTCTTGAAAGGTATTCTTTCATTGGAAATTTCGTTTTGAACGGAGTGCTGATTGAATGTACGTTTAGGCCTAAGTGGCCTAAAAGTCCGCTACAACGAATACATTTTGGCTTTATCTGTTAATATGCCTGTGATTTCAAAGCCCTTAGGCAAGAGTTTAAAAGTAAAATCAGGTTCTTTCGAACTGTTGCTTGTAGGGCAGTTCAGACACCATTCCTTTTTGGGGCAAAGCACTGTATACAGCCATATAGGTCATATTAAAATGTTTAGAAAACATTGAAAGAACTACATTCCTAAGTATCCTTTCATCCCTAAAACACAACCATGCCATCAAAAACTGTCTACATTGTATTGAAATAAAACCCTAACCCTAGCTTTGGGTTTTGCTAGTTAGGGTTAGGGTTCAAATATTTCTCAAAGACAATTTTCTCAATATTCCACTCATTTGACTGGAAAATGTGCTCCTCTGAATCAAAATATGAGTCTGAAAAGACAATACAGCACTGCCTAAACCAAGAGAGTGTGTCAGGAGTAGTCAAATTAATTCTTGAAAGGTATTCTTTCATTGGAAATTTCATGTTGAACGGAGTGCTGAATGAATGTACGTTTAGGCTTAAGTGGCCTAAAAGTTCAAAACAACTAATACATTTTGGCTTTATCTGTTAATATGCCTGTGATTTCAAAGCCCATGGTAAGAGTTTAAAAGTAAAATCAGGTTCTTTCGATCTGTTGCTTGTAGGGCAGTTCAAACACCATTCGTTTTTGGGGCAAAGCACTATATACAGCCATATAGGTCAGAAAAAAATGTTTAGAAAACATTGAAAGAACTACATTCCTAAGTATTTTTTCAGCCCTAAAACACAACCATGCCATCAAAAACTGTCTACATTGTATGGGAATAAAACCCTAACCCTAGCTTCGGGTTTTGCTAGTTAGGGTTAGGGTTCAAATATTTCTCAAAGACAATTTTCTCAATATTCCACTCATTTGACTGGAAAAGGTGCTTCTCTGAATCAAAATGTGAGTCTGAAAAGACAATACAGACCTGCCTAAACCAAGAGAGTGTGTCAGGAGTGGTCAAATTAATTCTTGAAAGGTATTCTTTCATTGGAAATTTCGTGTTGAACGGAGTGCTGAATGAATGTACGTTTAGGCCTACGTGGCCTAAAAGTCCAAAACAACGAATACATTTTCGCTTTATCTGTTAATATGCCTGTGATTTCAAAGCCCATAGGAAAGAGTTTAAAAGTAAAATCAGGTTCTTTCGAACTGTTGCTTGTAGGGCAGTTCAGACACCATTCCTTTTTGGGGCAAAGCACTGTATACAGCCATATAGGTCAGAAAAAAATGTTTAGAAAACATAGAAAGAACTACATTCCTAAGTATAATTTCAGCCCTAAAACACAGCCATGCCATCAAAAACTATCTACATTGTATGGGAATAAAACCCTAACCCTAGCTTAGGGTTTTGCTAGTTAGGGTTGGGGTTCAAATATTTCTCAAAGACAATTTTCTCAATATTCCACTCATTTGACTGGAAAATGTGCTTCTCTGAATCAAAATATGAGTCTGAAAAGACAATACTGCACTTCCAAAACGAAGAGAGTGTGTCAGGAGTGGTCAAATTATTTCTTGAAATGTATTCTTTCATTGGAAATTTTGTGTTGAACGGAGTGCTGAATGAATGTACGTTTAGGCCTAAGTGGCCTAAAAGTCCGAAACAACGAATACATTTTGGCTTTATCAGTTAATATGCCTGTGATTTCAAAGCCCTTAGGTAAGAGTTTAAAATTAAAATCAGGTTCTTTCGAACTGTTGCTTGTAGGGCAGTTCAGACACCATTCGTTTTTGGGGCAAAGCACTGTATACAGCCATATAGGGCAGAAATAAATGTTTAGAAAACATTGAAAGAACTACATTCCTAAGTATTTTTTCAGCCCTAAAACACAACCATGCCATCCAAAACTGTCTACATTGTATGGGAATAAAACCCTAACCCTAGCTTCGGGTTTTGCTAGTCAGGGTTAGGGTTCAAATATTTCTCAAAGACAATTTTCTCAATATTCCACTCATTTGACTGGAAAATGAGCTGCTCTGAACCAAAATATGAGTCTGAAATGACAATACAGCACTGCCAAAACCAAGAGAGTGTGTCAGGAGTGGTCAAATTAATTCTTGAAAGGTATTCTTTCATTGGAAATTTCGTGTTGAACGGATTGCTGAATGAATGTACGTTTAGGCCTACGTGGCCTAAAAGTCCGAAACAACGAATACATTTTCGCTTTATCTGTTAATATGCCTGTGATTTCAAAGCCCATAGGCAAGAGTTTAAAAGTAAAATCAGGTTCTTTCGAACTGTTGCTTGAAGGGCAGTTCAGACACCATTCCTTTTTGGGGCAAAGCACTGTATACAGCCATATAGGTCAGAAAAAATGTTTAGAAAACATCGAAAGAACTACATTCCTAAGTATCCTTTCAGCCCCAAAACACAGCCATGCCATCAAAAACTGTCTACATTGTATGGGAATAAAACCCTAACGCTAGCTTCGGGTTTTGCTAGTCAGGGTTAGGGTTCAAATATTTCTCAAAGACAATTTTCTCAATATTCCACTCATTTGACTGGAAAATGTGCTCCTCTGAATCAAAATATGAGTCTGAAAAGACAATACACCACTGCCTAAACCAAGAGAGTGTGTCAGGAGTGGTCAAATTAATTCTTGAAAGGTATTCTTTTATTGGAAATTTTGTGTTGAACGGAGTGCTGAATGAATGTACGTTTAGGCCTAAGTGGCCTAAAAGTCCGCTACAATGAATACATTTTGGCTTTATCAGTTAATATGCCTGTGATTTCAAAGCCCTTAGGCAAGAGTTTAAAAGTAAAATCAGGTTCTTTCGAACTGTTGCTTGTAGGGCAGTTAAGACACCATTCCTTTTTGGGGCAAAGCACTGTATACAGCCATATAGGTCATATTAAAATGTTTAGAAAACATTGAAAGAACTATATTCCTAAGTATCCTTTCAGCCCCAAAACACAGCCATGCCATCAAAAACTGTCTACATTGTATTGAAATAAAACCCTAACCCTAGCTTTGGGTTTTGCTAGTTAGGGTTAGGGTTCAAATATTTCTCAAAGACAATTTTCTCAATATTCCACTCATTTGACTGGAAAATGTGCTCCTCTGAATCAAAATATGAGTCTGAAAAGACAATACAGCACTGCCTAAACCAAGAGAGTGTGTCAGGAGTAGTCAAATTAATTCTTGAAAGGTATTCTTTCATTGGAAATTTCATGTTGAACGGAGTGCTGAATGAATGTACGTTTAGGCTTAAGTGGCCTAAAAGTTCAAAACAACTAATACATTTTGGCTTTATCTGTTAATATGCCTGTGATTTCAAAGCCCATGGTAAGAGTTTAAAAGTAAAATCAGGTTCTTTCGAACTGTTGCTTGTAGGGCAGTTCAAACACCATTCGTTTTTGGGGCAAAGCACTATATACAGCCATATAGGTCAGAAAAAAATGTTTAGAAAACATTGAAAGAACTACATTCCTAAGTATTTTTTCAGCCCTAAAACACAACCATGCCATCCAAAACTGTCTACATTGTATGGGAATAAAACCCTAACCCTAGCTTCGGGTTTTGCTAGTCAGGGTTAGGGTTCAAATATTTCTCAAAGACAATTTTCTCAATATTCCACTGATTTGACTGGAAAATGAGCTGCTCTGAACCAAAATATGAGTCTGAAATGACAATACAGCACTGCCAAAACCAAGAGAGTGTGTCAGGAGTGGTCAAATTAATTCTTGAAAGGTATTCTTTCATTGGAAATTTCGTTTTGAACGGAGTGCTGATTGAATGTACGTTTAGGCCTAAGTGGCCTAAAAGTCCGCTACAACGAATACATTTTGGCTTTATCTGTTAATATGCCTGTGATTTCAAAGCCCTTAGGCAAGAGTTTAAAAGTAAAATCAGGTTCTTTCGAACTGTTGCTTGTAGGGCAGTTCAGACACCATTCCTTTTTGGGGCAAAGCACTGTATACAGCCATATAGGTCATATTAAAATGTTTAGAAAACATTGAAAGAACTACATTCCTAAGTATCCTTTCATCCCTAAAACACAACCATGCCATCAAAAACTGTCTACATTGTATTGAAATAAAACCCTAACCCTAGCTTTGGGTTTTGCTAGTTAGGGTTAGGGTTCAAATATTTCTCAAAGACAATTTTCTCAATATTCCACTCATTTGACTGGAAAATGTGCTCCTCTGAATCAAAATATGAGTCTGAAAAGACAATACAGCACTGCCTAAACCAAGAGAGTGTGTCAGGAGTAGTCAAATTAATTCTTGAAAGGTATTCTTTCATTGGAAATTTCATGTTGAACGGAGTGCTGAATGAATGTACGTTTAGGCTTAAGTGGCCTAAAAGTTCAAAACAACTAATACATTTTGGCTTTATCTGTTAATATGCCTGTGATTTCAAAGCCCATGGTAAGAGTTTAAAAGTAAAATCAGGTTCTTTCGATCTGTTGCTTGTAGGGCAGTTCAAACACCATTCGTTTTTGGGGCAAAGCACTATATACAGCCATATAGGTCAGAAAAAAATGTTTAGAAAACATTGAAAGAACTACATTCCTAAGTATTTTTTCAGCCCTAAAACACAACCATGCCATCAAAAACTGTCTACATTGTATGGGAATAAAACCCTAACCCTAGCTTCGGGTTTTGCTAGTTAGGGTTAGGGTTCAAATATTTCTCAAAGACAATTTTCTCAATATTCCACTCATTTGACTGGAAAAGGTGCTTCTCTGAATCAAAATGTGAGTCTGAAAAGACAATACAGACCTGCCTAAACCAAGAGAGTGTGTCAGGAGTGGTCAAATTAATTCTTGAAAGGTATTCTTTCATTGGAAATTTCGTGTTGAACGGAGTGCTGAATGAATGTACGTTTAGGCCTACGTGGCCTAAAAGTCCAAAACAACGAATACATTTTCGCTTTATCTGTTAATATGCCTGTGATTTCAAAGCCCATAGGAAAGAGTTTAAAAGTAAAATCAGGTTCTTTCGAACTGTTGCTTGTAGGGCAGTTCAGACACCATTCCTTTTTGGGGCAAAGCACTGTATACAGCCATATAGGTCAGAAAAAAATGTTTAGAAAACATAGAAAGAACTACATTCCTAAGTATAATTTCAGCCCTAAAACACAGCCATGCCATCAAAAACTATCTACATTGTATGGGAATAAAACCCTAACCCTAGCTTAGGGTTTTGCTAGTTAGGGTTGGGGTTCAAATATTTCTCAAAGACAATTTTCTCAATATTCCACTCATTTGACTGGAAAATGTGCTTCTCTGAATCAAAATATGAGTCTGAAAAGACAATACTGCACTTCCAAAACGAAGAGAGTGTGTCAGGAGTGGTCAAATTAATTCTTGAAATGTATTCTTTCATTGGAAATTTCGTGTTGAACGGAGTGCTGAATGAATGTACGTTTAGGCCTAAGTGGCCTAAAAGTCCGAAACAACGAATACATTTTGGCTTTATCAGTTAATATGCCTGTGATTTCAAAGCCCTTAGGTAAGAGTTTAAAATTAAAATCAGGTTCTTTCGAACTGTTGCTTGTAGGGCAGTTCAGACACCATTCGTTTTTGGGGCAAAGCACTGTATACAGCCATATAGGGCAGAAATAAATGTTTAGAAAACATTGAAAGAACTACATTCCTAAGTATTTTTTCAGCCCTAAAACACAACCATGCCATCCAAAACTGTCTACATTGTATGGGAATAAAACCCTAACCCTAGCTTCGGGTTTTGCTAGTTAGGGTTAGGGTTCAAATATTTCTCAAAGACAATTTTCTCAATATTCCACTCATTTGACTGGAAAATGTGCTCCTCTGAATCAAAATATGAGTCTGAAAAGACAATACACCACTGCCTAAACCAAGAGAGTGTGTCAGGAGTGGTCAAATTAATTCTTGAAAGGTATTCTTTTATTGGAAATTTTGTGTTGAACGGAGTGCTGAATGAATGTACGTTTAGGCCTAAGTGGCCTAAAAGTCCGCTACAACGAATACATTTTGGCTTTATCAGTTAATATGCCTGTGATTTCAAAGCCCTTAGGCAAGAGTTTAAAAGTAAAATCAGGTTCTTTCGAACTGTTGCTTGTAGGGCAGTTAAGACACCATTCCTTTTTGGGGCAAAGCACTGTATACAGCCATATAGGTCATATTAAAATGTTTAGAAAACATTGAAAGAACTATATTCCTAAGTATCCTTTCAGCCCCAAAACACAGCCATGCCATCAAAAACTGTCTACATTGTATTGAAATAAAACCCTAACCCTAGCTTTGGGTTTTGCTAGTTAGGGTTAGGGTTCAAATATTTCTCAAAGACAATTTTCTCAATATTCCACTCATTTGACTGGAAAATGTGCTCCTCTGAATCAAAATATGAGTCTGAAAAGACAATACAGCACTGCCTAAACCAAGAGAGTGTGTCAGGAGTAGTCAAATTAATTCTTGAAAGGTATTCTTTCATTGGAAATTTCATGTTGAACGGAGTGCTGAATGAATGTACGTTTAGGCTTAAGTGGCCTAAAAGTTCAAAACAACTAATACATTTTGGCTTTATCTGTTAATATGCCTGTGATTTCAAAGCCCATGGTAAGAGTTTAAAAGTAAAATCAGGTTCTTTCGAACTGTTGCTTGTAGGGCAGTTCAAACACCATTCGTTTTTGGGGCAAAGCACTATATACAGCCATATAGGTCAGAAAAAAATGTTTAGAAAACATTGAAAGAACTACATTCCTAAGTATTTTTTCAGCCCTAAAACACAACCATGCCATCCAAAACTGTCTACATTGTATGGGAATAAAACCCTAACCCTAGCTTCGGGTTTTGCTAGTCAGGGTTAGGGTTCAAATATTTCTCAAAGACAATTTTCTCAATATTCCACTGATTTGACTGGAAAATGAGCTGCTCTGAACCAAAATATGAGTCTGAAATGACAATACAGCACTGCCAAAACCAAGAGAGTGTGTCAGGAGTGGTCAAATGAATTCTTGAAAGGTATTCTTTCATTGGAAATTTCGTGTTGAACGGATTGCTGAATGAATGTACGTTTAGGCCTACGTGGCCTAAAAGTCCGAAACAACGAATACATTTTCGCTTTATCTGTTAATATGCCTGTGATTTCAAAGCCCATAGGCAAGAGTTTAAAAGTAAAATCAGGTTCTTTCGAACTGTTGCTTGAAGGGCAGTTCAGACACCATTCCTTTTTGGGGCAAAGCACTGTATACAGCCATATAGGTCAGAAAAAATGTTTAGAAAACATCGAAAGAACTACATTCCTAAGTATCCTTTCAGCCCCAAAACACAGCCATGCCATCAAAAACTGTCTACATTGTATGGGAATAAAACCCTAACGCTAGCTTCGGGTTTTGCTAGTCAGGGTTAGGGTTCAAATATTTCTCAAAGACAATTTTCTCAATATTCCACTCATTTGACTGGAAAATGTGCTCCTCTGAATCAAAATATGAGTCTGAAAAGACAATACACCACTGCCTAAACCAAGAGAGTGTGTCAGGAGTGGTCAAATTAATTCTTGAAAGGTATTCTTTTATTGGAAATTTTGTGTTGAACGGAGTGCTGAATGAATGTACGTTTAGGCCTAAGTGGCCTAAAAGTCCGCTACAATGAATACATTTTGGCTTTATCAGTTAATATGCCTGTGATTTCAAAGCCCTTAGGCAAGAGTTTAAAAGTAAAATCAGGTTCTTTCGAACTGTTGCTTGTAGGGCAGTTAAGACACCATTCCTTTTTGGGGCAAAGCACTGTATACAGCCATATAGGTCATATTAAAATGTTTAGAAAACATTGAAAGAACTATATTCCTAAGTATCCTTTCAGCCCCAAAACACAGCCATGCCATCAAAAACTGTCTACATTGTATTGAAATAAAACCCTAACCCTAGCTTTGGGTTTTGCTAGTTAGGGTTAGGGTTCAAATATTTCTCAAAGACAATTTTCTCAATATTCCACTCATTTGACTGGAAAATGTGCTCCTCTGAATCAAAATATGAGTCTGAAAAGACAATACAGCACTGCCTAAACCAAGAGAGTGTGTCAGGAGTAGTCAAATTAATTCTTGAAAGGTATTCTTTCATTGGAAATTTCATGTTGAACGGAGTGCTGAATGAATGTACGTTTAGGCTTAAGTGGCCTAAAAGTTCAAAACAACTAATACATTTTGGCTTTATCTGTTAATATGCCTGTGATTTCAAAGCCCATGGTAAGAGTTTAAAAGTAAAATCAGGTTCTTTCGAACTGTTGCTTGTAGGGCAGTTCAAACACCATTCGTTTTTGGGGCAAAGCACTATATACAGCCATATAGGTCAGAAAAAAATGTTTAGAAAACATTGAAAGAACTACATTCCTAAGTATTTTTTCAGCCCTAAAACACAACCATGCCATCCAAAACTGTCTACATTGTATGGGAATAAAACCCTAACCCTAGCTTCGGGTTTTGCTAGTCAGGGTTAGGGTTCAAATATTTCTCAAAGACAATTTTCTCAATATTCCACTGATTTGACTGGAAAATGAGCTGCTCTGAACCAAAATATGAGTCTGAAATGACAATACAGCACTGCCAAAACCAAGAGAGTGTGTCAGGAGTGGTCAAATTAATTCTTGAAAGGTATTCTTTCATTGGAAATTTCGTTTTGAACGGAGTGCTGATTGAATGTACGTTTAGGCCTAAGTGGCCTAAAAGTCCGCTACAACGAATACATTTTGGCTTTATCTGTTAATATGCCTGTGATTTCAAAGCCCTTAGGCAAGAGTTTAAAAGTAAAATCAGGTTCTTTCGAACTGTTGCTTGTAGGGCAGTTCAGACACCATTCCTTTTTGGGGCAAAGCACTGTATACAGCCATATAGGTCATATTAAAATGTTTAGAAAACATTGAAAGAACTACATTCCTAAGTATCCTTTCATCCCTAAAACACAACCATGCCATCAAAAACTGTCTACATTGTATTGAAATAAAACCCTAACCCTAGCTTTGGGTTTTGCTAGTTAGGGTTAGGGTTCAAATATTTCTCAAAGACAATTTTCTCAATATTCCACTCATTTGACTGGAAAATGTGCTCCTCTGAATCAAAATATGAGTCTGAAAAGACAATACAGCACTGCCTAAACCAAGAGAGTGTGTCAGGAGTAGTCAAATTAATTCTTGAAAGGTATTCTTTCATTGGAAATTTCATGTTGAACGGAGTGCTGAATGAATGTACGTTTAGGCTTAAGTGGCCTAAAAGTTCAAAACAACTAATACATTTTGGCTTTATCTGTTAATATGCCTGTGATTTCAAAGCCCATGGTAAGAGTTTAAAAGTAAAATCAGGTTCTTTCGATCTGTTGCTTGTAGGGCAGTTCAAACACCATTCGTTTTTGGGGCAAAGCACTATATACAGCCATATAGGTCAGAAAAAAATGTTTAGAAAACATTGAAAGAACTACATTCCTAAGTATTTTTTCAGCCCTAAAACACAACCATGCCATCAAAAACTGTCTACATTGTATGGGAATAAAACCCTAACCCTAGCTTCGGGTTTTGCTAGTTAGGGTTAGGGTTCAAATATTTCTCAAAGACAATTTTCTCAATATTCCACTCATTTGACTGGAAAAGGTGCTTCTCTGAATCAAAATGTGAGTCTGAAAAGACAATACAGACCTGCCTAAACCAAGAGAGTGTGTCAGGAGTGGTCAAATTAATTCTTGAAAGGTATTCTTTCATTGGAAATTTCGTGTTGAACGGAGTGCTGAATGAATGTACGTTTAGGCCTACGTGGCCTAAAAGTCCAAAACAACGAATACATTTTCGCTTTATCTGTTAATATGCCTGTGATTTCAAAGCCCATAGGAAAGAGTTTAAAAGTAAAATCAGGTTCTTTCGAACTGTTGCTTGTAGGGCAGTTCAGACACCATTCCTTTTTGGGGCAAAGCACTGTATACAGCCATATAGGTCAGAAAAAAATGTTTAGAAAACATAGAAAGAACTACATTCCTAAGTATAATTTCAGCCCTAAAACACAGCCATGCCATCAAAAACTATCTACATTGTATGGGAATAAAACCCTAACCCTAGCTTAGGGTTTTGCTAGTTAGGGTTGGGGTTCAAATATTTCTCAAAGACAATTTTCTCAATATTCCACTCATTTGACTGGAAAATGTGCTTCTCTGAATCAAAATATGAGTCTGAAAAGACAATACTGCACTTCCAAAACGAAGAGAGTGTGTCAGGAGTGGTCAAATTAATTCTTGAAATGTATTCTTTCATTGGAAATTTCGTGTTGAACGGAGTGCTGAATGAATGTACGTTTAGGCCTAAGTGGCCTAAAAGTCCGAAACAACGAATACATTTTGGCTTTATCAGTTAATATGCCTGTGATTTCAAAGCCCTTAGGTAAGAGTTTAAAAGTAAAATCAGGTTCTTTCGAACTGTTGCTTGTAGGGCAGTTCAGACACCATTCCTTTTTGGGGCAAAGCACTGTATACAGCCATATAGGTCATATTAAAATGTTTAGAAAACATTGAAAGAACTATATTCCTAAGTATCCTTTCAGCCCCAAAACACAGCCATGCCATCAAAAACTGTCTACATTGTATTGAAATAAAACCCTAACCCTAGCTTTGGGTTTTGCTAGTTAGGGTTAGGGTTCAAATATTTCTCAAAGACAATTTTCTCAATATTCCACTCATTTGACTGGAAAATGTGCTCCTCTGAATCAAAATATGAGTCTGAAAAGACAATACAGCACTGCCTAAACCAAGAGAGTGTGTCAGGAGTGGTCAAATTAATTCTTGAAAGGTATTCTTTCATTGGAAATTTCATGTTGAACGGAGTGCTGAATGAATGTACGTTTAGGCTTAAGTGGCCTAAAAGTTCAAAACAACTAATACATTTTGGCTTTATCTGTTAATATGCCTGTGATTTCAAAGCCCATGGTAAGAGTTTAAAAGTAAAATCAGGTTCTTTCGAACTGTTGCTTGTAGGGCAGTTCAGACACCATTCCTTTTTGGGGCAAAGCACTGTATACAGCCATATAGGTCATAAAAAATGTTTAGAAAACATTGAAAGAACTACATTCCTAAGTATCCTTTCATCCCTAAAACACAACCATGCCATCAAAAACTATCTACATTGTATGGGAATAAAACCCTAACCCTAGCTTCGGGTTTTGCTAGTTAGGGTTAGGGTTCAAATATTTCTCAAAGACAATTTTCTCAATATTCCACTCATTTGACTGGAAAATGGGCTCCTCTGAATCAAAATATGAGTCTGAAAAGACAATACAGCACTGCCAAAACCAAGAGAGTGTGTCAGGAGTGGTCAAATTAATTCTTGAAAGGTATTCTTTCATTGGAAATTTCGTGTTGAACGGAGTGCTGATTGAATGTACGTTTAGGCCTACGTGGCCTAAAAGTCCGAAACAACGAATACATTTTCGCTTTATCTGTTAATATGCCTGTGATTTCAAAGCCCATAGGCAAGAGTTTAAATGTAAAATCGGGTTCTTTCGAACTGTTGCTTGTAGGGCAGTTCAGACACCATTCCTTTTTGGGGCAAAGCATTGTATACAGCCATATAGGTCAGAAAAAAATGTTTAGAAAACATTGAAAGAACTACATTCCTAAGTATCCTTTCAGCCCCAAAACACAGCCATGCCATCAAAAACTGTCCACATTGTATGGGAATAAAACCCTTACCCTAGCTTCGGGTTTTGCTAGTTAGGGTTAGGGTTCAAATATTTCTCAAAGACAATTGTCTCAATATTCCACTCATTTGACTGGAAAATGTGCTCCTCTGAATCAAAATATGAGTCTGAAAAGACAATACAACACTGCCTAAACCAAGAGATTGTGTCAGGAGTGGTCAAATTAATTCTTGAAAGGTATTCTTTCATTGGAAATTTCATGTTGAACGGAGTGCTGAATGAATGTACGTTTAGGCTTAAGTGGCCTAAAAGTTCAAAACAACTAATACATTTTGGCTTAATCTGTTAATATGCCTGTGATTTCAAAGCCCTTAGGCAAGAGTTTAAAAGTAAAATCAGGTTCTTTCGAACTGTTGCTTGTAAGGCAGTTCAGACACCATTCATTTTTGGGGCAAAGCACTATATACAGCCATATAGGTCAGAAAAAAATGTTTAGAAAACATTGAAAGAACTACATTCCTATGTATTTTTTCAGCCCTAAAATACAACCATTCCATCAAAAACTGTCTACATTGTATGGGAATAAAACCCTAACCCTAGCTTCGGGTTTTGCTAGTTAGGGTTAGGGTTCAAATATTTCTCAAAGACAATTTTCTCAATATTCCACTGATTTGACTGGAAAATGAGCTTCTCTGAATCAAAATATGAGTCTGAAAAGACAATACACCACTGCCTAAACCAAGAGAGTGTGTCAGGAGTGGTCAAATTAATTCTTGAAAGGTATTCTTTCATTGGAAATTTTGTGTTGAACGGAGTGCTGAATGTATGTACGTGTAGGCCTAAGTGGCCTAAAAGTCCGAAACAACGAATACATTTTCGCTTTTTCTGTTAATATGCCTGTGATTTGAAAGCCCATGGTAAGATTTTAAAATTTAAATCAGGCTCTTTTGAACTGTTGCTTGTAGGGCAGTTCAAACACCATTCGTTTTTGGAGCAAAGCACTATATACAACCATTTCGGTCAGAAAAAATTGTTTAGAAAACATTGAAAGAACTACATTCCTAAGTATTTTTTCAGCCCTAAAACACAACCATGCCATCAAAAACTGTCTACATTGTATGGGAATAAAACCCTAACCCTAGCTTCGGGTTTTGCTAGTTCGGGTTAGGCTTCAAATATTTCTCAAAGACAATTTTCTCAATATTCCACTGATTTGACTGGAAAATGAGCTTCTCTGAATCAAAATATGAGTCTGAAAAGACAATACACCACTGCCTAAACCAAGAGAGTGTGTCAGGAGTGGTCAAATTAATTCTTGAAAGGTATTCTTTCATTGGAAATTTCATGTTGAACGGAGTGCTGAATGAATGTACGTTTAGGCTTAAGTGGCCTAAAAGTTCAAAACAACTAATACATTATGTCTTTATCTGTTAATATGCCTGTGATTTCAAAGCCCATGGTAAGAGTTTAAAAGTAAAATCAGGTTCTTTTGAACTGTTGCTTGTAGGGCAGTTCAAACACCATTCGTTTTTGGGGCAAAGCACTATATACAGCCATATAGGTCAGAACAAATTGTTTAGAAAACATTGAAAGAACTACATTCCTAAGTATTTTTTCAGCCCTAAAACACAACCATGCCATCCAAAACTATCTACATTGTATGGGAATAAAACCCTAACCCTAGCTTCGGGTTTTGCTAGTTAGGGTTGGGGTTCAAATATTTCTCAAAGACAATTTTCTCAATATTCCACTGATCTGACTGGAAAATGAGCTTCTCTGAATCAAAATATTTGTCTGAAAAGACAATACACCACTGCCTAAACCAAGAGAGTGTGTCAGGAGTGGTCAAATTAATTCTTGAAAGGTATTCTTTCATTGGAAATTTCTTGTTGAACGGAGTGCTGAATGAATGTACGTTTAGGCCTAAGTGGCCTGACAGTCCGAAACAACGAATACATTTTGGCTTTATCTGTTAATATGCCTGTGATTTCAAAGCCCATAGGCAAGAGTTTAAAAGTAAAATCAGATTCTTTCGAACTGTTGCTTGTAGGGCAGTTCAGACACCATTCCTTTTTGGGGCAAAGCACTGTATACAGCCATATAGGTCATAAAAAATGTTTAGAAAACATTGAAAGAACTACATTCCTAAGTATCCTTTCAGCCCCAAAACACAGCCATGCCACCAAAAACTGTCTACATTGTATTGAAATAAAACCCTAACCCTAGCATTGGGTTTTGCTAGTTAGGGTTAGGGTTCAAATATTTCTCAAAGACAATTTTCTCAATATTCCACTCATTTGACTGGAAAATGTGCTCCTCTGAATCAAAATATGAGTCTGAAAAGACAATACAGCACTGCCTAAACCAAGAGAGTGTGTCAGGAGTGGTCAAATTAATTCTTGAAAGGTATTCTTTCATTGGAAACTTCATGTTGAATGGAGTGCTGAATGAATGAACGTTTAGGCTTAAGTGGCCTAAAAGTTCAAAACAACTAATACATATTGGCTTTATCTGTTAATATGCCTGTGATTTCAAAGCCCATGGTAAGAGTTTAAAAGTAAAATCAGGTTCTTTCGAACTGTTGCTTGTAGGGCAGTTCAAACACCATTCGTTTTTGGGGCAAAGCACTATATACAGCCATATAGGTCAGAAAAAAATGTTTAGAAAACATAGAAAGAACTACATTCCTAAGTATAATTTCAGCCCTAAAACACAGCCATGCCATCAAAAACAATCTACATTGTATGGGAATAAAACCCTAACCCTAGCTTCGGGTTTTGCTAGTTAGGGTTAGGGTTCAAATATTTCTCAAAGACAATTTTCTCAATATTCCACTGATTTGACTGGAAAATGAGCTTCTCTGAATCAAAATATGAGTCTGAAAAGACAATACACCACTGCCTAAACCAAGAGAGTGTGCCAGGAGTGGTCAAATTAATTCTTGAAAGGTATTCTTTCATTGGAAATTTCGTGTTGAACGGAGTGCTGAATGTATGTACGTGTAGGCCTAAGTGGCCTAAAAGTCCGAAACAACGAATACATTTTCGCTTTATCTGTTAATATGCCTGTGATTTCAAAGCCCATAGGCAAGAGTTTAAAAGTAAAATCAGATTCTTTCGAACTGTTGCTTGAAGTGCAGTTCAGACACCATTCCTTTTTGGGGCAAAGCATTGTATACAGCCATATAGGTCAGAAAAAAATGTTTAGAAAACATTGAAAGAACTACATTCCTAAGTATCCTTTCAGCCCCAAAACACAGCCATGCCATCAAAAACTGTCTACATTGTATGGGAATAAAACCCTAACCCTAGCTTCGGGTTTTGCTAGTTAGGGTTAGGGTTCAAATATTTCTCAAAGACAATTGTCTCAATATTCCACTCATTTGACTGGAAAATGTGCTCCTCTGAATCAAAATATGAGTCTGAAAAGACAATACAGCACTGCCTAAACCAAGAGATTGTGTCAGGAGTGGTCAAATTAATTCTTGAAAGGTATTCTTTCATTGGAAATTTCACGTTGAACGGAGTGCTGAATGAATGTACGTTTAGGCTTAAGTGGCCTAAAAGTTCAAAACAACTAATACATTTTGGCTTTATCTGTTAATATGCCTGTGATTTCAAAGCCCTTAGGCAGGAGTTTAAAAGTAAAATCAGGTTCTTTCGAACTGTTGCTTGTAGGGCAGTTCAGACACCATTCCTTTTTGGGGCAAAGCACTGTATACAGCCATATAGGTCAGAAAAAAATGTTTAGAAAACATAGAAAGAACTAAATTCCTAAGTATAATTTCAGCCCTAAAACACAGCCATGCCATCAAAAACTATCTACATTGTATGGGAATAAAACCCTAACCCTAGCTTCGGCTTTTGCTAGTTAGGGTTAGGGTTCAAATATTTCTCAAAGACAATTTTCTCAATATTCCACTGATTTGACTGGAAAATGACCTTCTCTGAATCAAAATATGAGTCTGAAAAGACAATACACCACTGCATAAACCAAGAGAGTGTGTCAGGAGTGGTCAAATTAATTCTTGAAAGGTATTCTTTCATTGGAAATTTTGTGTTGAACGGAGTGCTGAATGTATGTACGTGTAGGCCTAAGTGGCCTAAAAGTCCGAAACAACGAATACATTTTCGCTTTTTCTGTTAATATGCCTGTGATATCAAAGCCCATGGTAAGATTTTAAAATTTAAATCAGGTTCTTTTGAACTGTTGCTTGTAGGGCAGTTCAAACACCATTCGTTTTTGGGGCAAAGCACTATATACAACCATTTCGGTCAGAAAAAATTGTTTAGAAAACATTGAAAGTACTACATTCCTAAGTATTTTTTCAGCCCTAAAACACAACCATGCCATCAAAAACTGTCTACATTGTATGGGAATAAAACCCTAACCCTAGCTTCGGGTTTTGCTAGTTAGGGTTAGGGTTCAAATATTTCTCAAAGACAATTTTCTCAATATTCCACTCATTTGACTGGAAAATGTGCTTCTGTGAATCAAAATGTGAGTCTGAAAAGACAATACAGCACTGCCTAAACCAAGAGAGTGTGTCAGGAGTGGTCAAATTAATTCTTGAAAGGTATTCTTTCATTGGAAATTTCGTGTTGAACGGAGTGCTGAATGAATGTACGTTTAGTCCTACATGGCCTAAAAGTCCGAAACAACGAATACATTTTCGCTTTATCTGTTAATATGTCTGTGATTTCAAAGCCCATAGGCAAGAGTTTAAAAGTAAAATCAGATTCTTTCGAACTGTTGCTTGTAGGGCAGTTCAAACACCATTCGTTTTTGGGGCAAAGCACTATATACAGCCATATAGGTCATAAAAAATGTTTAGAAAACATTGAAAGAACTACATTCCTAAGTATCTTTTCATCCCTAAAACACAGCCATGCCATCAAAAACTATCTACATTGTATGGGAATAAAACCCTAACCCTAGCTTCGGGTTTTGCTAGTTCGGGTTAGGCTTCAAATATTTCTCAAAGACAATTTTCTCAATATTCCACTGATTTGACTGGAAAATGAGCTTTCTGAATCAAAATATGAGTCTGAAAAGACAATACACCACTGCCTAAACCAAGAGAGTGTGTCAGGAGTGGTCAAATTAATTCTTGAAAGGTATTCTTTCATTGGAAATTTCGTGTTGAACGGAGTGCTGAATGTATGTACGTGTAGGTCTAAGTGGCCTAAAAGTCCGAAACAACGAATACATTTTCGCTTTATCTGTTAATATGCCTGTGATTTCAAAGCCCATAGGCAAGAGTTTAAAAGTAAAATCAGATTCTTTCGAACTGTTGCTTGTAGGGCAGTTCAGACACCATTCCTTTTTGGGGCAAAGCACTGTATAAAGCCATATAGGTCAGAAAAAAATGTTTAGAAAACATAGAAAGAACTACATTCCTAAGTATCCTTTCATCCCTAAAACACAACCATGCCATCAAAAACTATCTACATTGTATGGGAATAAAACCCTAACCCTAGCTTCGGGTTTTGCTAGTCAGGTTTAGGGTTCAAATATTTCTCAAAGACAATTTTCTCAATATTCCACTGATTTGACTGGAAAATGAGCTGCTCTGAATCAAAATATGACTCTGAAAAGACAATACAGCACTGCCAAAACCAAGAGAGTGTGTCAGGAGTGGTCAAATTAATTCTTGAAAGGTATTCTTTCATTGGAAATTTCGTGTTGAACGGAGAGCTGATTGAATGTACGTTTAGGCCTACGTGGCCTAAAAGTCCGAAACAACGAATACATTTTCGCTTTATCTGTTAATATGCCTGTGATTTCAAAGCCCATAGGCAAGAGTTTAAAAGTAAAATCAGGTTCTTTCGAACTGTTGCTTGTAGGGCAGTTCAGACACCATTCCTTTTTGTGGCAAAGCACTGTATACAGCCATATAGGTCAGAAAAAAATGTTTAGAAAACATTGAAAGAACTACATTCCTAAATATAATTTCAGCCCTAAAACACAGCCATGCCATCAAAAACTATCTACATTGTATGGGAATAAAACCCTAACCCTAGCTTCGGCTTTTGCTAGTTAGGGTTAGGGTTGAAATATTTCTCAAAGACAATTTTCTCACTGTTCCACTGATTTGACTGGAAAATGACCTTCTCTGAATCAAAATATGAGTCTGAAAAGACAATACACCACTGCCTAAACCAAGAGAGTGTGTCTAGAGTGGTCAAATTAATTCTTGAAAGGTATTCTTTCATTGGGAATTTCGTGTTGAACGGAGTGCTGAATGTATGTACGTGTAGGTCTAAGTGGCCTAAAAGTCCGAAACAACGAATCCATTTTCGCTTTATCTGTTAATATGCCTGTGATTTCAAAGCCCATAGGCAAGAGTTTAAAAGTAAAATCAGATTCTTTCGAACTGTTGCTTGTAGGGCAGTTCAGACACCATTCCTTTTTGGGGCAAAGCACTGTATAAAGCCATATAGGTCAGAAAAAAATGTTTAGAAAACATTGAAAGAACTACATTCCTAAGTATCCTTTCAGCCCCAAAACACAGCCATGCCATCAAAAACAATCTACATTGTATGGGAATAAAACCCTAACCCTAGCTTCGGCTTTTGCTAGATAGGGTTAGGGTTCAAATATTTCTCAAAGAGAATTTTCTCAATATTCCACTGATTTGACTGGAAAATGACCTTCTCTGAATCAAAATATGAGTCTGAAAAGACAATACACCACTGCCTAAACCAAGAGAGTGTGCCAGGAGTGGTCAAATTAATTCTTGAAAGGTATTCTTTCATTGGAAATTTCGTGTTGAACGGAGTGCTGAATGTATGTACGTGTAGGTCTAAGTGGCCTAAAAGTCCGAAACAACGAATACATTTTCGCTTTATCTGTTAATATGCCTGTGATTTCAAAGCCCATAGGCAAGAGTTTAAAAGTAAAATCAGATTCTTTCGAACTGTTGCTTGTAGGGCAGTTCAGACACCATTCCTTTTTGGGGCAAAGCACTGTATAAAGCCATATAGGTCAGAAAAAAATGTTTAGAAAACATAGAAAGAACTACATTCCTAAGTATCCTTTCATCCCTAAAACACAACCATGCCATCAAAAACTATCTACATTGTATGGGAATAAAACCCTAACCCTAGCTTCGGGTTTTGCTAGTCAGGTTTAGGGTTCAAATATTTCTCAAAGACAATTTTCTCAATATTCCACTGATTTGACTGGAAAATGAGCTGCTCTGAATCAAAATATGAGTCTGAAAAGACAATACACCACTGCCAAAACGAAGAGAGTGTGTCAGGAGTGGTCAAATTAATTCTTGAAAGGTATTCTTTCATTGGAAATTTCGTGTTGAACGGAGTGCTGATTGAATGTACGTTTAGGCCTGCGTGGCCTAAAAGTCCGAAACAACGAATACATTTTCGCGTTATCTGTTAATATGCCTGTGATTTCAAAGCCCATAGGCAAGAGTTTAAAAGTAAAATCAGATTCTTTCGAACTGTTGCTTGAAGGGCAGTTCAGACACCATTCCTTTTTGGGGCAAAGCACTGTATACAGCCATATAGGTCAGAAAAAAATGTTTAGAAAACATTGAAAGAACTACATTCCTAAGTATCCTTTCAGCCCCAAAACACAGCCATGCCATCAAAAACTGTCTACATTGTATGGGAATAAAACCCTAACCCTAGCTTCAGGTTTTGCTAGTTAGGGTTAGGGTTCAAATATTTCTCAAAGACAATTTTCTCAATATTCCACTGATTTGACTGGAAAATGAGCTTCTCTGAATCAAAATATGAGTCTGAAAAGACAATACACCACTGCCTAAACCAAGAGAGTGTGTCAGGAGTGGTCAAATTAATTCTTGAAAGGTATTCTTTCATTGGAAATTTCATGTTGAACGGAGTGCTGAATGAATGTACGTTTAGGCTTAAGTGGCCTAAAAGTTCAAAACAACTAATACATTTTGTCTTTATCTGTTAATATGCCTGTGATTTCAAAGCCCATGGTAAGAGTTTAAAAGTTAAATCAGGTTCTTTTGAACTGTTGCTTGTAGGGCACTTCAAACACCATTCGTTTTTGGGGCAAAGCACTATATACAGCCATATAGGTCAGAACAAATTGTTTAGAAAACATTGAAAGAACTACATTCCTAAGTATCCTTTCAGCCCTAAAACACAACCATGGCATCAAAAACTATCTACATTGTATGGGAATAAAACCCTAACCCTAGCTTCGGCTTTTGCTAGATAGGGTTAGGGTTCAAATATTTCTCAAAGACAATTTTCTCAATATTCCACTGATTTGACTGGAAAATGACCTTCTCTGAATCAAAATATGAGTCTGAAAAGACAATACACCACTGCCTAAACCAAGAGAGTGTGCCAGGAGTGGTCAAATTAATTCTTGAAAGGTATTCTTTCATTGGAAATTTCGTGTTGAACGGAGTGCTGAATGTATGTACGTGTAGGTCTAAGTGGCCTAAAAGTCCGAAACAACGAATACATTTTCGCTTTATCTGTTAATATGCCTGTGATTTCAAAGCCCATAGGCAAGAGTTTAAAAGTAAAATCAGATTCTTTCGAACTGTTGCTTGTAGGGCAGTTCAGACACCATTCCTTTTTGGGGCAAAGCACTGTATAAAGCCATATAGGTCAGAAAAAAATGTTTAGAAAACATAGAAAGAACTACATTCCTAAGTATCCTTTCATCCCTAAAACACAACCATGCCATCAAAAACTATCTACATTGTATGGGAATAAAACCCTAACCCTAGCTTCGGGTTTTGCTAGTCAGGTTTAGGGTTCAAATATTTCTCAAAGACAATTTTCTCAATATTCCACTGATTTGACTGGAATATTAGCTTCTCTGAATCAAAATATGAGTCTGAAAAGACAATACACCACTGCCTAAACCAAGAGAGTGTGTCAGGAGTGGTCAAATTAATTCTTGAAAGGTATTCTTTCATTGGAAATTTCATGTTGAACGGAGTGCTGAATGAATGTACGTTTAGGCTTAAGTGGCCTAAAAGTTCAAAACAACTAATACATTTTGGCTTTATCTGTTAATATGCCTGTGATTTCAAAGCCCATGGTAAGAGTTTAAAAGTAAAATCAGGTTCTTTCGAACTGTTGCTTGTAGGGCAGTTCAAACACCATTCGTTTTTGGGGCAAAGCACTATATACAGCCATATAGGTCAGAAAAAAATGTTTAGAAAACATTGAAAGAACTACATTCCTAAGTATTTTTTCAGCCCTAAAACACAACCATGCCATCCAAAACTGTCTACATTGTATGGGAATAAAACCCTAACCCTAGCTTCGGGTTTTGCTAGTTAGGGTTAGGGTTCAAATATTTCTCAAAGACAATTTTCTCAATATTCCACTGATTTGACTGGAAAATGAGCTGCTCTGAATCAAAATATGAGTCTGAAAAGAAAATACACCACTGCCAAAACCAAGAGAGTGTGTCAGGAGTGGTCAAATTAATTCTTGAAAGGTATTCTTTCATTGGAAATTTCGTGTTGAACGGAGTGCTGATTGAATGTACGTTTAGGCCTGCGTGGCCTAAAAGTCCGAAACAACGAATACATTTTCGCGTTATCTGTTAATATGCCTGTGATTTCAAAGCCCATAGGCAAGAGTTTAAAAGTAAAATCGGGTTCTTTCGAACTGTTGCTTGTAGGGCAGTTCAGACACCATTCCTTTTTGGGGCAAAGCACTGTATACAGCCATATAGGTCAGAAAAAAATGTTTAGAAAACATTGAAAGAACTACATTCCTAAGTATCCTTTCAGCCCCAAAACACAGCCATGCCATCAAAAACTGTCTACATTGTATGGGAATAAAACCCTAACCCTAGCTTCAGGTTTTGCTAGTTAGGGTTAGGGTTCAAATATTTCTCAAAGACAATTTTCTCAATATTCCACTGATTTGACTGGAAAATGAGCTTCTCTGAATCAAAATATGAGTCTGAAAAGACAATACACCACTGCCTAAACCAAGAGAGTGTGTCAGGAGTGGTCAAATTAATTCTTGAAAGGTATTCTTTCATTGGAAATTTCATGTTGAACGGAGTGCTGAATGAATGTACGTTTAGGCTTAAGTGGCCTAAAAGTTCAAAACAACTAATACATTTTGTCTTTATCTGTTAATATGCCTGTGATTTCAAAGCCCATGGTAAGAGTTTAAAAGTTAAATCAGGTTCTTTTGAACTGTTGCTTGTAGGGCAGTTCAAACACCATTCGTTTTTGGGGCAAAGCACTATATACAGCCATATAGGTCAGAACAAATTGTTTAGAAAACATTGAAAGAACTACATTCCTAAGTATTTTTTCAGCCCTAAAACACAACCATGCCATCCAAAACTGTCTACATTGTATGGGAATAAAACCCTAACCCTAGCTTCGGGTTTTGCTAGTTAGGGTTGGGGTTCAAATATTTCTCAAAGACAATTTTCTCAATATTCCACTGATCTGACTGGAAAATGAGCTTCTCTGAATCAAAATATGAGTCTGAAAAGAAAATACACCACTGCCTAAACCAAGAGAGTGTGTCAGGAGTGGTCAAATTAATTCTTGAAAGGTATTCTTTCATTGGAAATTTCTTGTTGAACGGAGTGCTGAATGAATGTACGTTTAGGCCTAAGTGGCCTGAAAGTCCGAAACAACGAATACATTTTGGCTTTATCTGTTAATATGCCTGTGATTTCAAAGCCCATAGGCAAGAGTTTAAAAGTAAAATCAGATTCTTTCGAACTGTTGCTTGTAGGGCAGTTCAGACACCATTCCTTTTTGGGGCAAAGCACTGTATACAGCCATATAGGTCAGAAAAAAATGTTTAGAAAACATTGAAAGAACTACATTCCTAAGTATCCTTTCAGCCCCAAAACACAGCCATGCAACCAAAAACTGTCTACATTGTATTGAAATAAAACCCTAACCCTAGCATTGGGTTTTGCTAGTTAGGGTTAGGGTTCAAATATTTCTCAAAGACAATTTTCTCAATATTCCACTCTTTTGACTGGAAAATGTGCTCCTATGAATCAAAATATGAGTCTGAAAAGACAATACAGCACTGCCTAAACCAAGAGAGTGTGTCAGGAGTGGTCAAATTAATTCTGGAAAGGTATTCTTTCATTAGAAATTTTGTGTTGAACGGAGTACTGAATGAATGTACGTTTAGGCATAAGTGGCCTGAAAGTCCGAAACAACGAATACATTTTGGCTTTATCTGTTAATATGCCTGTGATTTCAAAGCCCATAGGCAAGAGTTTAAAAGTAAAATCAGATTCTTTCGAACTGTTGCTTGTAGGGCAGTTCAGACACCATTCCTTTTTGGGGCAAAGCACTGTATACAGCCATATAGGTCAGAAAAAAATGTTTAGAAAACATTGAAAGAACTACATTCCTAAGTATCCTTTCAGCCCCAAAACACAGCCATGCCATCAAAAACTGTCTACATTGTATGGGAATAAAACCCTAACCCTAGCTTCGGGTTTTGCTAGATAGGGTTAGGGTTCAAATATTTCTCAAAGACAATTGTCTCAATTTTCCACTCATTTGACTGGAAAATGTGCTCCTTTGAATCAAAATATGAGTCTGAAAAGACAATACAGCACTGCCTAAACCAAGAGATTGTGTCAGGAGTGGTCAAATTAATTCTTGAAAGGTATTCTTTCATTGGAAATTTCATGTTGAACGGAGTGCTGAATGAATGTAAGTTTAGGCTTAAGTGGCCTAAAAGTTCAAAACAACTAATACATTTTGGCTTTATCTGTTAATATGCCTGTGATTTCAAAGCCCATGGTAAGAGTTTAAAAGTTAAATCAGGTTCTTTTGAACTGTTGCTTGTAGGGCAGTTCAAACGCCATTCGTTTTTAGGGCAACGCACTATATACAGCAATATAGGTCAGAAAAAATTGTTTAGAAAACATTGAAAGAACTACATTCCTAAGTATTTTTTCAGCCCTAAAACACAACCATGCCATCCAAAACTGTCTACATTATATGGGAATAAAACCCTAACCCTAGCTTCGGGTTTTGCTAGTTAGGGTTGGGGTTCAAATATTTCTCAAAGACAATTTTCTCAATATTCCACTCATTTGACTGGAAAATGTCCTTCTCTGAATCAAAATATGAGTCTGAAAAGACAATACAGCACTTCCAAAACCAAGAGAGTGTGTCAGGAGTGGTCAAATTAATTCTTGAAAGGTATTCTTTCATTGGAAATTTCATGTTGAACGAAGTGCTGAATGAATGTAAGTTTAGGCTTAAGTGGCCTAAAAGTTCAAAACAACTAATACATTTTGGCTTTATCTGTTAATATGCCTGTGATTTCAAAGCCCATGGTAAGAGTTTAAAAGTTAAATCAGGTTCTTTTGAACTGTTGCTTGTAGGGCAGTTCAAACGCCATTCGTTTTTAGGGCAACGCACTATATACAGCAATATAGGTCAGAAAAAATTGTTTAGAAAACATTGAAAGAACTACATTCCTAAGTATTTTTTCAGCCCTAAAACACAACCATGCCATCCAAAACTGTCTACATTATATGGGAATAAAACCCTAACCCTAGCTTCGGGTTTTGCTAGTTAGGGTTGGGGTTCAAATATTTCTCAAAGACAATTTTCTCAATATTCCACTCATTTGACTGGAAAATGTCCTTCTCTGAATCAAAATATGAGTCTGAAAAGACAATACAGCACTTCCAAAACCAAGAGAGTGTGTCAGGAGTGGTCAAATTAATTCTTGAAAGGTATTCTTTCATTGGAAATTTCATGTTGAACGAAGTGCTGAATGAATGTAAGTTTAGGCTTAAGTGGCCTAAAAGTTCAAAACAACTAATACATTTTGGCTTTATCTGTTAATATGCCTGTGATTTCAAAGCCCTTAGGCAAGAGTTTAAAAGTAAAATCAGGTTCTTTCGAACTGTTGCTTGCAGGGCAGTTCATACACCATTCGTTTTTGGGGCAAAGCACTATATACAGCCATATAGGTCAGAAAAAAATGTTTAGAAAACATAGAAAGAACTACATTCCTAAGTATCCTTTCATCCCTAAAACACAACCATGCCATCAAAAACTATCTACATTGTATGGGAATAAAACCCTAACCCTAGCTTCGGGTTTTGCTAGTCAGGGTTAGGCTTCAAATATTTCTCAAAGACAATTTTCTCAATATTCCACTGATTTGATTGGAAAATGAGCTTCTCTGAATCAAAATATGAGTCTGAAAAGACAATACACCACTGCCTAAACCAAGAGAGTGTGTCAGTAGTGGTCAAATTAATTCTTGAAAGGTATTCTTTCATTGGAAATTTTGTGTTGAACGGAGTGCTGAATGAATGTGCGTTTAGGCCTAAGTGGCCTAAAAGTCCAAAACAACGAATACATTTTGGCTTTATCTGTTAATATGTCTGTGTTTTCAAAGCCCATAGGCAAGAGTTTAAAAGTAAAATCAGATTCTTTCGAACTGTTGCTTGTAGGGCAGTTCAAACACCATTCGTTTTTGGGGCAAAGCAGTATATACAACCATATAGGTCATAAAAAATGTTTAGAAAACATTGAAAGAACTACATTCCTTAGTATCCTTTCAGCCCCAAAACACAGCCATGCCATCAAAAACTATCTACATTGTATGGGAATAAAACCCTAACTCTAGCTTCGGGTTTTGCTAGTTAGGGTTAGGGTTCAAATATTTCTCAAAGACAATTTTCTCAATATTCCACTGATTTGACTGGAAAATGAGCTTCTCTGAATCAAAATATGAGACTGAAAAGACAATACACCACTGCCTAAACCAAGAGAGTGTGTCAGGAGTGGTCAAATTAATTCTTGAAAGGTATTCTTTCATTAGAAATTTTGTGTTGAACGGAGTACTGAATGAATGTACGTTTAGGCATAAGTGGCCTGAAAGTCCGAAACAACGAATACATTTTGGCTTTATCTGTTAATATGCCTGTGATTTCAAAGCCCATAGGCAAGAGTTTAAAAGTAAAATCAGATTCTTTCGAACTGTTGCTTGTAGGGCAGTTCAGACACCATTCCTTTTTGGGGCAAAGCACTGTATACAGCCATATAGGTCATAAAAAATGTTTAGAAAACATTGAAAGAACTACATTCCTAAGTATCCTTTCATCCCTAAAACACAACCATGCCATCAAAAACTATCTACATTGTATGGGAATAAAACCCTAACCCTAGCTTCGGGTTTTGCTAGTTAGGGTTAGGGTTCAAATATTTCCCAAAGACAATTTTCTCAATATTCCACTGATTTGACTGGAAAATGAGCTTCTCTGAATCAAAATATGAGTCTGAAAAGACAATACACCACTGCCTAAACCAAGAGAGTGTGTCAGGAGTGGTCAAATTAATTCTTGAAAGGTATTCTTTCATTGGAAATTTCATGTTGAACGGAGTGCTGAATGAATATACGTTTAGGCTTAAGTGGCCTAAAAGTTCAAAACAACTAATACATTTTGGCTTTATCTGTTAATATGCCTGTGATTTCAAAGCCCATGGTAAGAGTTTAAAAGTAAAATCAGGTTCTTTCGAACTGTTGCTTGTAGGGCAGTTCAAACACCATTCGTTTTTGGGGCAAAGCACTATATACAGCCATATAGGTCAGAAAAAAATGTTTAGAAAACATTGAAAGAATTACATTCCTAAGTATTTTTTCAGCCCTAAAACACAACCATGCCATCAAAAACTGTCTACATTGTATGGGAATAAAACCCTAACCCTAGCTTCGGGTTTTGCTAGTTCGGGTTAGGCTTCAAATATTTCTCAAAGACAATTTTCTCAATATTCCACTCATTTGACTGGAAAATGAGCTTTCTGAATCAAAATATGAGTCTGAAAAGACAATAAACCACTGCCTAAACCAAGAGAGTGTGTCAGGAGTGGTCAAATTAATTCTTGAAAGGTATTCTTTCATTGGAAATTTCGTGTTGAACGGAGTGCTGAATGAATGTGCATTTAGGCCTAAGTGGCCTAAAAGTCCAAAACAACGAATACATTTTGGCTTTATCTGTTAATATGCCTGTGATTTCAAAGCCCATAGGCAAGAGTTTAAAAGTAAAATCAGATTCTTTCGAACTGTTGCTTGTAGGGCAGTTCAGACACCATTCCTTTTTGGGGCAAAGCACTGTATACAGCCATATAGGTCAGAAAAAAATGTTTAGAAAACATAGAAAGAACTACATTCCTAAGTATCCTTTCAGCCCTAAAATACAACCATGGCATCAAAAACTAACTACATTGTATGGGAATAAAACCCTAACCCTAGCTTCGGGTTTTGCTAGTTAGGGTTAGGGTCCAAATATTTCTCAAAGACAATTTTCTCAATATTCCACTGATTTGACTGGAAAATGAGCTGCTCTGAATCAAAATATGAGTCTGAAAAGACAATACAGCACTGCCAAAACCAAGAGAGTGTGTCAGGAGTGGTCAAATTAATTCTTGAAAGGTATTCTTTCATTGGAAATTTCGTGTTGAACGGAGAGCTGATTGAATGTACGTTTAGGCCTACGTGGCCTAAAAGTCCGAAACAACGAATACATTTTCGCTTTATCTGTTAATATGCCTGTGATTTCAAAGCCCATAGGCAAGAGTTTAAAAGTAAAATCAGGTTCTTTCGAACTGTTGCTTGTAGGGCAGTTCAGACACCATTCCATTTTGGGGCAAAGCACTGTATACAGCCATATAGGTCAGAAAAAAATGTTTAGAAAACATTGAAAGAACTACATTCCTAAGTATCCTTTCAGCCCCAAAACACAGCCATGCCATCAAAAACTATCTACATTGTATGGGAATAAAACCCTAACCCTAGCTTCGGCTTTTGCTAGATAGGGTTAGGGTTCAAATATTTCTCAAAGACAATTTTCTCAATATTCCACTGATTTGACTGGAAAATGACCTTCTCTGAATCAAAATATGAGTCTGAAAAGACAATACACCACTGCCTAAACCAAGAGAGTGTGCCAGGAGTGGTCAAATTAATTCTTGAAAGGTATTCTTTCATTGGAAATTTCGTGTTGAACGGAGTGCTGAATGTATGTACGTGTAGGTCTAAGTGGCCTAAAAGTCCGAAACAACGAATACATTTTCGCGTTATCTGTTAATATGCCTGTGATTTCAAAGCCCATAGGCAAGAGTTTAAAAGTAAAATCGGGTTCTTTCGAACTGTTGCTTGTAGGGCAGTTCAGACACCATTCCTTTTTGGGGCAAAGCACTGTATACAGCCATATAGGTCAGAAAAAAATGTTTAGAAAACATTGAAAGAACTACATTCCTAAATATAATTTCAGCCCTAAAACACAGCCATGCCATCAAAAACTATCTACATTGTATGGGAATAAAACCCTAACCCTAGCTTCGGCTTTTGCTAGTTAGGGTTAGGGTTCAAATATTTCTCAAAGACAATTTTCTCAGTGTTCCACTGATTTGACTGGAAAATGACCTTCTCTGAATCAAAATATGAGTCTGAAAAGACAATACACCACTGCCTAAACCAAGAGAGTGTGTCTAGAGTGGTCAAATTAATTCTTGAAAGGTATTCTTTCATTGGAAATTTCGTGTTGAACGGAGTGCTGAATGTATGTACGTGTAGGTCTAAGTGGCCTAAAAGTCCGAAACAACGAATACATTTTCGCTTTATCTGTTAATATGCCTGTGATTTCAAAGCCCATAGGCAAGAGTTTAAAAGTAAAATCAGATTCTTTCGAACTGTTGCTTGAAGGGCAGTTCAGACACCATTCCTTTTTGGGGCAAAGCACTGTATACAGCCATATAGGTCAGAAAAAAATGTTTAGAAAACATTGAAAGAACTACATTCCTAAGTATCCTTTCAGCCCCAAAACACAGCCATGCCATCAAAAACTGTCTACATTGTATGGGAATAAAACCCTAACCCTAGCTTCAGGTTTTGCTAGTTAGGGTTAGGGTTCAAATATTTCTCAAAGACAATTTTCTCAATATTCCACTGATTTGACTGGAAAATGAGCTTCTCTGAATCAAAATATGAGTCTGAAAAGACAATACACCACTGCCTAAACCAAGAGAGTGTGTCAGGAGTGGTCAAATTAATTCTTGAAAGGTATTCTTTCATTGGAAATTTCATGTTGAACGGAGTGCTGAATGAATGTACGTTTAGGCTTAAGTGGCCTAAAAGTTCAAAACAACTAATAGATTTTGTCTTTATCTGTTAATATGCCTGTGATTTCAAAGCCCATGGTAAGAGTTTAAAAGTTAAATCAGGTTCTTTTGAACTGTTGCTTGTAGGGCAGTTCAAACACCATTCGTTTTTGGGGCAAAGCACTATATACAGCCATATAGGTCAGAACAAATTGTTTAGAAAACATTGAAAGAACTACATTCCTAAGTATTTTTTCAGCCCTAAAACACAACCATGCCATCCAAAACTGTCTACATTGTATGGGAATAAAACCCTAACCCTAGCTTCGGGTTTTGCTAGTTAGGGTTGGGGTTCAAATATTTCTCAAAGACAATTTTCTCAATATTCCACTGATCTGACTGGAAAATGAGCTTCTCTGAATCAAAATATGAGTCTGAAAAGAAAATACACCACTGCCTAAACCAAGAGAGTGTGTCAGGAGTGGTCAAATTAATTCTTGAAAGGTATTCTTTCATTGGAAATTTCTTGTTGAACGGAGTGCTGAATGAATGTACGTTTAGGCCTAAGTGGCCTGAAAGTCCGAAACAACGAATACATTTTGGCTTTATCTGTTAATATGCCTGTGATTTCAAAGCCCATAGGCAAGAGTTTAAAAGTAAAATCAGATTCTTTCGAACTGTTGCTTGTAGGGCAGTTCAGACACCATTCCTTTTTGGGGCAAAGCACTGTATACAGCCATATAGGTCAGAAAAAAATGTTTAGAAAACATTGAAAGAACTACATTCCTAAGTATCCTTTCAGCCCCAAAACACAGCCATGCAACCAAAAACTGTCTACATTGTATTGAAATAAAACCCTAACCCTAGCATTGGGTTTTGCTAGTTAGGGTTAGGGTTCAAATATTTCTCAAAGACAATTTTCTCAATATTCCACTCTTTTGACTGGAAAATGTGCTCCTCTGAATCAAAATATGAGTCTGAAAAGACAATACAGCACTGCCTAAACCAAGAGAGTGTGTCAGGAGTGGTCAAATTAATTCTGGAAAGGTATTCTTTCATTAGAAATTTTGTGTTGAACGGAGTACTGAATGAATGTACGTTTAGGCATAAGTGGCCTGAAAGTCCGAAACAACGAATACATTTTGGCTTTATCTGTTAATATGCCTGTGATTTCAAAGCCCATAGGCAAGAGTTTAAAAGTAAAATCAGATTCTTTCGAACTGTTGCTTGTAGGGCAGTTCAGACACCATTCCTTTTTGGGGCAAAGCACTGTATACAGCCATATAGGTCAGAAAAAAATGTTTAGAAAACATTGAAAGAACTACATTCCTAAGTATCATTTCATCCCTAAAACACAACCATGGCATCAAAAACTAACTACATTGTATGGGAATAAAACCCTAACCCTAGCTTCGGGTTTTGGTAGTTAGGGTTAGGGTCCAAATATTTCTCAAAGACAATTTTCTCAATATTTCACTGATTTGACTGGAAAATGAGCTTCTCTGAATCAAAATATGAGTCTGAAAAGACAATACACCACTGCCTAAACCAAGAGAGTGTGTCTAGAGTGGTCAAATTAATTCTTGAAAGGTATTCTTTCATTGGGAATTTCGTGTTGAACGGAGTGCTGAATGTATGTACGTGTAGGTCTAAGTGGCCTAAAAGTCCGAAACAACGAATACATTTTCGCTTTATCTGTTAATATGCCTGTGATTTCAAAGCCCATAGGCAAGAGTTTAAAAGTAAAATCAGATTCTTTCGAACTGTTGCTTGTAGGGCAGTTCAGACACCATTCCTTTTTGTGGCAAGGCACTGTATACAGCCATATAGGTCAGAAAAAAATGTTTAGAAAACATTGAAAGAACTACATTCCTAAATATAATTTCAGCCCTAAAACACAGCCATGCCATCAAAAACTATCTACATTGTATGGGAATAAAACCCTAACCCTAGCTTCGGCTTTTGCTAGTTAGGGTTAGGGTTCAAATATTTCTCAAAGACAATTTTCTCACTGTTCCTCTGATTTGACTGGAAAATGACCTTCTCTGAATCAAAATATGAGTCTGAAAAGACAATACACCACTGCCTAAACCAAGAGAGTGTGTCTAGAGTGGTCAAATTAATTCTTGAAAGGTATTCTTTCATTGGGAATTTCGTGTTGAACGGAGTGCTGAATGTATGTACGTGTAGGTCTAAGTGGCCTAAAAGTCCGAAACAACGAATACATTTTTGCTTTATCTGTTAATATGCCTGTGATTTCAAAGCCCATAGGCAAGAGTTTAAAAGTAAAATCAGATTCTTTCGAACTGTTGCTTGAAGGGCAGTTCAGACACCATTCCTTTTTGGGGCAAAGCACTGTATACAGCCATATAGGTCAGAAAAAAATGTTTAGAAAACATTGAAAGAACTACATTCCTAAGTATCCTTTCAGCCCCAAAACACAGCCATGCCATCAAAAACTATCTACATTGTATGGGAATAAAACCCTAACCCTAGCTTCGGCTTTTGCTAGATAGGGTTAGGGTTCAAATATTTCTCAAAGACAATTTTCTCAATATTCCACTGATTTGACTGGAAAATGACCTTCTCTGAATCAAAATATGAGTCTGAAAAGACAATACACCACTGCCTAAACCAAGAGAGTGTGCCAGGAGTGGTCAAATTAATTCTTGAAAGGTATTCTTTCATTGGAAATTTCGTGTTGAACGGACTGCTGAATGTATGTACGTGTAGGTCTAAGTGGCCTAAAAGTCCGAAACAACGAATACATTTTCGCTTTATCTGTTAATATGCCTGTGATTTCAAAGCCCATAGGCAAGAGTTTAAAAGTAAAATCAGATTCTTTCGAACTGTTGCTTGTAGGGCAGTTCAGACACCATTCCTTTTTGGGGCAAAGCACTGTATAAAGCCATATAGGTCAGAAAAAAATGTTTAGAAAACATAGAAAGAACTACATTCCTAAGTATCCTTTCATCCCTAAAACACAACCATGCCATCAAAAACTATCTACATTGTATGGGAATAAAACCCTAACCCTAGCTTCGGGTTTTGCTAGTTAGGGTTGGGGTTCAAATATTTCTCAAAGACAATTTTCTCAATATTCCACTCATTTGACTGGAAAATGTCCTTCTCTGAATCAAAATATGAGTCTGAAAAGACAATACAGCACTTCCAAAACCAAGAGAGTGTGTCAGGAGTGGTCAAATTAATTCTTGAAAGGTATTCTTTCATTGGAAATTTCATGTTGAACGAAGTGCTGAATGAATGTAAGTTTAGGCTTAAGTGGCCTAAAAGTTCAAAACAACTAATACATTTTGGCTTTATCTGTTAATATGCCTGTGATTTCAAAGCCCATGGTAAGAGTTTAAAAGTTAAATCAGGTTCTTTTGAACTGTTGCTTGTAGGGCAGTTCAAACGCCATTCGTTTTTAGGGCAACGCACTATATACAGCAATATAGGTCAGAAAAAATTGTTTAGAAAACATTGAAAGAACTACATTCCTAAGTATTTTTTCAGCCCTAAAACACAACCATGCCATCCAAAACTGTCTACATTATATGGGAATAAAACCCTAACCCTAGCTTCGGGTTTTGCTAGTTAGGGTTGGGGTTCAAATATTTCTCAAAGACAATTTTCTCAATATTCCACTGATTTGATTGGAAAATGAGCTTCTCTGAATCAAAATATGAGTCTGAAAAGACAATACACCACTGCCTAAACCAAGAGAGTGTGTCAGTAGTGGTCAAATTAATTCTTGAAAGGTATTCTTTCATTGGAAATTTTGTGTTGAACGGAGTGCTGAATGAATGTGCGTTTAGGCCTAAGTGGCCTAAAAGTCCAAAACAACGAATACATTTTGGCTTTATCTGTTAATATGTCTGTGTTTTCAAAGCCCATAGGCAAGAGTTTAAAAGTAAAATCAGATTCTTTCGAACTGTTGCTTGTAGGGCAGTTCAAACACCATTCGTTTTTGGGGCAAAGCAGTATATACAACCATATAGGTCACAAAAAATGTTTAGAAAACATTGAAAGAACTACATTCCTTAGTATCCTTTCAGCCCCAAAACACAGCCATGCCATCAAAAACTATCTACATTGTATGGGAATAAAACCCTAACTCTAGCTTCGGGTTTTGCTAGTTAGGGTTAGGGTTCAAATATTTCTCAAAGACAATTTTCTCAATATTCCACTGATTTGACTGGAAAATGAGCTTCTCTGAATCAAAATATGAGTCTGAAAAGACAATACACCACTGCCTAAACCAAGAGAGTGTGTCAGGAGTGGTCAAATTAATTCTTGAAAGGTATTCTTTCATTAGAAATTTTGTGTTGAACGGAGTACTGAATGAATGTACGTTTAGGCATAAGTGGCCTGAAAGTCCGAAACAACGAATACATTTTGGCTTTATCTGTTAATATGCCTGTGATTTCAAAGCCCATAGGCAAGAGTTTAAAAGTAAAATCAGATTCTTTCGAACTGTTGCTTGAAGGGCAGTTCAGACACCATTCCTTTTTGGGGCAAAGCACTGTATACAGCCATATAGGTCAGAAAAAAATGTTTAGAAAACATTGAAAGAACTACATTCCTAAGTATCCTTTCAGCCCCAAAACACAGCCATGCCATCAAAAACTGTCTACATTGTATGGGAATAAAACCCTAACCCTAGCTTCAGGTTTTGCTAGTTAGGGTTAGGGTTCAAATATTTCTCAAAGACAATTTTCTCAATATTCCACTGATTTGACTGGAAAATGACCTTCTCTGAATCAAAATATGAGTCTGAAAAGACAATACACCACTGCCTAAACCAAGAGAGTGTGTCAGGAGTGGTCAAATTAATTCTTGAAAGGTATTCTTTCATTGGAAATTTCATGTTGAACGGAGTGCTGAATGAATGTACGTTTAGGCTTAAGTGGCCTAAAAGTTCAAAACAACTAATACATTTTGTCTTTATCTGTTAATATGCCTGTGATTTCAAAGCCCATGGTAAGAGTTTAAAAGTTAAATCAGGTTCTTTTGAACTGTTGCTTGTAGGGCAGTTCAAACACCATTCGTTTTTGGGGCAAAGCACTATATACAGCCATATAGGTCAGAACAAATTGTTTAGAAAACATTGAAAGAACTACATTCCTAAGTATTTTTTCAGCCCTAAAACACAACCATGCCATCCAAAACTGTCTACATTGTATGGGAATAAAACCCTAACCCTAGCTTCGGGTTTTGCTAGTTAGGGTTGGGGTTCAAATATTTCTCAAAGACAATTTTCTCAATATTCCACTGATCTGACTGGAAAATGAGCTTCTCTGAATCAAAATATGAGTCTGAAAAGAAAATACACCACTGCCTAAACCAAGAGAGTGTGTCAGGAGTGGTCAAATTAATTCTTGAAAGGTATTCTTTCATTGGAAATTTCTTGTTGAACGGAGTGCTGAATGAATGTACGTTTAGGCCTAAGTGGCCTGAAAGTCCGAAACAACGAATACATTTTGGCTTTATCTGTTAATATGCCTGTGATTTCAAAGCCCATAGGCAAGAGTTTAAAAGTAAAATCAGATTCTTTCGAACTGTTGCTTGTAGGGCAGTTCAGACACCATTCCTTTTTGGGGCAAAGCACTGTATACAGCCATATAGGTCAGAAAAAAATGTTTAGAAAACATTGAAAGAACTACATTCCTAAGTATCCTTTCAGCCCCAAAACACAGCCATGCAACCAAAAACTGTCTACATTGTATTGAAATAAAACCCTAACCCTAGCATTGGGTTTTGCTAGTTAGGGTTAGGGTTCAAATATTTCTCAAAGACAATTTTCTCAATATTCCACTCTTTTGACTGGAAAATGTGCTCCTCTGAATCAAAATATGAGTCTGAAAAGACAATACAGCACTGCCTAAACCAAGAGAGTGTGTCAGGAGTGGTCAAATTAATTCTGGAAAGGTATTCTTTCAATAGAAATTTTGTGTTGAACGGAGTACTGAATGAATGTACGTTTAGGCATAAGTGGCCTGAAAGTCCGAAACAACGAATACATTTTGGCTTTATCTGTTAATATGCCTGTGATTTCAAAGCCCATAGGCAAGAGTTTAAAAGTAAAATCAGATTCTTTCGAACTGTTGCTTGTAGGGCAGTTCAGACACCATTCCTTTTTGGGGCAAAGCACTGTATACAGCCATATAGGTCAGAAAAAAATGTTTAGAAAACATTGAAAGAACTACATTCCTAAGTATCATTTCATCCCTAAAACACAACCATGGCATCAAAAACTAACTACATTGTATGGGAATAAAACCCTAACCCTAGCTTCGGGTTTTGTTAGTTAGGGTTAGGGTCCAAATATTTCTCAAAGACAATTTTCTCAATATTTCACTGATTTGACTGGAAAATGAGCTTCTCTGAATCAAAATATGAGTCTGAAAAGACAATACACCACTGCCTAAACCAAGAGAGTGTGTCTAGAGTGGTCAAATTAATTCTTGAAAGGTATTCTTTCATTGGGAATTTCGTGTTGAACGGAGTGCTGAATGTATGTACGTGTAGGTCTAAGTGGCCTAAAAGTCCGAAACAACGAATACATTTTCGCTTTATCTGTTAATATGCCTGTGATTTCAAAGCCCATAGGCAAGAGTTTAAAAGTAAAATCAGATTCTTTCGAACTGTTGCTTGTAGGGCAGTTCAGACACCATTCCTTTTTGTGGCAAGGCACTGTATACAGCCATATAGGTCAGAAAAAAATGTTTAGAAAACATTGAAAGAACTACATTCCTAAATATAATTTCAGCCCTAAAACACAGCCATGCCATCAAAAACTATCTACATTGTATGGGAATAAAACCCTAACCCTAGCTTCGGCTTTTGCTAGTTAGGGTTAGGGTTCAAATATTTCTCAAAGACAATTTTCTCACTGTTCCTCTGATTTGACTGGAAAATGACCTTCTCTGAATCAAAATATGAGTCTGAAAAGACAATACACCACTGCCTAAACCAAGAGAGTGTGTCTAGAGTGGTCAAATTAATTCTTGAAAGGTATTCTTTCATTGGGAATTTCGTGTTGAACGGAGTGCTGAATGTATGTACGTGTAGGTCTAAGTGGCCTAAAAGTCCGAAACAACGAATACATTTTTGCTTTATCTGTTAATATGCCTGTGATTTCAAAGCCCATAGGCAAGAGTTTAAAAGTAAAATCAGATTCTTTCGAACTGTTGCTTGAAGGGCAGTTCAGACACCATTCCTTTTTGGGGCAAAGCACTGTATACAGCCATATAGGTCAGAAAAAAATGTTTAGAAAACATTGAAAGAACTACATTCCTAAGTATCCTTTCAGCCCCAAAACACAGCCATGCCATCAAAAACTATCTACATTGTATGGGAATAAAACCCTAACCCTAGCTTCGGCTTTTGCTAGATAGGGTTAGGGTTCAAATATTTCTCAAAGACAATTTTCTCAATATTCCACTGATTTGACTGGAAAATGACCTTCTCTGAATCAAAATATGAGTCTGAAAAGACAATACACCACTGCCTAAACCAAGAGAGTGTGCCAGGAGTGGTCAAATTAATTCTTGAAAGGTATTCTTTCATTGGAAATTTCGTGTTGAACGGACTGCTGAATGTATGTACGTGTAGGTCTAAGTGGCCTAAAAGTCCGAAACAACGAATACATTTTCGCTTTATCTGTTAATATGCCTGTGATTTCAAAGCCCATAGGCAAGAGTTTAAAAGTAAAATCAGATTCTTTCGAACTGTTGCTTGTAGGGCAGTTCAGACACCATTCCTTTTTGGGGCAAAGCACTGTATAAAGCCATATAGGTCAGAAAAAAATGTTTAGAAAACATAGAAAGAACTACATTCCTAAGTATCCTTTCATCCCTAAAACACAACCATGCCATCAAAAACTATCTACATTGTATGGGAATAAAACCCTAACCCTAGCTTCGGGTTTTGCTAGTTAGGGTTGGGGTTCAAATATTTCTCAAAGACAATTTTCTCAATATTCCACTCATTTGACTGGAAAATGTCCTTCTCTGAATCAAAATATGAGTCTGAAAAGACAATACAGCACTTCCAAAACCAAGAGAGTGTGTCAGGAGTGGTCAAATTAATTCTTGAAAGGTATTCTTTCATTGGAAATTTCATGTTGAACGAAGTGCTGAATGAATGTAAGTTTAGGCTTAAGTGGCCTAAAAGTTCAAAACAACTAATACATTTTGGCTTTATCTGTTAATATGCCTGTGATTTCAAAGCCCATGGTAAGAGTTTAAAAGTTAAATCAGGTTCTTTTGAACTGTTGCTTGTAGGGCAGTTCAAACGCCATTCGTTTTTAGGGCAACGCACTATATACAGCAATATAGGTCAGAAAAAATTGTTTAGAAAACATTGAAAGAACTACATTCCTAAGTATTTTTTCAGCCCTAAAACACAACCATGCCATCCAAAACTGTCTACATTATATGGGAATAAAACCCTAACCCTAGCTTCGGGTTTTGCTAGTTAGGGTTGGGGTTCAAATATTTCTCAAAGACAATTTTCTCAATATTCCACTGATTTGATTGGAAAATGAGCTTCTCTGAATCAAAATATGAGTCTGAAAAGACAATACACCACTGCCTAAACCAAGAGAGTGTGTCAGTAGTGGTCAAATTAATTCTTGAAAGGTATTCTTTCATTGGAAATTTTGTGTTGAACGGAGTGCTGAATGAATGTGCGTTTAGGCCTAAGTGGCCTAAAAGTCCAAAACAACGAATACATTTTGGCTTTATCTGTTAATATGTCTGTGTTTTCAAAGCCCATAGGCAAGAGTTTAAAAGTAAAATCAGATTCTTTCGAACTGTTGCTTGTAGGGCAGTTCAAACACCATTCGTTTTTGGGGCAAAGCAGTATATACAACCATATAGGTCATAAAAAATGTTTAGAAAACATTGAAAGAACTACATTCCTTAGTATCCTTTCAGCCCCAAAACACAGCCATGCCATCAAAAACTATCTACATTGTATGGGAATAAAACCCTAACTCTAGCTTCGGGTTTTGCTAGTTAGGGTTAGGGTTCAAATATTTCTCAAAGACAATTTTCTCAATATTCCACTGATTTGACTGGAAAATGAGCTTCTCTGAATCAAAATATGAGTCTGAAAAGACAATACACCACTGCCTAAACCAAGAGAGTGTGTCAGGAGTGGTCAAATTAATTCTTGAAAGGTATTCTTTCATTAGAAATTTTGTGTTGAACGGAGTACTGAATGAATGTACGTTTAGGCATAAGTGGCCTGAAAGTCCGAAACAACGAATACATTTTGGCTTTATCTGTTAATATGCCTGTGATTTCAAAGCCCATAGGCAAGAGTTTAAAAGTAAAATCAGATTCTTTCGAACTGTTGCTTGTAGGGCAGTTCAGACACCATTCCTTTTTGGGGCAAAGCACTGTATACAGCCATATAGGTCATAAAAAATGTTTAGAAAACATTGAAAGAACTACATTCCTAAGTATCCTTTCATCCCTAAAACACAACCATGCCATCAAAAACTATCTACTTTGTATGGGAATAAAACCCTAACCCTAGCTTCGGGTTTTGCTAGTTAGGGTTAGGGTTCAAATATTTCCCAAAGACAATTTTCTCAATATTCCACTGATTTGACTGGAAAATGAGCTTCTCTGAATCAAAATATGAGTCTGAAAAGACAATACACCACTGCCTAAACCAAGAGAGTGTGTCAGGAGTGGTCAAATTAATTCTTGAAAGGTATTCTTTCATTGGAAATTTCATGTTGAACGGAGTGCTGAATGAATATACGTTTAGGCTTAAGTGGCCTGAAAGTTCAAAACAACTAATACATTTTGGCTTTATCTGTTAATATGCCTGTGATTTCAAAGCCCATAGGCAAGAGTTTAAAAGTAAAATCAGATTCTTTCGAACTGTTGCTTGTAGGGCAGTTCAGACACCATTCCTTTTTGGGGCAAAGCACTGTATACAGCCATATAGGTCAGAAAAAAATGTTTAGAAAACATAGAAAGAACTACATTCCTAAGTATCCTTTCATCCCTAAAATACAACCATGGCATCAAAAACTAACTACATTGTATGGGAATAAAACCCTAACCCTAGCTTCGGGTTTTGCTAGTTAGGGTTAGGGTCCAAATATTTCTCAAAGACAATTTTCTCAATATTCCACTGATTTGACTGGAAAATGAGCTGCTCTGAATCAAAATATGAGTCTGAAAAGACAATACAGCACTGCCAAAACCAAGAGAGTGTGTCAGGAGTGGTCAAATTAATTCTTGAAAGGTATTCTTTCATTGGAAATTTCGTGTTGAACGGAGAGCTGATTGAATGTACGTTTAGGCCTACGTGGCCTAAAAGTCCGAAACAACGAATACATTTTCGCTTTATCTGTTAATATGCCTGTGATTTCAAAGCCCATAGGCAAGAGTTTAAAAGTAAAATCAGGTTCTTTCGAACTGTTGCTTGTAGGGCAGTTCAGACACCATTCCTTTTTGGGGCAAAGCACTGTATACAGCCATATAGGTCAGAAAAAAATGTTTAGAAAACATTGAAAGAACTACATTCCTAAGTATCCTTTCAGCCCCAAAACACAGCCATGCCATCAAAAACTATCTACATTGTATGGGAATAAAACCCTAACCCTAGCTTCGGCTTTTGCTAGATAGGGTTAGGGTTCAAATATTTCTCAAAGACAATTTTCTCAATATTCCACTGATTTGACTGGAAAATGACCTTCTCTGAATCAAAATATGAGTCTGAAAAGACAATACACCACTGCCTAAACCAAGAGAGTGTGCCAGGAGTGGTCAAATTAATTCTTGAAAGGTATTCTTTCATTGGAAATTTCGTGTTGAACGGAGTGCTGAATGTATGTACGTGTAGGTCTAAGTGGCCTAAAAGTCCGAAACAACGAATACATTTTCGCTTTATCTGTTAATATGCCTGTGATTTCAAAGCCCATAGGCAAGAGTTTAAAAGTAAAATCAGATTCTTTCGAACTGTTGCTTGTAGGGCAGTTCAGACACCATTCCTTTTTGGGGCAAAGCACTGTATAAAGCAAAAGAGGTCAGAAAAAAATGTTTAGAAAACATAGAAAGAACTACATTCCTAAGTATCCTTTCATCCCTAAAACACAACCATGCCATCAAAAACTATCTACATTGTATGGGAATAAAACCCTAACCCTAGCTTCGGGTTTTGCTAGTCAGGTTTAGGGTTCAAATATTTCTCAAAGACAATTTTCTCAATATTCCACTGATTTGACTGGAAAATGAGCTGCTCTGAATCAAAATATGAGTCTGAAAAGACAATACACCACTGCCAAAACCAAGAGAGTGTGTCAGGAGTGGTCAAATTAATTCTTGAAAGGTATTCTTTCATTGGAAATTTCGTGTTGAACGGAGTGCTGATTGAATGTACGTTTAGGCCTGCGTGGCCTAAAAGTCCGAAACAACGAATACATTTTCGCGTTATCTGTTAATATGCCTGTGATTTCAAAGCCCATAGGCAAGAGTTTAAAAGTAAAATCGGGTTCTTTCGAACTGTTGCTTGTAGGGCAGTTCAGACACCATTCCTTTTTGGGGCAAAGCACTGTATACAGCCATATAGGTCAGAAAAAAATGTTTAGAAAACATTGAAAGAACTACATTCCTAAATATAATTTCAGCCCTAAAACACAGCCATGCCATCAAAAACTATCTACATTGTATGGGAATAAAACCCTAACCCTAGCTTCGGCTTTTGCTAGTTAGGGTTAGGGTTCAAATATTTCTCAAAGACAATTTTCTCACTGTTCCACTGATTTGACTGGAAAATGACCTTCTCTGAATCAAAATATGAGTCTGAAAAGACAATACACCACTGCCTAAACCAAGAGAGTGTGTCTAGAGTGGTCAAATTAATTCTTGAAAGGTATTCTTTCATTGGAAATTTCGTGTTGAACGGAGTGCTGAATGTATGTACGTGTAGGTCTAAGTGGCCTAAAAGTCCGAAACAACGAATACATTTTCGCTTTATCTGTTAATATGCCTGTGATTTCAAAGCCCATAGGCAAGAGTTTAAAAGTAAAATCAGATTCTTTCGAACTGTTGCTTGAAGGGCAGTTCAGACACCATTCCTTTTTGGGGCAAAGCACTGTATACAGCCATATAGGTCAGAAAAAAATGTTTAGAAAACATTGAAAGAACTACATTCCTAAGTATCCTTTCAGCCCCAAAACACAGCCATGCCATCAAAAACTGTCTACATTGTATGGGAATAAAACCCTAACCCTAGCTTCAGGTTTTGCTAGTTAGGGTTAGGGTTCAAATATTTCTCAAAGACAATTTTCTCAATATTCCACTGATTTGACTGGAAAATGAGCTTCTCTGAATCAAAATATGAGTCTGAAAAGACAATACACCACTGCCTAAACCAAGAGAGTGTGTCAGGAGTGGTCAAATTAATTCTTGAAAGGTATTCTTTCATTGGAAATTTCATGTTGAACGGAGTGCTGAATGAATGTACGTTTAGGCTTAAGTGGCCTAAAAGTTCAAAACAACTAATACATTTTGTCTTTATCTGTTAATATGCCTGTGATTTCAAAGCCCATGGTAAGAGTTTAAAAGTTAAATCAGGTTCTTTTGAACTGTTGCTTGTAGGGCAGTTCAAACACCATTCGTTTTTGGGGCAAAGCACTATATACAGCCATATAGGTCAGAACAAATTGTTTAGAAAACATTGAAAGAACTACATTCCTAAGTATTTTTTCAGCCCTAAAACACAACCATGCCATCCAAAACTGTCTACATTGTATGGGAATAAAACCCTAACCCTAGCTTCGGGTTTTGCTAGTTAGGGTTGGGGTTCAAATATTTCTCAAAGACAATTTTCTCAATATTCCACTCTTTTGACTGGAAAATGTGCTCCTCTGAATCAAAATATGAGTCTAAAAAGACAATACAGCACTGCCTAAACCAAGAGAGTGTGTCAGGAGTGGTCAAATTAATTCTGGAAAGGTATTCTTTCATTAGAAATTTTGTGTTGAACGGAGTACTGAATGAATGTACGTTTAGGCATAAGTGGCCTGAAAGTCCGAAACAACGAATACATTTTGGCTTTATCTGTTAATATGCCTGTGATTTCAAAGCCCATAGGCAAGAGTTTAAAAGTAAAATCAGATTCTTTCGAACTGTTGCTTGTAGGGCAGTTCAGACACCATTCCTTTTTGGGGCAAAGCACTGTATACAGCCATATAGGTCAGAAAAAAATGTTTAGAAAACATTGAAAGAACTACATTCCTAAGTATCATTTCATCCCTAAAACACAACCATGGCATCAAAAACTAACTACATTGTATGGGAATAAAACCCTAACCCTAGCTTCGGGTTTTGGTAGTTAGGGTTAGGGTCCAAATATTTCTCAAAGACAATTTTCTCAATATTTCACTGATTTGACTGGAAAATGAGCTTCTCTGAATCAAAATATGAGTCTGAAAAGACAATACATCACTTCCTAAACCAAGAGAGTGTGTCTAGAGTGGTCAAATTAATTCTGGAAAGGTATTCTTTCATTGGGAATTTCGTGTTGAACGGAGTGCTGAATGTATGTACGTGTAGGTCTAAGTGGCCTAAAAGTCCGAAACAACGAATACATTTTCGCTTTATCTGTTAATATGCCTGTGATTTCAAAGCCCATAGGCAAGAGTTTAAAAGTAAAATCAGATTCTTTCGAACTGTTGCTTGTAGGGCAGTTCAAACACCATTCGTTTTTGGGGCAAAGCACTATATACAGCCATATAGGTCAGAACAAATTGTTTAGAAAACATTGAAAGAACTACATTCCTAAGTATTTTTTCAGCCCTAAAACACAACCATGCCATCCAAAACTGTCTACATTGTATGGGAATAAAACCCTAACCCTAGCATTGGGTTTTGCTAGTTAGGGTTAGGGTTCAAATATTTCTCAAAGACAATTTTCTCAATATTCCACTCTTTTGACTGGAAAATGTGCTCCTCTGAATCAAAATATGAGTCTAAAAAGACAATACAGCACTGCCTAAACCAAGAGAGTGTGTCAGGAGTGGTCAAATTAATTCTGGAAAGGTATTCTTTCATTAGAAATTTTGTGTTGAACGGAGTACTGAATGAATGTACGTTTAGGCATAAGTGGCCTGAAAGTCCGAAACAACGAATACATTTTGGCTTTATCTGTTAATATGCCTGTGATTTCAAAGCCCATAGGCAAGAGTTTAAAAGTAAAATCAGATTCTTTCGAACTGTTGCTTGTAGGGCAGTTCAGACACCATTCCTTTTTGGGGCAAAGCACTGTATACAGCCATATAGGTCAGAAAAAAATGTTTAGAAAACATTGAAAGAACTACATTCCTAAGTATCATTTCATCCCTAAAACACAACCATGGCATCAAAAACTAACTACATTGTATGGGAATAAAACCCTAACCCTAGCTTCGGGTTTTGGTAGTTAGGGTTAGGGTCCAAATATTTCTCAAAGACAATTTTCTCAATATTTCACTGATTTGACTGGAAAATGAGCTTCTCTGAATCAAAATATGAGTCTGAAAAGACAATACATCACTGCCTAAACCAAGAGAGTGTGTCTAGAGTGGTCAAATTAATTCTTGAAAGGTATTCTTTCATTGGGAATTTCGTGTTGAACGGAGTGCTGAATGTATGTACGTGTAGGTCTAAGTGGCCTAAAAGTCCGAAACAACGAATACATTTTCGCTTTATCTGTTAATATGCCTGTGATTTCAAAGCCCATAGTCAAGAGTTTAAAAGTAAAATCAGATTCTTTCGAACTGTTGCTTGTAGGGCAGTTCAGACACCATTCCTTTTTGTGGCAAGGCACTGTATACAGCCATATAGGTCAGAAAAAAATGTTTAGAAAACATTGAAAGAACTACATTCCTAAATATAATTTCAGCCCTAAAACACAGCCATGCCATCAAAAACTATCTATATTGTATGGGAATAAAACCCTAACCCTAGCTTCGGCTTTTGCTAGTTAGGGTTAGGGTTCAAATATTTCTCAAAGACAATTTTCTCACTGTTCCTCTGATTTGACTGGAATATTAGCTTCTCTGAATCAAAATATGAGTCTGAAAAGACAATACACCACTGCCTAAACCAAGAGAGTGTGTCAGGAGTGGTCAAATTAATTCTTGAAAGGTATTCTTTCATTGGAAATTTCATGTTGAACGGAGTGCTGAATGAATGTACGTTTAGGCTTAAGTGGCCTAAAAGTTCAAAACAACTAATACATTTTGGCTTTATCTGTTAATATGCCTGTGATTTCAAAGCCCATGGTAAGAGTTTAAAAGTAAAATCAGGTTCTTTCGAACTGTTGCTTGTAGGGCAGTTCAAACACCATTCGTTTTTGGGGCAAAGCACTATATACAGCCATATAGGTCAGAAAAAAATGTTTAGAAAACATTGAAAGAACTACATTCCTAAGTATTTTTTCAGCCCTAAAACACAACCATGCCATCCAAAACTGTCTACATTGTATGGGAATAAAACCCTAACCCTAGCTTCGGGTTTTGCTAGTTAGGGTTAGGGTTCAAATATTTCTCAAAGACAATTTTCTCAATATTCCACTGATTTGACTGGAAAATGAGCTGCTCTGAATCAAAATATGAGTCTGAAAAGACAATACACCACTGCCAAAACCAAGAGAGTGTGTCAGGAGTGGTCAAATTAATTCTTGAAAGGTATTCTTTCATTGGAAATTTCGTGTTGAACGGAGTGCTGATTGAATGTACGTTTAGGCCTGCGTGGCCTAAAAGTCCGAAACAACGAATACATTTTCGCGTTATCTGTTAATATGCCTGTGATTTCAAAGCCCATAGGCAAGAGTTTAAAAGTAAAATCGGGTTCTTTCGAACTGTTGCTTGTAGGGCAGTTCAGACACCATTCCTTTTTGGGGCAAAGCAGTGTATACAGCCATATAGGTCAGAAAAAAATGTTTAGAAAACATTGAAAGAACTACATTCCTAAGTATCCTTTCAGCCCCAAAACACAGCCATGCCATCAAAAACTGTCTACATTGTATGGGAATAAAACCCTAACCCTAGCTTCAGGTTTTGCTAGTTAGGGTTAGGGTTCAAATATTTCTCAAAGACAATTTTCTCAATATTCCACTGATTTGACTGGAAAATGAGCTTCTCTGAATCAAAATATGAGTCTGAAAAGACAATACACCACTGCCTAAACCAAGAGAGTGTGTCAGGAGTGGTCAAATTAATTCTTGAAAGGTATTCTTTCATTGGAAATTTCATGTTGAACGGAGTGCTGAATGAATGTACGTTTAGGCTTAAGTGGCCTAAAAGTTCAAAACAACTAATACATTTTGTCTGTATCTGTTAATATGCCTGTGATTTCAAAGCCCATGGTAAGAGGTTTAAAAGTTAAATCAGGTTCTTTTGAACTGTTGCTTGTAGGGCAGTTCAAACACCATTCGTTTTTGGGGCAAAGCACTATATACAGCCATATAGGTCAGAACAAATTGTTTAGAAAACATTGAAAGAACTACATTCCTAAGTATTTTTTCAGCCCTAAAACACAACCATGCCATCCAAAACTGTCTACATTGTATGGGAATAAAACCCTAACCCTAGCTTCGGGTTTTGCTAGTTAGGGTTGGGGTTCAAATATTTCTCAAAGACAATTTTCTCAATATTCCACTGATCTGACTGGAAAATGAGCTTCTCTGAATCAAAATATGAGTCTGAAAAGAAAATACACCACTGCCTAAACCAAGAGAGTGTGTCAGGAGTGTTCAAATTAATTCTTGGAAGGTATTCTTTCATTGGAAATTTCTTGTTGAACGGAGTGCTGAATGAATGTACGTTTAGGCCTAAGTGGCCTGAAAGTCCGAAACAACGAATACATTTTGGCTTTATCTGTTAATATGCCTGTGATTTCAAAGCCCATAGGCAAGAGTTTAAAAGTAAAATCAGATTCTTTCGAACTGTTGCTTGTAGGGCAGTTCAGACACCATTCCTTTTTGGGGCAAAGCACTGTATACAGCCATATAGGTCAGAAAAAAATGTTTAGAAAACATTGAAAGAACTACATTCCTAAGTATCCTTTCAGCCCCAAAACACAGCCATGCAACCAAAAACTGTCTACATTGTATTGAAATAAAACCCTAACCCTAGCATTGGGTTTTGCTAGTTAGGGTTAGGGTTCAAATATTTCTCAAAGACAATTTTCTCAATATTCCACTCTTTTGACTGGAAAATGTGCTCCTCTGAATCAAAATATGAGTCTGAAAAGACAATACAGCACTGCCTAAACCAAGAGAGTGTGTCAGGAGTGGTCAAATTAATTCTGGAAAGGTATTCTTTCATTAGAAATTTTGTGTTGAACGGAGTACTGAATGAATGTACGTTTAGGCATAAGTGGCCTGAAAGTCCGAAACAACGAATACATTTTGGCTTTATCTGTTAATATGCCTGTGATTTCAAAGCCCATAGGCAAGAGTTTAAAAGTAAAATCAGATTCTTTCGAACTGTTGCTTGTAGGGCAGTTCAGACACCATTCCTTTTTGGGGCAAAGCACTGTATACAGCCATATAGGTCATAAAAAATGTTTAGAAAACATTGAAAGAACTACATTCCTAAGTATCCTTTCATCCCTAAAACACAACCATGCCATCAAAAACTATCTACATTGTATGGGAATAAAACCCTAACCCTAGCTTCGGGTTTTGCTAGTTCGGGTTGGGCTTCAAATATTTCTCAAAGACAATTTTCTCAATATTCCACTGATTTGACTGGAAAATGAGCTTTCTGAATCAAAATATGAGTCTGAAAAGACAATAAACCACTGCCTAAACCAAGAGAGTGTGTCAGGAGTGGTCAAATTAATTCTTGAAAGGTATTCTTTCATTGGAAATTTCGTGTTGAACGGAGTGCTGAATGAATGTGCGTTTAGGCCTAAGTGGCCTAAAAGTCCAAAACAACGAATACATTTTGGCTTTATCTGTTAATATGCCTGTGATTTCAAAGCCCATAGGCAAGAGTTTAAAGTAAAATCAGATTCTTTCGAACTGTTGCTTGTAGGGCAGTTCAGACACCATTCCTTTTTGGGGCAAAGCACTGTATACAGCCATATAGGTCAGAAAAAAATGTTTAGAAAACATAGAAAGAACTACATTCCTAAGTATCCTTTCATCCCTAAAATACAACCATGGCATCAAAAACTAACTACATTGTATGGGAATAAAACCCTAACCCTAGCTTCGGCTTTTGCTAGATAGGGTTAGGGTTCAAATATTTCTCAAAGACAATTTTCTCAATATACCACTGATTTGACTGGAAAATGACCTTCTCTGAATCAAAATATGAGTCTGAAAAGACAATACACCACTGCCTAAACCAAGAGAGTGTGCCAGGAGTGGTCAAATTAATTCTTGAAAGGTATTCTTTCTTTGGAAATTTCATGTTGAACGGAGTGCTGAATGTATGTACGTGTAGGTCTAAGTGGCCTAAAAGTCCGAAACAACGAATACATTTTCGCTTTATCTGTTAATATGCCTGTGATTTCAAAGCCCATAGGCAAGAGTTTAAAAGTAAAATCAGATTCTTTCGAACTGTTGCTTGAAGGGCAGTTCAGACACCATTCCTTTTTGGGGCAAAGCACTGTATACAGCCATATAGGTCAGAAAAAAATGTTTAGAAAACATTGAAAGAACTACATTCCTAAGTATCCTTTCAGCCCCAAAACACAGCCATGCCATCAAAAACTGTCTACATTGTATGGGAATAAAACCCTAACCCTAGCTTTGGGTTTTGCTAGTTAGGGTTAGGGTTCAAATATTTCTCAAAGACAATTTTCTCAATATTCCACTGATTTGACTGGAAAATGACCTTCTCTGAATCAAAATATGAGTCTGAAAAGACAATACACCACTGCATAAACCAAGAGAGTGTGTCAGGAGTGGTCAAATTAATTCTTGAAAGGTATTCTTTCATTGGAAATTTCGTGTTGAACGGAGTGCTGAATGTATGTACGTGTAGGCCTAAGTGGCCTAAAAGTCCGAAACAACGAATACATTTTGGCTTTATCAGTTAATATGCCTGTGATTTCAAAGCCCTTAGGCAAGAGTTTAAAAGTAAAATCAGGTTCTTTCGAACTGTTGCTTGTAGGGCAGTTCAGACACCATTCCTTTTTGGGGCAAAGCACTGTATACAGCCATATAGGTCAGAAAAAAATGTTTAGAAAACATTGAAAGAACTACATTCCTACGTATCCTTTCAGCCCTAAAACACAGCCATGTCATCAAAAACTGTCTACATTGTATGGAAATAAAACCCTAACCCTAGCTTTGGGTTTTGCTAGTTAGGGTTAGGGTTCAAATATTTCTCAAAGACAATTTTCTCAATATTCCACTCATTTGACTGGAAAATGTGCTCCTCTGAATCAAAATATGAGTCTGAAAAGACAATACAACACTGCCTAAACCAAGAAAGTGTGTCAGGAGTGGACAAATTAATTCTTGAAAGGTATTCTTTCATTGGAAATTTCATGTTGAACGGAGTGCTGAATGAATGTACGTTTAGGCTTAAGTGGCCTAAAAGTTCAAAACAACTAATACATTTTGGCTTTATCTGTTAATATGCCTGTGATTTCAAAGCCCATGGTAAGAGTTTAAAAGTTAAATCAGGTTCTTTTGAACTGTTGCTTGTAGGGCAGTTCAAACACCATTCGTTTTTAGGGCAAAGCACTATATACAGCCATATAGGTCAGAAAAAATTGTTTAGAAAACATTGAAAGAACTACATTCCTAAGTATTTTTTCAGCCCTAAAACACAACCATGCCATCCAAAACTGTCTACATTGTATGGGAATAAAACCCTAACCCTAGCTTCGGGTTTTGCAAGTTAGGGTTGGGGTTCAAATATTTCTCAAAGACAATTTTCTCAATATTCCACTCATTTGACTGGAAAATGTGCTTCTCTGAATCAAAATATGAGTCTGAAAAGACAATACAGCACTTCCAAAACCAAGAGATTGCGTCAGGATTGTCAAATTAATTCTTGAAAGGTATTCTATGATTGGAAATTTCGTGTTGAACGGAGTGCTGAATGAATGTGAGTTTAGGCCTAAGTGGCCTAAAAGTCCAAAACAACTAATACATTTTGGCTTTATCTGTTAATATGCCTGTGATATCAAAGCCCATAGGCAAGAGTTTAAAAGTAAAATTAGGTTCTTTCGAACTGTTCCTTGAAGGGCAGTTCAGACACCATTCTTTTTTGGGGCAAAGCACTGTATACAGCCATATAGGTCATAAAAAAATGTTTAGAAAACATTGAAAGAACTACATTCCTAAGTATCCTTTCATCCCTAAAACACAACCATGTCATCAAAAACTATCTACATTGTATGGGAATAAAACCCTAACCCTAGCTTCGGGTTTTGCTAGTTAGGGTTAGGGTTCAAATATTTCTCAAAGACAATTTTCTCAATATTCCACTGATTTGACTGGAAAATGTGCTTCTCTGAATCAAAATATGAGTCTGAAAAGACAATACACCACTGCCTAAACCAAGAGAGTGTGTCAGGAGTGGTCAAATTAATTCTTGAAAGGTATTCTTTCATTGGAAATTTCGTGTTGAACGGAGTGCTGAATGAATGTACGTTTAGGCCTAAGTGGCCTATAAGTCCGAAACAACGAATACATTTTGGCTTTATCAGTTAATATGCCTGTGATTTCAAAGCCCTTAGGCAAGAGTTTAAAAGTAAAATCAGGTTCTTTCGAACTGTTGCTTGAAGGGCAGTTCAGACACCATTCTTTTTTGGGGCAAAGCACTGTATACAGCCATATAGGTCAGAAAAAAATGTTTAGAAAACATTGAAAGCACTACATTCCTAAGTATCCTTTCATCCCTAAAACACAACCATGCCATCAAAAACTATCTACATTGTATGGGAATAAAACCGTAACCCTAGCTTCGGGTTTTGCTAGTTAGGGTTAGGGTTCAAATATTTCTCAAAGACAATTTTCTCAATATTCCACTGATTTGACTGGAAAATGTGCTTCTCTGAATCAAAATATGAGTCTGAAAAGACAATACACCACTGCCTAAACCAAGAGAGTGTGTCAGGAGTGGTCAAATTAATTCTTGAAAGGTATTCTATTATTGGAAATTTTGTGTTGAACGGAGTGCTGAATGAATGTACGTTTAGGCCTAAGTGGCCTAAAAGTCCGAAACAACGAATACATTTTGGCTTTATCAGTTAATATGCCTGTGATTTCAAAGCCCTTAGGCAAGAGTTTAAAAGTAAAATCAGGTTCTTTCGAACTGTTGCTTGTAGGGCAGTTCAGACACCATTCCTTTTTGGGGCAAAGCACTGTATACAGCCATATAGGTCAGAAAAAAATGTTTAGAAAACATTGAAAGAACTACATTCCTAAGTATCCTTTCAGCCCCAAAACACAGCCATGTCATCAAAAACTGTCTACATTGTATGGAAATAAAACCCTAACCCTAGCTTTGGGTTTTGCTAGTTAGGGTTAGGGTTCAAATATTTCTCAAAGACAATTTTCGCAATATTCCACTCATTTGACTGGAAAATGTGCTCCTCTGAATCAAAATATGAGTCTGAAAAGACAATACAGCACTGCCTAAACCAAGAGAGTGTGTCGGGAGTGGACAAATTAATTCTTGAAAGTTATTCTTTCATTGGAAATTTCATGTTGAACGGAGTGCTGAATGAATGTACGTTTAGGCTTAAGTGGCCTAAAAGTTCAAAACAACTAATACATTTTGGCTTTATCTGTTAATATGCCTGTGATTTCAAAGCCCATGGTAAGAGTTTAAAAGTTAAATCAGGTTCTTTTGAACTGTTGCTTGTAGGGCAGTTCAAACACCATTCGTTTTTAGGGCAAAGCACTATATACAGCCATATAGGTCAGAAAAAATTGTTTAGAAAACATTGAAAGAACTACATTCCTAAGTATTATTTCAGCCCTAAAACACAACCATGCCATCCAAAACTGTCTACATTGTATGGGAATAAAACCCTAACCCTAGCTTCGGGTTTTGCTAGTTAGGGTTGGGGTTCAAATATTTCTCAAAGACAATTTTCTCAATATTCCACTCATTTGACTGGAAAATGTGCTTCTCTGAATCAAAATATGAGTCTGAAAAGACAATACAGCACTTCCAAAACCAAGAGAGTGTGTCAGGAGTGGTCAAATTAATTCTTGAAAGGTATTCTTTGATTGGAAATTTCGTGTTGAACGGAGTGCTGAATGAATGTGAGTTTAGGCCTAAGTGGCCTAAAAGTCCAAAACAACGAATATATTTTGACTTTATCTGTTAATATGCCTGTGATTTCAAAGCCCATAGGCAAGAGTTTAAAAGTAAAATCAGGTTCTTTCGAACTGTTGCTTGAAGGGCAGTTCAGACACCATTCTTTTTTGGGGCAAAGCACTGTATACAGCCATATAGGTCAGAAAAAAATGTTTAGAAAACATTGAAAGAATTACATTCCTAAGTATTTTATCAGCCCTAAAACACAACCATGCCATCAAAAACTGTCTACATTGTATGGGAATAAAACCCTAACCCTAGCTTCGGGTTTTGCTAGTTCGGGTTAGGCTTCAAATATTTCTCAAAGACAATTTTCTCAATATTCCACTGATTTGACTGGAAAATGAGCTTTCTGAATCAAAATATGAGTCTGAAAAGACAATAAACCACTGCCTAAACCAAGAGAGTGTGTCAGGAGTGGTCAAATTAATTCTTGAAAGGTATTCTTTCATTGGAAATTTCGTGTTGAACGGAGTGCTGAATGAATGTGCGTTTAGGCCTAAGTGGCCTAAAAGTCCAAAACAACGAATACATTTTGGCTTTATCTGTTAATATGCCTGTGATTTCAAAGCCCATAGGCAAGAGTTTAAAAGTAAAATCAGATTCTTTCGAACTGTTGCTTGTAGGGCAGTTCAGACACCATTCCTTTTTGGGGCAAAGCACTGTATACAGCCATATAGGTCAGAAAAAAATGTTTAGAAAACATAGAAAGAACTACATTCCTAAGTATCCTTTCATCCCTAAAATACAACCATGGCATCAAAAACTAACTACATTGTATGGGAATAAAACCCTAACCCTAGCTTCGGGTTTTGCTAGTTAGGGTTAGGGTCCAAATATTTCTCAAAGACAATTTTCTCAATATTCCACTGATTTGACTGGAAAATGAGCTGCTCTGAAACAAAATATGAGTCTGAAAAGACAATACAGCACTGCCAAAACCAAGAGAGTGTGTCAGGAGTGGTCAAATTAATTCTTGAAAGGTATTCTTTCATTGGAAATTTCGTGTTGAACGGAGAGCAGATTGAATGTACGTTTAGGCCTACGTGGCCTAAAAGTCCGAAACAACGAATACATTTTCGCTTTATCTGTTAATATGCCTGTGATTTCAAAGCCCATAGGCAAGAGTTTAAAAGTAAAATCAGGTTCTTTCGAACTGTTGCTTGAAGGGCAGTTCAGACACCATTCTTTTTTGGGGCAAAGCACTGTATACAGCCATATAGGTCATAAAAAAATGTTTAGAAAACATTGAAAGAACTACATTCCTAAGTATCCTTTCATCCCTAAAACACAACCATGTCATCAAAAACTATCTACATTGTATGGGAATAAAACCCTAACCCTAGCTTCGGGTTTTGCTAGTTAGGGTTAGGGTTCAAATATTTCTCAAAGACAATTTTCTCAATATTCCACTGATTTGACTGGAAAATGTGCTTCTCTGAATCAAAATATGAGTCTGAAAAGACAATACACCACTGCCTAAACCAAGAGAGTGTGTCAGGAGTGGTCAAATTAATTCTTGAAAGGTATTCTTTCATTGGAAATTTCGTGTTGAACGGAGTGCTGAATGAATGTACGTTTAGGACTAAGTGGCCTATAAGTCCGAAACAACGAATACATTTTGGCTTTATCAGTTAATATGCCTGTGATTTCAAAGCCCTTAGGCAAGAGTTTAAAAGTAAAATCAGGTTCTTTCGAACTGTTGCTTGTAGGGCAGTTCAGACACCATTCCTTTTTGGGGCAAAGCACTGTATAAAGCCATATAGGTCAGAAAAAAATGTTTAGAAAACATAGAAAGAACTACATTCCTAAGTATCCTTTCATCCCTAAAACACAACCATGCCATCAAAAACTATCTACATTGTATGGGAATAAAACCCTAACCCTAGCTTCGGGTTTTGCTAGTTAGGGTTGGGGTTCAAATATTTCTCAAAGACAATTTTCTCAATATTCCACTCATTTCACTGGAAAATGTCCTTCTCTGAATCAAAATATGAGTCTGAAAAGACAATACAGCACTTCCAAAACCAAGAGAGTGTGTCAGGAGTGGTCAAATTAATTCTTGAAAGGTATTCTTTCATTGGAAATTTCATGTTGAACGAAGTGCTGAATGAATGTAAGTTTAGGCCTACGTGGCCTAAAAGTTCAAAACAACTAATACATTTTGGCTTTATCTGTTAATATGCCTGTGATTTCAAAGCCCATGGTAAGAGTTTAAAAGTTAAATCAGGTTCTTTTGAACTGTTGCTTGTAGGGCAGTTCAAACGCCATTCGTTTTTAGGGCAACGCACTATATACAGCAATATAGGTCAGAAAAAATTGTTTAGAAAACATTGAAAGAACTACATTCCTAAGTATTTTTTCAGCCCTAAAACACAACCATGCCATCCAAAACTGTCTACATTATATGGGAATAAAACCCTAACCCTAGCTTTTGCTAGATAGGGTTAGGGTTCAAATATTTCTCAAAGACAATTTTCTCAATATTCCACTGATTTGACTGGAAAATGAGCTGCTCTGAATCAAAATATGAGTCTGAAAAGACAATACACCACTTCCAAAACCAAGAGAGTGTGTCAGGAGTGGTCAAATTAATTCTTGAAAGGTATTCTTTCATTGGAAATTTCGTGTTGAACGGAGTGCTGATTGAATGTACGTTTAGGCCTGCGTGGCCTAAAAGTCCGAAACAACGAATACATTTTCGCGTTATCTGTTAATATGCCTGTGATTTCAAAGCCCATAGGCAAGAGTTTAAAAGTAAAATCGGGTTCTTTCGAACTGTTGCTTGTAGGGCAGTTCAGACACCATTCCTTTTTGGGGCAAAGCACTGTATACAGCCATATAGGTCAGAAAAAAATGTTTAGAAAACATTGAAAGAACTACATTCCTAAGTATCCTTTCAGCCCCAAAACACAGCCATGCCATCAAAAACTGTCTACATTGTATGGGAATAAAACCCTAACCCTAGCTTCAGGTTTTGCTAGTTAGGGTTAGGGTTCAAATATTTCTCAAAGACAATTTTCTCAATATTCCACTGATTTGACTGGAAAATGAGCTTCTCTGAATCAAAATATGAGTCTGAAAAGACAATACACCACTGCCTAAACCAAGAGAGTGTGTCAGGAGTGGTCAAATTAATTCTTGAAAGGTATTCTTTCATTGGAAATTTCATGTTGAACGGAGTGCTGAATGAATGTACGTTTAGGCTTAAGTGGCCTAAAAGTTCAAAACAACTAATACATTTTGTCTGTATCTGTTAATATGCCTGTGATTTCAAAGCCCATGGTAAGAGTTTAAAAGTTAAATCAGGTTCTTTTGAACTGTTGCTTGTAGGGCAGTTCAAACACCATTCGTTTTTGGGGCAAAGCACTATATACAGCCATATAGGTCAGAACAAATTGTTTAGAAAACATTGAAAGAACTACATTCCTAAGTATTTTTTCAGCCCTAAAACACAACCATGCCATCCAAAACTGTCTACATTGTATGGGAATAAAACCCTAACCCTAGCTTCGGGTTTTGCTAGTTAGGGTTGGGGTTCAAATATTTCTCAAAGACAATTTTCTCAATATTCCACTGATCTGACTGGAAAATGAGCTTCTCTGAATCAAAATATGAGTCTGAAAAGAAAATACACCACTGCCTAAACCAAGAGAGTGTGTCAGGAGTGGTCAAATTAATTCTTGAAAGGTATTCTTTGATTGGAAATTTCGTGTTGAACGGAGTGCTGAATGAATGTGAGTTTAGGCCTAAGTGGCCTAAAAGTCCAAAACAACTAATACATTTTGGCTTTATCTGTTAATATGCCTGTGATATCAAAGCCCATAGGCAAGAGTTTAAAAGTAAAATTAGGTTCTTTCGAACTGTTCCTTGAAGGGCAGTTCAGACACCATTCTTTTTTGGGGCAAAGCACTGTATACAGCCATATAGGTCATAAAAAAATGTTTAGAAAACATTGAAAGAACTACATTCCTAAGTATCCTTTCATCCCTAAAACACAACCATGTCATCAAAAACTATCTACATTGTATGGGAATAAAACCCTAACCCTAGCTTCGGGTTTTGCTAGTTAGGGTTAGGGTTCAAATATTTCTCAAAGACAATTTTCTCAATATTCCACTGATTTGACTGGAAAATGTGCTTCTCTGAATCAAAATATGAGTCTGAAAAGACAATACACCACTGCCTAAACCAAGAGAGTGTGTCAGGAGTGGTCAAATTAATTCTTGAAAGGTATTCTTTCATTGGAAATTTCGTGTTGAACGGAGTGCTGAATGAATGTACGTTTAGGCCTAAGTGGCCTATAAGTCCGAAACAACGAATACATTTTGGCTTTATCAGTTAATATGCCTGTGATTTCAAAGCCCTTAGGCAAGAGTTTAAAAGTAAAATCAGGTTCTTTCGAACTGTTGCTTGAAGGGCAGTTCAGACACCATTCTTTTTTGGGGCAAAGCACTGTATACAGCCATATAGGTCAGAAAAAAATGTTTAGAAAACATTGAAAGAACTACATTCCTAAGTATCCTTTCATCCCTAAAACACAACCATGCCATCAAAAACTATCTACATTGTATGGGAATAAAACCCTAACCCTAGCTTCGGGTTTTGCTAGTTAGGGTTAGGGTTCAAATATTTCTCAAAGACAATTTTCTCAATATTCCACTGATTTGACTGGAAAATGTGCTTCTCTGAATCAAAATATGAGTCTGAAAAGACAATACACCACTGCCTAAACCAAGAGAGTGTGTCAGGAGTGGTCAAATTAATTCTTGAAAGGTATTCTATTATTGGAAATTTTGTGTTGAACGGAGTGCTGAATGAATGTACGTTTAGGCCTAAGTGGCCTAAAAGTCCGAAACAACGAATACATTTTGGCTTTATCAGTTAATATGCCTGTGATTTCAAAGCCCTTAGGCAAGAGTTTAAAAGTAAAATCAGGTTCTTTCGAACTGTTGCTTGTAGGGCAGTTCAGACACCATTCCTTTTTGGGGCAAAGCACTGTATACAGCCATATAGGTCAGAAAAAAATGTTTAGAAAACATTGAAAGAACTACATTCCTAAGTATCCTTTCAGCCCCAAAACACAGCCATGTCATCAAAAACTGTCTACATTGTATGGAAATAAAACCCTAACCCTAGCTTTGGGTTTTGCTAGTTAGGGTTAGGGTTCAAATATTTCTCAAAGACAATTTTCGCAATATTCCACTCATTTGACTGGAAAATGTGCTCCTCTGAATCAAAATATGAGTCTGAAAAGACAATACAGCACTGCCTAAACCAAGAGAGTGTGTCGGGAGTGGACAAATTAATTCTTGAAAGTTATTCTTTCATTGGAAATTTCATGTTGAACGGAGTGCTGAATGAATGTACGTTTAGGCTTAAGTGGCCTAAAAGTTCAAAACAACTAATACATTTTGGCTTTATCTGTTAATATGCCTGTGATTTCAAAGCCCATGGTAAGAGTTTAAAAGTTAAATCAGGTTCTTTTGAACTGTTGCTTGTAGGGCAGTTCAAACACCATTCGTTTTTAGGGCAAAGCACTATATACAGCCATATAGGTCAGAAAAAATTGTTTAGAAAACATTGAAAGAACTACATTCCTAAGTATTATTTCAGCCCTAAAACACAACCATGCCATCCAAAACTGTCTACATTGTATGGGAATAAAACCCTAACCCTAGCTTCGGGTTTTGCTAGTTAGGGTTGGGGTTCAAATATTTCTCAAAGACAATTTTCTCAATATTCCACTCATTTGACTGGAAAATGTGCTTCTCTGAATCAAAATATGAGTCTGAAAAGACAATACAGCACTTCCAAAACCAAGAGAATGCGTCAGGAGTGGTCAAATTAATTCTTGAAAGGTATTCTTTGATTGGAAATTTCGTGTTGAACGGAGTGCTGAATGAATGTGAGTTTAGGCCTAAGTGGCCTAAAAGTCCAAAACAACGAATATATTTTGGCTTTATCTGTTAATATGCCTGTGATTTCAAAGCCCATAGGCAAGAGTTTAAAAGTAAAATCAGGTTCTTTCGAACTGTTGCTTGAAGGGCAGTTCAGACACCATTCTTTTTTGGGGCAAAGCACTGTATACAGCCATATAGGTCAGAAAAAAATGTTTAGAAAACATTGAAAGAATTACATTCCTAAGTATTTTTTCAGCCCTAAAACACAACCATGCCATCAAAAACTGTCTACATTGTATGGGAATAAAACCCTAACCCTAGCTTCGGGTTTTGCTAGTTCGGGTTAGGCTTCAAATATTTCTCAAAGACAATTTTCTCAATATTCCACTGATTTGACTGGAAAATGAGCTTTCTGAATCAAAATATGAGTCTGAAAAGACAATAAACCACTGCCTAAACCAAGAGAGTGTGTCAGGAGTGGTCAAATTAATTCTTGAAAGGTATTCTTTCATTGGAAATTTCGTGTTGAACGGAGTGCTGAATGAATGTGCGTTTAGGCCTAAGTGGCCTAAAAGTCCAAAACAACGAATACATTTTGGCTTTATCTGTTAATATGCCTGTGATTTCAAAGCCCATAGGCAAGAGTTTAAAAGTAAAATCAGATTCTTTCGAACTGTTGCTTGTAGGGCAGTTCAGACACCATTCCTTTTTGGGGCAAAGCACTGTATACAGCCATATAGGTCAGAAAAAAATGTTTAGAAAACATAGAAAGAACTACATTCCTAAGTATCCTTTCATCCCTAAAATACAACCATGGCATCAAAAACTAACTACATTGTATGGGAATAAAACCCTAACCCTAGCTTCGGGTTTTGCTAGTTAGGGTTAGGGTCCAAATATTTCTCAAAGACAATTTTCTCAATATTCCACTGATTTGACTGGAAAATGAGCTGCTCTGAATCAAAATATGAGTCTGAAAAGACAATACAGCACTGCCAAAACCAAGAGAGTGTGTCAGGAGTGGTCAAATTAATTCTTGAAAGGTATTCTTTCATTGGAAATTTCGTGTTGAACGGAGAGCTGATTGAATGTACGTTTAGGCCTACGTGGCCTAAAAGTCCGAAACAACGAATACATTTTCGCTTTATCTGTTAATATGCCTGTGATTTCAAAGCCCATAGGCAAGAGTTTAAAAGTAAAATCAGGTTCTTTCGAACTGTTGCTTGAAGGGCAGTTCAGACACCATTCTTTTTTGGGGCAAAGCACTGTATACAGCCATATAGGTCATAAAAAAATGTTTAGAAAACATTGAAAGAACTACATTCCTAAGTATCCTTTCATCCCTAAAACACAACCATGTCATCAAAAACTATCTACATTGTATGGGAATAAAACCCTAACCCTAGCTTCGGGTTTTGCTAGTTAGGGTTAGGGTTCAAATATTTCTCAAAGACAATTTTCTCAATATTCCACTGATTTGACTGGAAAATGTGCTTCTCTGAATCAAAATATGAGTCTGAAAAGACAATACACCACTGCCTAAACCAAGAGAGTGTGTCAGGAGTGGTCAAATTAATTCTTGAAAGGTATTCTTTCATTGGAAATTTCGTGTTGAACGGAGTGCTGAATGAATGTACGTTTAGGCCTAAGTGGCCTATAAGTCCGAAACAACGAATACATTTTGGCTTTATCAGTTAATATGCCTGTGATTTCAAAGCCCTTAGGCAAGAGTTTAAAAGTAAAATCAGGTTCTTTCGAACTGTTGCTTGTAGGGCAGTTCAGACACCATTCCTTTTTGGGGCAAAGCACTGTATACAGCCATATAGGTCAGAAAAAAATGTTTAGAAAACATTGAAAGAACTACATTCCTAAGTATCCTTTCATCCCTAAAACACAACCATGCCATCAAAAACTATCTACATTGTATGGGAATAAAACCCTAACCCTAGCTTCGGGTTTTGCTAGTTAGGGTTAGGGTTCAAATATTTCTCAAAGACAATTTTCTCAATATTCCACTGATTTGACTGGAAAATGTGCTTCTCTGAATCAAAATATGAGTCTGAAAAGACAATACACCACTGCCTAAACCAAGAGAGTGTGTCACGAGTGGTCAAATTAATTCCTGAAAGGTATTCTTTCATTGGAAATTTTGTGTTGAACGGAGTGCTGAATGAATGTACGTTTAGGCCTAAGTGGCCTAAAAGTCCGAAACAACGAATACATTTTGGCTTTATCAGTTAATATGCCTGTGATTTCAAAGCCCTTAGGCAAGAGTTTAAAAGTAAAATCAGGTTCTTTCGAACTGTTGCTTGTAGGGCAGTTCAGACACCATTCCTTTTTGGGGCAAAGCACTGTATACAGCCATATAGGTCAGAAAAAAATGTTTATAAAACATTGAAAGAACTACATTGCTAAGTATTTTTTCAGCCCTAAAACACAACCATGCCATCCAAAACTGTCTACATTGTATGGGAATAAAACCCTAACCCTAGCTTCGGGTTTTGCTAGTTACGGTTGGGGTTCAAATATTTCTCAAAGACAATTTTCTCAATATTCCACTCATTTGACTGGAAAATGTGCTCCTCTGAATCAAAATATGAGTCTGAAAAGACAATACAGCACTGCCTAAACCAAGAGAGTGTGTCAGGAGTGGACAAATTAATTCTTGAAAGGTATTCTTTCATTGGAAATTTCATGTTGAACGGAGTGCTGAATGAATGTACGTTTAGGCTTAAGTGGCCTAAAAGTTCAAAACAACTAATACATTTTGGCTTTATCTGTTAATATGCCTGTGATTTCAAAGCCCATGGTAAGAGTTTAAAAGTTAAATCAGGTTCTTTTGAACTGTTGCTTGTAGGGCAGTTCAAACACCATTAGTTTTTAGGGCAAAGCACTATATACAGCGATATAGGTCAGAAAAAATTGTTTAGAAAACATTGAAAGAACTACATTCCTAAGTATTATTTCAGCCCTAAAACACAACCATGCCATCCAAAACTGTCTACATTGTATGGGAATAAAACCCTAACCCTAGCTTCGGGTTTTGCTAGTTAGGGTTGGGGTTCAAATATTTCTCAAAGACAATTTTCTCAATATTCCACTCATTTGACTGGAAAATGTGCTTCTCTGAATCAAAATATGAGTCTGAAAAGACAATACAGCACTTCCAAAACCAAGAGAATGCGTCAGGAGTGGTCAAATTAATTCTTGAAAGGTATTCTTTCATTGGAAATTTCGTGTTGAACGGAGTGCTGAATGAATGTGAGTTTAGGCCTAAGTGGCCTAAAAGTCCAAAACAACGAATATATTTTGGCTTTATCTGTTAATATGCCTGTGATTTCAAAGCCCATAGGCAAGAGTTTAAAAGTAAAATCAGGTTCTTTCGAACTGTTGCTTGAAGGGCAGTTCAGACACCATTCTTTTTTGGGGCAAAGCACTGTATACAGCCATATAGGTCAGAAAAAAATGTTTAGAAAACATTGAAAGAACTACATTCCTAAGTATCCTTTCATCCCTAAAACACAACCATGCCATCAAAAACTATCTACATTGTATGGGAATAAAACCCTAACCCTAGCTTCGGGTTTTGCTAGTTAGGGTTAGGGTTCAAATATTTCTCAAAGACAATTTTCTCAATATTCCACTGATTTGACTGGAAAATGTGCTTCTCTGAATCAAAATATGAGTTTGAAAAGACAATACACCACTGCCTAAACCAAGAGAGTGTGTCAGGAGTGGTCAAATTAATTCTTGAAAGGTATTCTTTCATTGGAACTTTTGTGTTGAACGGAGTGCTGAATGAATGTACGTTTAGGCCTAAGTGGCCTAAAAGTCCGAAACAACGAATACATTTTGGCTTTATCAGTTAATATGCCTGTGATTTCAAAGCCCTTAGGCAAGAGTTTAAAAGTAAAATCAGGTTCTTTCGAACTGTTGCTTGTAGGGCAGTTCAGACACCATTCCTTTTTGGGGCAAAGCACTGTATACAGCCATATAGGTCAGAAAAAAATGTTTAGAAAACATTGAAAGAACTACATTCCTAAGTATCCTTTCAGCCCCAAAACACAGCCATGTCATCAAAAACTGTCTACATTGTATGGAAATAAAACCCTAACCCTAGCTTTGGGTTTTGCTAGTTAGGGTTAGGGTTCAAATATTTCTCAAAGACAATTTTCGCAATATTCCACTCATTTGACTGGAAAATGTGCTCCTCTGAATCAAAATATGAGTCTGAAAAGACAATACAGCACTGCCTAAACCAAGAGAGTGTGTCAGGAGTGGACAAATTAATTCTTGAAAGGTATTCTTTCATTGGAAATTTCATGTTGAACGGAGTGCTGAATGAATGTACGTTTAGGCTTAAGTGGCCTAAAAGTTCAAAACAACTAATACATTTTGGCTTTATCTGTTAATATGCCTGTGATTTCAAAGCCCATGGTAAGAGTTTAAAAGTTAAATCAGGTTCTTTTGAACTGTTGCTTGTAGGGCAGTTCAAACACCATTCGTTTTTAGGGCAAAGCACTATATACAGCCATATAGGTCAGAAAAAAATGTTTAGAAAACATTGAAAGAACTACATTCCTAAGTATTTTTTCAGCCCTAAAACACAACCATGCCATCAAAAACTATCTACATTGTATGGGAATAAAACCCTAACCCTAGCTTCGGGTTTTGCTAGTTAGGGTTAGGGTTCAAACATTTCTCAAAGACAATTTTCTCAATATTCCACTGATTTGACTGGAAAATGAGCTGCTCTGAATCAAAATAAGAGTCTGAAAAGACAATACAGCACTGCCAAAACCAAGAGAGTGTGTCAGGAGTGGAGAAATTAATTCTTGAAAGGTATTCTTTTATTGGAAATTTCGTGTTGAACGGAGTGCTGAATGAATGTACGTTTAGGCCTACGTGGCCTAAAAGTCCGAAACAACAAATACATTTTGGCTTTATCTGTTAATATGCCTGTGATTTCAAAGCCCATAGGCAAGAGTTTAAAAGTAAAATCAGGTTCTTTCGAACTGTTGCTTGTAGGGCAGTTCAGACACCATTCCTTTTTGGGGCAAAGCACTGTATACAGCCATATAGGTCAGGAAAAAATGTTTAGAAAACGTAGAAAGAACTGCATTTCTAAGTATAATTTCAGCCCTAAAACACAGCCATGCCATCAAAAACTATCTACATTGTATGGGAATAAAACCCTAACCCTAGATTCGGCTTTTGCTAGTTAGGGTTAGGGTTCAAATATTTCTCAAAGAATTTTCTCAATATTCCACTGATTTGACTGGAAAATGAGCTTCTCTGAATCAAAATATGAGTCTGAAAAGACAATACACCACTGCCTAAACCAAGAGAATGTGTCAGGAGTGGTCAAATTAATTCTTGAAAGGTATTCTATTATTGGAAATTTTGTGTTGAACGGAGTGCTGAATGAATGTACGTTTAGGCTTAAGTGGCCTAAAAGTTCAAAACAACTAATACATTTTGGCTTTATCTGTTAATATGCCTGTGATTTCAAAGCCCATGGTAAGAGTTTAAAAGTTAAATCAGGTTCTTTTGAACTGTTGCTTGTAGGGCAGTTCAAACACCATTCGTTTTTAGGGCAAAGCACTATATACAGCCATATAGGTCAGAAAAAATTGTTTAGAAAACATTGAAAGAACTACATTCCTAAGTATTATTTCAGCCCTAAAACACAACCATGCCATCAAAAACTATCTACATTGTATGGGAATAAAACCCTAACCCTAGCTTCGGGTTTTGCTAGTTAGGGTTAGGGTTCAAACATTTCTCAAAGACAATTTTCTCAATATTCCACTGATTTGACTGGAAAATGAGCTGCTCTGAATCAAAATATGAGTCTGAAAAGACAATACAGCACTGCCAAAACCAAGAGAGTGTGTCAGGAGTGGAGAAATTAATTCTTGAAAGGTATTCTTTTATTGGAAATTTCGTGTTGAACGGAGTGCTGAATGAATGTACGTTTAGGCCTACGTGGCCTAAAAGTCCGAAACAACAAATACATTTTGGCTTTATCTGTTAATATGCCTGTGATTTCAAAGCCCATAGGCAAGAGTTTAAAAGTAAAATCAGGTTCTTTCGAACTGTTGCTTGTAGGGCAGTTCAGACACCATTCCTTTTTGGGGCAAAGCACTGTATACAGCCATATAGGTCAGGAAAAAATGTTTAGAAAACGTAGAAAGAACTACATTTCTAAGTATAATTTCAGCCCTAAAACACAGCCATGCCATCAAAAACTATCTACATTGTATGGGAATAAAACCCTAACCCTAGATTCGGCTTTTGCTAGTTAGGGTTAGGGTTCAAATATTTCTCAAAGAATTTTCTCAATATTCCACTGATTTGACTGGAAAATGAGCTTCTCTGAATCAAAATATGAGTCTGAAAAGACAATACACCACTGCCTAAACCAAGACAGTGTGTCAGGAGTGGTCAAATTAATTCTTGAAAGGTATTCTATTATTGGAAATTTTGTGTTGAACGGAGTGCTGAATGAATGTACATTTAGGCCTAAGTGGCCTAAAAGTCCGAAACAACGAATACATTTTGGCTTTATCAGTTAATATGCCTGTGATTTCAAAGCCCTTAGGCAAGAGTTTAAAAGTAAAATCAGGTTCTTTCGAACTGTTGCTTGTAGGGCAGTTCAGACACCATTCCATTTTGGGGCAAAGCACTGTATACAGCCATATAGGTCAGAAAAAAATGTTTAGAAAACATTGAAAGAACTACATTCCTAAGTATCCTTTCAGCCCCAAAACACAGCCATGTCATCAAAAACTGTCTACATTGTATGGAAATAAAACCCTAACCCTAGCTTTGGGTTTTGCTAGTTAAGGTTAGGGTTCAAATATTTCTCAAAGACAATTTTCGCAATATTCCACTCATTTGACTGGAAAATGTGCTCCTCTGAATCAAAATATGAGTCTGAAAAGACAATACAGCACTGCCTAAACCAAGAGAGTGTGTCGGGAGTGGACAAATTAATTCTTGAAAGTTATTCTTTCATTGGAAATTTCATGTTGAACGGAGTGCTGAATGAATGTACGTTTAGGCTTAAGTGGCCTAAAAGTTCAAAACAACTAATACATTTTGGCTTTATCTGTTAATATGCCTGTGATTTCAAAGCCCATGGTAAGAGTTTAAAAGTTAAATCAGGTTCTTTTGAACTGTTGCTTGTAGGGCAGTTCAAACACCATTCGTTTTTAGGGCAAAGCACTATATACAGCCATATAGGTCAGAAAAAATTGTTTAGAAAACATTGAAAGAACTACATTCCTAAGTATTATTTCAGCCCTAAAACACAACCATGCCATCCAAAACTGTCTACATTGTATGGGAATAAAACCCTAACCCTAGCTTCGGGTTTTGCTAGTTAGGGATAGGGTTCAAATATTTCTCAAAGACAATTTTCTCAATATTCCACTCATTTGACTGGAAAATGTGCTTCTCTGAATCAAAATATGAGTCTGAAAAGACAATACAGCACTTCCAAAACCAAGAGAATGCGTCAGGAGTGGTCAAATTAATTCTTGAAAGGTATTCTTTGATTGGAAATTTCGTGTTGAACGGAGTGCTGAATGAATGTGAGTTTAGGCCTAAGTGGCCTAAAAGTCCAAAACAACGAATATATTTTGGCTTTATCTGTTAATATGCCTGTGATTTCAAAGCCCATAGGCAAGAGTTTAAAAGTAAAATCAGGTTCTTTCGAACTGTTGCTTGAAGGGCAGTTCAGACACCATTCTTTTTTGGGGCAAAGCACTGTATACAGCCATATAGGTCATAAAAAATGTTTAGAAAACATTGAAAGAACTACATTCCTAAGTATCCTTTCATCCCTAAAACACAACCATGCCATCAAAAACTATCTACATTGTATGGGAATAAAACCCTAACCCTAGCTTCGGGTTTTGCTAGTTAGGGTTAGGTTTCAAATATTTCTCAAAGACAATTTTCTCAATATTCCACTGATTTGACTGGAAAATGTGCTTCTCTGAATCAAAATATGAGTTTGAAAAGACAATACACCACTGCCTAAACCAAGAGAGTGTGTCAGGAGTGGTCAAATTAATTCTTGAAAGGTATTCTTTCATTGGAAATTTTGTGTTGAACGGAGTGCTGAATGTATGTACGTGTAGGCCTAAGTGGCCTAAAAGTCCGAAACAACGAATACATTTTCGCTTTATCTGTTAATATGCCTGTGATTTCAAAGCCCATAGGCAAGAGTTTAAAAGTAAAATCAGGTTCTTTCGAACTGTTGCTTGAAGGGCAGTTCAGACACCATTCCTTTTTGGGGCAAAGCACTGTATACAGCCATATAGGTCATAAAAAATGTTTAGAAAACATTGATAGAACTACATTCCTAAGTATCCTTTCATCCCTAAAACACAACCATGCCATCAAAAACTATCTACATTGTATGGGAATAAAACCCTAACCCTAGCTTCGGGTTTTGCTAGTTAGGGTTAGGGTTCAAATATTTCTCAAAGACAATTTTCTCAATATTCCACTGATTTGACTGGAAAATGAGCTTCTCTGAATCAAAATATGAGTCTGAAAAGACAATACACCACTGCCTAAACCAAGAGAGTGTGTCAGGAGTGGAGAAATTAATTCTTGAAAGGTATTCTTTTATTGGAAATTTCGTGTTGAACGGAGTGCTGAATGAATGTACGTTTAGGCCTACGTGGCCTAAAAGTCCGAAACAACAAATACATTTTCGCTTTATCTGTTAATATGCCTGTGATTTCAAAGCCCATAGGCAAGAGTTTAAAAGTAAAATCAGGTTCTTTCGAACTGTTGCTTGTAGGGCAGTTCAGACACCATTCCTTTTTGGGGCAAAGCACTGTATACAGCCATATAGGTCAGGAAAAAATGTTTAGAAAACGTAGAAAGAACTACATTTCTAAGTATCCTTTCAGCCCCAAAACACAGCCATGTCATCAAAAACTGTCTACATTGTATGGAAATAAAACCCTAACCCTAGCTTTGGGTTTTGCTAGTTAGGGTTCAGGTTCAAATATTTCTCAAAGACAATTTTCTCAATATTCCACTCATTTGACTGGAAAATGTGCTTCTCTGAATCAAAATATGATTCTGAAAAGACAATACAGCACTGCCTAAACCAAGAGAGTGTGTCAGGAGTGGACAAATTAATTCTTGAAAGGTATTCTTTCATTGGAAATTTCATGTTGAACGGAGTGCTGAATGGATGTACGTTTAGGCTTAAGTGGCCTAAAAGTTCAAAACAACTAATACATTTTGGCTTTATCTGTTAATATGCCTGTGATTTCAAAGCCCATTGTAAGAGTTTAAAAGTTAGATCAGGTTCTTTTGAACTGTTGCTTGTAGGGCAGTTCAAACACAATTCGTTTTTAGGGCAAAGCACTATATACAGCCATATAGGTCAGAAAAAATTGTTTAGAAAACATTGAAAGAACTACATTCCTAAGTATTTTTTCAGCCCTAAAACACAACCATGCCATCCAAAACTGTCTACATTGTATGGGAATAAAACCCTAACCCTAGCTTCGGGTTTTGCTAGTTAGGGTTGGGGTTCAAATATTTCTCAAAGACAATTTTCTCAATATTCCACTCATTTGACTGGAAAATGTGCTTCTCTGAATCAAAATATGAGTCTGAAAAGACAATACAGCACTTCCAAAACCAAGAGAGTGCGTCAGGAGTGGTCAAATTAATTCTTGAAAGGTATTCTTTGATTGGAAATTTCGTGTTGAACGGAGTGCTGAATGAATGTGAGTTTAGGCCTAAGTGGCCTAAAAGTCCAAAACAACGAATACATTTTGGCTTTATCTGTTAATATGCCTGTGATTTCAAAGCCCATAGGCAAGAGTTTAAAAGTAAAATCAGGTTCTTTCGAACTGTTGCTTGTAGGGTAGTTAAGACACCATTCCTTTTTGGGGCAAAGCACTGTATACAGCCATATAGGTCAGAAAAAAATGTTTAGAAAACATAGAAAGAACTACATTCCCAAGTATAATTTCAGCCCTAAAACACAGCCATGCCATCAAAAACTGTCTACATTGTATGGGAATAAAACCCTAACCCTAGCTTTGGGTTTTGCTAGTTAGGGTTAGGGTTCAAATATTTCTCAAAGACAATTTTCTCAATATTCCACTCATTTGACTGGAAAATGTGCTTCTCTGAATCAAAATATGAGTCTGAAAAGACAATACAGCACTTCCAAAACCAAGAGAATGCGTCAGGAGTGGTCAAATTAATTCTTGAAAGGTATTCTTTGATTGGAAATTTCGTGTTGAACGGAGTGCTGAATGAATGTGAGTTTAGGCCTAAGTGGCCTAAAAGTCCAAAACAACGAATATATTTTGGCTTTATCTGTTAATATGCCTGTGATTTCAAAGCCCATAGGCAAGAGTTTAAAAGTAAAATCAGGTTCTTTCGAACTGTTGCTTGAAGGGCAGTTCAGACACCATTCTTTTTTGGGGCAAAGCACTGTATACAGCCATATAGGTCAGAAAAAAATGTTTAGAAAACATTGAAAGAACTACATTCCTAAGTATCCTTTCATCCCTAAAACACAACCATGCCATCAAAAACTATCTACATTGTATGGGAATAAAACCCTAACCCTAGCTTCGGGTTTTGCTAGTTAGGGTTAGGGTTCAAATATTTCTCAAAGACAATTTTCTCAATATTCCACTGATTTGACTGGAAAATGTGCTTCTCTGTTCAAAATATGAGTTTGAAAAGACAATACACCACTGCCTAAACCAAGAGAGTGTGTCAGGAGTGGTCAAATTAATTCTTGAAAGGTATTCTTTCATTGGAAATTTTGTGTTGAACGGAGTGCTGAATGTATGTACGTGTAGGCCTAAGTGGCTTAAAAGTCCGAAACAACGAATACATTTTCGCTTTATCTGTTAATATGCCTGTGATTTCAAAGCCCATAGGCAAGAGTTTAAAAGTACAGATGCAGCCATTCAAAATGCGTGAGGTATTTCGCGGCATACCCCGGTGGGCGTGTCACAGTATCACGCGGTATGACGCAGTTAACGTGGTGTCACGTGGTTAACTATCCGGCGTCGCCTTGTAAAACCGCCAGGGGGAGCTTAACCTCTCATGTACAGCATTTGAGCCTTTAATTTTGAACTGTGTATTACAGCATGTTAATCATCAGTCATTAAAATGTTGGTATATTTTATGAAAGCAAGATTGCTCAGTTGGACAAAAGTACACAGCCTACCTTTATCATAAATATTTATGCATCAAAGCCTTTACTGAAGATATTACTAATAGTATTAATAATGGATGACTTTAGACAAGCTGTATACTCAAAGTATAATTTCTTTAGCACATTTGTACAAGCACTTGGAATCTGTCCAAGCCATACTTTGTCAGGCATTTTGTTTTACTTCAACGGGCATAAAAACTTCCTTGCTTTTAACAGGGCGTTTCATAATTTCTAACTACGAAAATGATTTAAAATGCGACACTTATCATTCAACTAGAGCTTAAAATATCACAAGGATCCTCAAGAGCACAGCAAAGAGTGTATTAAAAGACACTTGTATTTATCAACGCTTTCTTTTCCGTATACCAGATTTTATGGAACCACTTCAGAGGGGTGTCAGCCAGTCAGATTCCAGGATTCGGCACTTTAAAGGAAAAATACACACCGGTATTCCATTTCTCCCTAACGATTTTAAGCATCGAAGTATTTAACTAGCATGTGAAATAGCGTGTGAAAAAGTGGTAGTTTTAAGCTTTTCTGCTAATATAATATGGAATCGATATTGATTTAAATCGTGTTCTGATTTAAATCGCAAACGCGTGTTTAATTATATGTGTTTTTTAATCATAATCAGGCTAATGCAACATAAATTGATACAGTATCTTTGTCTTCTAAGCATCTTAATAAACTTTCAGCATAGCTTTCTACCCGTCAAGATTTATATTTCTTGGGATTTTGGGATCAAACGTGGAAGGATTAGATTATAATCGTTTTTATTTGTCAAATACGTGATTGTATTTCTGAATGTTATGTGACACCTACAGTAGTTCACTGCTTTAAATACATCGAATTAAGAAAGTTATGTGTAGCACTTTAGATCTTTTTTCTGAACCAGGGAAAATCTGATCATGTTTCTCTATAACAATAATAAAAAAAAACTTTATTTTACATATCGCCTTTAAAAGTGGCATCTCAAAGCAATACAGTAGATCGAAAAACAGTTAAAAGGGACCAGATTAAATACCAGACAATCGCAAACGCATTTTCAATAAAATTATTTTATTCATTCAGCAGTTTGTGAGAGGAACATCCAGCAGGGAGAGACACACACACCGGTTTTCATTGACAAAATTGTTTTTTTTCAATTCCTTTTGTCTAACAGGAATGTTTTGTTTGTGGACAAACTGTTAGACAAGAGGAAAAGACCGCCTCCTCCTACGAAGCATTAATCGCGTATCTAAGGAAAATTGCAGTATACCTTTGTTCATGCACATCATTATACAGTACAGTATCTCAATTTGTATTTCGATAAAAAAAATCGTTTGCCCAGCCACTACTGTTGTTATTGTTTTTATCCTGTAAAGCGTTTTCTTTTTCTGCGTTTTCCATTTCCTTTTTCTGATCACTCGCTTTCTGGATACACATCTCACCTGTCCTGTTCTTTGTTTTCCTGGTTTGCTGATTATGCCTGCTGCGGTCCACTCCTACCCTCACACCTAAAGAATACTATTTTAAATTTCTTGGCGCAGTTCATTAACCCTTGTATGTGCTGTCCGCGCCCAAAATGCAATTAAAAAAAAGTAAAAAACCGCGCTCAAAATGCAATTTAGAGCTTAATAAGATACACTCCACAGGCAAAATTAAAGACAAAATTAAAGACGATTAAAATCTGTAATCTTTCCACTTGTACTGTGAGTCATCGGACAGTTTCTGCTTTGTGTAAGGATGGTGAGAAAGCTGTGTTCAATGTATTTAAGGGACTCAGAAGTAAAAGAAGATGCTTCATATTGCGTGACTAATTTTAAAAACCAAGTTATAAATGCAGACGCTCCCTCGGTGCCGCGCCGGGTGTAAATATCAAAGTATACATTCCCAACAAGAATTGTACCCATCTGTCAAACAAATAAAACACCTTGAATTGAATTGAGGGAGAGATGGGGGTAGTGGGACAGAGATACTGTAGACAGACTCAAGGCAAATAAGATACTTATGGGTACGCAGGCATTCACGACAGCAACATACGAAACGTTTGCACGTACTGTATAGTTAAGTTATTACTTGGTTTTCAAAGTGCAACGAAATACAATATTGTTGTTGCTGCTGTTCTGGTTGTTTTTATCCCGTAAAGCGTTTTGAGAAGCCACCTTTAAAGGCGATATATACTGTAAAACCACTGATTCTTATGGAATGTGCTCCGCAGGAGATTCAAATTTTTATTTATTTATTTTTTAATCGCGTATCTTAGGAAATCTCAGTATAACTTTGTTCATGAACAGTGGCATGTTACATTATCATTCGTTTTTTTAACAAGGCTCGCCAGCTAATGTGAATCGAAACCTGTCTTGCTAGCTTTTAAAGTCGTGCATGTGTAAACTGTACTAGAGGGCATGCAAGTTACTCTGCCCCTTTCAGCGGCAGGGAGTCCCTCTGCTGCAACACACAGCAGACAGAACGGGAGACTATTGCCTTTCATATCTGACACCAGTGAAGTAAAAGGGGTGTCTAAAGGGGTGATTTTAGACCACATTTTAGTTACTTTATTTTGTTTACTTTTAACATTTCTGTAATTTACAGTAGATGTCACAATAGAAGCCCGAAGCCTATTATACTCAGTCTAGCCTTGGATCCTCTGAGTCCCTTGACTCAGTTATTGCATATTAATTTCTTGAGATACGCGATTCCATATTATATTCCCTTTTAATCAAATTCTAAAAGTATGCTTGTTGACTCCGGTATCGCGTTACTTAAAGACTTCGATGCTTAAAATGTTTAGGGAGAAATGGAATACTGGTGTGTATGTTTTCTTTAAAGTACCGAGACCAGCCATATACTGAACGTTTAAGTTCCAAAATTAATATCGTTTATGGACTTCACACGCGTTGCAGTATGCTCCTATTCTTTTTATGCTCAGGCACTAAAATCTCCCTTCTGCTTTGTGTAAGGATGGTATCAAGAGCAATCTTAAGTGGTGAGAAAGCTGTGTTCAATGTATTTAAGGGACTCAAAAGTAAAAGAAGATGCTTCATATTGCTTGACTAATTTTAAAAACCAAGTTATAAATGCAGACGCTCCCTCGGTGCCGCGCCGGGTGTAAATATCAAAGTATACATTCCCAACAAGAATTGTACCCATCTGTCATGCAAATAAAACACCTTGAATTGAATTGAGGGAGAGATGGGGGTAGTGGGACAGAGATACTGTAGACAGACTCAAGGCAAATAAGATACTTATGGGTACGCAGACATTCACGACAGCAACATACGAAACGTTTGCACGTACTGTATAGTTAAGTTATTACTTGGTTTTCAAAGTGCAACGAAATACAATATTGTTGTTGCTGCTGTTCTGGTTGTTTTTATCCCGTAAAGCGTTTTGAGAAGCCACCTTTAAAGGCGATATATACTGTAAAACCACTGATTCTTATGGAATGTGTTCCGCGGGAGATTCAAATTTTTATTTATTTATTTTTTAATCGCGTATCTTAGGAAATCTCAGTATAACTTTGTTCATGAACAGTGGCATGTTACATTATCATTCGTTTTTTTAACAAGGCTCGCCAGCTAATGTGAATCGAAACCTGTCTTGCTAGCTTTTAAAGTCGTGCATGTGTAAACTGTACTAGAGGGCATGCAAGTTACTCTGCCCCTTTCAGCGGCAGGGAGTCCCTCTGCTGCAACACACAGCAGACAGAACGGGAGACTATTGCCTTTCATATCTGACACCAGTGAAGTAAAAGGGGTGTCTAAAGGGGTGATTTTAGACCACATTTTAGTTACTTTATTTTGTTTACTTTTAACATTTCTGTAATTTACAGTAGATGTCACAATAGAAGCCCGAAGCCTATTATACTCAGTCTAGCCTTGGATCCTCTGAGTCCCTTGACTCAGTTATTGCATATTAATTTCTTGAGATACGCGATTCCATATTATATTCCCTTTTAATCAAATTCTAAAAGTATGCTTGTTGACTCCGGTATCGCGTTACTTAAAGACTTCGATGCTTAAAATGTTTAGGGAGAAATGGAATACTGGTGTGTATGTTTTCTTTAAAGTACCGAGACCAGCCATATACTGAACGTTTAAGTTCCAAAATTAATATCGTTTATGGACTTCACACGCGTTGCAGTATGCTCCTATTCTTTTTATGCTCAGGCACTAAAATCTCCCTTCTGCTTTGTGTAAGGATGGTATCAAGAGCAATCTTAAGTGGTGAGAAAGCTGTGTTCAATGTATTTAAGGGACTCAAAAGTAAATGAAGATGCTTCATATTGCTTGACTAATTTTAAAAACCAAGTTATAAATGCAGACGCTCCCTCGGTGCCGCGCCGGGTGTAAATATCAAAGTATACATTCCCAACAAGAATTGTACCCATCTGTCATGCAAATAAAACACCTTGAATTGAATTGAGGGAGAGATGGGGGTAGTGGGACAGAGATACTGTAGACAGACTCAAGGCAAATAAGATACTTATGGGTACGCAGACATTCACGACAGCAACATACGAAACGTTTGCACGTACTGTATAGTTAAGTTATTACTTGGTTTTCAAAGTGCAACGAAATACAATATTGTTGTTGCTGCTGTTCTGGTTGTTTTTATCCCGTAAAGCGTTTTGAGAAGCCACCTTTAAAGGCGATATATACTGTAAAACCACTGATTCTTATGGAATGTGTTCCGCGGGAGATTCAAATTTTTATTTATTTATTTTTTAATGGCGTATCTTAGGAAATCTCAGTATAACTTTGTTCATGAACAGTGGCATGTTACATTATCATTCGTTTTTTTAACAAGGCTCGCCAGCTAATGTGAATCGAAACCTGTCTTGCTAGCTTTTAAAGTCGTGCATGTGTAAACTGTACTAGAGGGCATGCAAGTTACTCTGCCCCTTTCAGCGGCAGGGAGTCCCTCTGCTGCAACACACAGCAGACAGAACGGGAGACTATTGCCTTTCATATCTGACACCAGTGAAGTAAAAGGGGTGTCTAAAGGGGTGATTTTAGACCACATTTTAGTTACTTTATTTTGGTTACTTTTAACATTTCTGTAATTTACAGTAGATGTCACAATAGAAGCCCGAAGCCTATTATACTCAGTCTAGCCTTGGATCCTCTGAGTCCCTTGACTCAGTTATTGCATATTAATTTCTTGAGATACGCGATTCCATATTATATTCCCTTTTAATCAAATTCTAAAAGTATGCTTGTTGACTCCGGTATCGCGTTACTTAAAGACTTCGATGCTTAAAATGTTTAGGGAGAAATGGAATACTGGTGTGTATGTTTTCTTTAAAGTACCGAGACCAGCCATATACTGAACGTTTAAGTTCCAAAATTAATATCGTTTATGGACTTCACACGCGTTGCAGTATGCTCCTATTCTTTTTATGCTCAGGCACTAAAATCTCCCTTCTGCTTTGTGTAAGGATGGTATCAAGAGCAATCTTAAGTGGTGAGAAAGCTGTGTTCAATGTATTTAAGGGACTCAAAAGTAAATGAAGATGCTTCATATTGCTTGACTAATTTTAAAAACCAAGTTATAAATGCAGACGCTCCCTCGGTGCCGCGCCGGGTGTAAATATCAAAGTATACATTCCCAACAAGAATTGTACCCATCTGTCATGCAAATAAAACACCTTGAATTGAATTGAGGGAGAGATGGGGGTAGTGGGACAGAGATACTGTAGACAGACTCAAGGCAAATAAGATACTTATGGGTACGCAGACATTCACGACAGCAACATACGAAACGTTTGCACGTACTGTATAGTTAAGTTATTACTTGGTTTTCAAAGTGCAACGAAATACAATATTGTTGTTGCTGCTGTTCTGGTTGTTTTTATCCCGTAAAGCGTTTTGAGAAGCCACCTTTAAAGGCGATATATACTGTAAAACCACTGATTCTTATGGAATGTGTTCCGCGGGAGATTCAAATTTTTATTTATTTATTTTTTAATCGCGTATCTTAGGAAATCTCAGTATAACTTTGTTCATGAACAGTGGCATGTTACATTATCATTCGTTTTTTTAACAAGGCTCGCCAGCTAATGTGAATCGAAACCTGTCTTGCTAGCTTTTAAAGTCGTGCATGTGTAAACTGTACTAGAGGGCATGCAAGTTACTCTGCCCCTTTCAGCGGCAGGGAGTCCCTCTGCTGCAACACACAGCAGACAGAACGGGAGACTATTGCCTTTCATATCTGACACCAGTGAAGTAAAAGGGGTGTCTAAAGGGGTGATTTTAGACCACATTTTAGTTACTTTATTTTGGTTACTTTTAACATTTCTGTAATTTACAGTAGATGTCACAATAGAAGCCCGAAGCCTATTATACTCAGTCTAGCCTTGGATCCTCTGAGTCCCTTGACTCAGTTATTGCATATTAATTTCTTGAGATACGCGATTCCATATTATATTCCCTTTTAATCAAATTCTAAAAGTATGCTTGTTGACTCCGGTATCGCGTTACTTAAAGACTTCGATGCTTAAAATGTTTAGGGAGAAATGGAATACTGGTGTGTATGTTTTCTTTAAAGTACCGAGACCAGCCATATACTGAACGTTTAAGTTCCAAAATTAATATCGTTTATGGACTTCACACGCGTTGCAGTATGCTCCTATTCTTTTTATGCTCAGGCACTAAAATCTCCCTTCTGCTTTGTGTAAGGATGGTATCAAGAGCAATCTTAAGTGGTGAGAAAGCTGTGTTCAATGTATTTAAGGGACTCAAAAGTAAAAGAAGATGCTTCATATTGCTTGACTAATTTTAAAAACCAAGTTATAAATGCAGACGCTCCCTCGGTGCGCTGCTCTGGTGCGCCGGCTGTTACACAGTGCCTGTCTGCCGTAAGCGTTACAATATACATACCCAACACTGCTTGTACCCATCTGTCATGCAAATAAAACACCTTGAATTGAATTGAATTGAGGGGAGAGGGGGGGAATACTAAAGCCAATACTGGCTCAATACCCTCAATGGGCTTTGACGTGCTAATGCGTTGGTTTAACAGTCCGGGTGTGGCAGGCTTCCAATGTCAACTCGACTCGATTGGAAGACAATGAACGTATTTTAGCCCTAAATGAATTAATAGCAAACATGGTTTACATAAAATACATTTTTCCAAGAAAGTTTATAATAATACGATCTATAGTTGAAATCTGAGCCTACTTTAAAAATAAAGGAAAAGCATTTTCAGAGAGTAATCATGCTGTGTTTATGTAGAAAAAGCGATTAGGTTTACGAGCAATCTAATTACCTATTCGCTTAAAACGCTATTAAAAATTTACTCTGTTGCACACACACACACAATAGAAGCAGGCACCGCTGTCAGAAGGGAAGATATGTTCAAAATATCGCAAATATCGATCATGTTGCGATATTTTGAAATATAAAAGTCAATTGATTGTCCATAATATCGCTATTCTATTTTTTCGAAGAAATGTTTGTTAAAAGAAAAGACCAGCACCAGCTGGATTCGAAAACACAACCTGTCAGCTGGTAGTCACGTCTACAAGACAGCTCACATGAACAGGCAGGCGAAACAGCCCTACACAGCCCTGTCGCAGCACACGAATACCATTATTAAATTCTTTAGATACGCGATTCCATATTATATTCCCTTTTAATCAAATTCTAAAAGTATGCTTGTTGACTCCGGTATCGCGTTAGTTAAAGACTTCGAAGCTTAAAATGTTTAGGGAGAAATGGAATACTGGTGTGTATTTTTTTCTTTAAAGTACCAAGACCAGCTATACACTGTATGTTTATGTTCCAAAATTAATATCGTTTATGACCTTCACACGCGTTACAGTATGCTCCTATTCTTTTTATGCTCAGCTACTAAGATTTCCCTTCAGTGGTAAAATTCAATACCTACAACGGGCACAGCAAAGACGTTTACTGTCTTTCTACGACAGACCAACGGACCACGAGTGCCCCTGTCGGTCAACCAATCACGTACTGCGGTGCCCCGCGTCATCTTGCGTCATACTGAGCGACGTCACCTGCGGTACGTGTCTGTAACGCGCACTTTGAATGGCTGCATCTGTAAAATCAGGTTCTTTCGAACTGTTGCTTGAAGGGCAGTTCAGACACCATTCCTTTTTGGGGCAAAGCACTGTATACAGCCATATAGGTCATAAAAAATGTTTAGAAAACATTGATAGAACTACATTCCTAAGTATCCTTTCATCCCTAAAACACAACCATGTCATCAAAAACTGTCTACATTGTATGGAAATAAAACCCTAACCCTAGCTTTGGGTTTTCCTAGTTAGGGTTAGGGTTCAAATATTTCTCAAAGACAATTTTCGCAATATTCCACTCATTTGACTGGAAAATGTGCTCCTCTGAATCAAAATATGAGTCTGAAAAGACAATACAGCACTTCCAAAACCAAGAGAATGCGTCAGGAGTGGTCAAATTAATTCTTGAAAGGTATTCTTTGATTGGAAATTTCGTGTTGAACGGAGTGCTGAATGAATGTGAGTTTAGGCCTAAGTGGCCTAAAAGTCCAAAACAACGAATATATTTTGGCTTTATCTGTTAATATGCCTGTGATTTCAAAGCCCATAGGCAAGAGTTTAAAAGTAAAATCAGGTTCTTTCGAACTGTTGCTTGTAGGGCAGTTCAGACACCATTCCTTTTTAGGGCAAAGCACTGTATACAGCCATATAGGTCAGGAAAAAATGTTTAGAAAACGTAGAAAGAACTACATTTCTAAGTATAATTTCAGCCCTAAAACACAGCCATGCCATCAAAAACTATCTACATTGTATGGGAATAAAACCCTAACCCTAGATTCGGCTTTTGCTAGTTAGGGTTAGGGTTCAAATATTTCTCAAAGAATTTTCTCAATATTCCACTGATTTGACTGGACAATGAGCTTCTCTGAGTCTGAAAAGACAATACACCACTGCCTAAACCAAGAGAGTGTGTCAGGAGTGGTCAAATTAATTCTTGAAAGGTATTCTATTATTGGAAATTTTGTGTTGAACGGAGTGCTGAATGAATGTACGTTTAGGCCTAAGTGGCCTAAAAGTCCGAAACAACGAATACATTTCGGCTTTATCAGTTAATATGCCTGTGATTTCAAAGCCCTTAGGCAAGAGTTTAAAAGTAAAATCAGGTTCTTTCGAACTGTTGCTTGTAGGGCAGTTCAGACACCATTCCTTTTTGGGGCAAAGCACTGTATACAGCCATATAGGTCAGAAAAAAATGTTTAGAAAACATTGAAAGAACTACATTCCTAAGTATCCTTTCAGCCCCAAAACACAGCCATGTCATCAAAAACTGTCTACATTGTATGGAAATAAAACCCTAACCCTAGCTTTGGGTTTTGCTAGTTAGGGTTGGGGTTCAAATATTTCTCAAAGACAATTTTCGCAATATTCCACTCATTTGACTGGAAAATGTGCTCCTCTGAATCAAAATATGAGTCTGAAAAGACAATACAGCACTGCCTAAACCAAGAGAGTGTGTCAGGAGTGGACAAATTAATTCTTGAAAGTTATTCTTTCATTGGAAATTTCATGTTGAACGGAGTGCTGAATGAATGTACGTTTAGGCTTAAGTGGCCTAAAAGTTCAAAACAACTAATACATTTTGGCTTTATCTGTTAATATGCCTGTGATTTCAAAGCCCATGGTAAGAGTTTAAAAGTTAAATCAGGTTCTTTTGAACTGTTGCTTGTAGGGCAGTTCAAACACCATTCGTTTTTAGGGCAAAGCACTATATACAGCCATATAGGTCAGAAAAAATTGTTTAGAAAACATTGAAAGAACTACATTCCTAAGTATTATTTCAGCCCTAAAACACAACCATGCCATCCAAAACTGTCTACATTGTATGGGAATAAAACCCTAACCCTAGCTTCGGGTTTTGCTAGTTAGGGTTGGGGTTCAAATATTTCTCAAAGACAATTTTCTCAATATTCCACTCATTTGACTGGAAAATGTGCTTCTCTGAATCAAAATATGAGTCTGAAAAGACAATACAGCACTTCCAAAACCAAGAGAATGCGTCAGGAGTGGTCAAATTAATTCTTGAAAGGTATTCTTTCATTGGAAATTCCGTGTTGAACGGAGTGCTGAATGAATGTGAGTTTAGGCCTAAGTGGCCTAAAAGTCCAAAACAACGAATATATTTTGGCTTTATCTGTTAATATGCCTGTGATTTCAAAGCCCATAGGCAAGAGTTTAAAAGTAAAATCAGGTTCTTTCGAACTGTTGCTTGAAGGGCAGTTCAGACACCATTCTTTTTTGGGGCAAAGCACTGTATACAGCCATATAGGTCATAAAAAAATGTTTAGAAAACATTGAAAGAACTACATTCCTAAGTATCCTTTCATCCCTAAAACACAACCATGCCATCAAAAACTATCTACATTGTATGGGAATAAAACCCTAACCCTAGCTTCGGGTTTTGCTAGTTAGGGTTAGGGTTCAAATATTTCTCAAAGACAATTTTCTCAATATTCCACTGATTTGACTGGAAAATGTGCTTCTCTGAATCAAAATATGAGTTTGAAAAGACAATACACCACTGCCTAAACCAAGAGAGTGTGTCAGGAGTGGTCAAATTAATTCTTGAAAGGTATTCTTTCATTGGAAATTTTGTGTGAACGGAGTGCTGAATGTATGTACGTGTAGGCCTAAGTGGCTTAAAAGTCCGAAACAACGAATACATTTTCGCTTTATCTGTTAATATGCCTGTGATTTCAAAGCCCATAGGCAAGAGTTTAAAAGTAAAATCAGGTTCTTTCGAACTGTTGCTTGAAGGGCAGTTCAGACACCATTCCTTTTTGGGGCAAAGCACTGTATACAGCCATATAGGTCATAAAAAATGTTTAGAAAACATTGATAGAACTACATTCCTAAGTATCCTTTCAGCCCCAAAACACAGCCATGTCATCAAAAACTGTCTACATTGTATGGAAATAAAACCCTAACCCTAGCTTTGGGTTTTGCTAGTTAGGGTTCAAATATTTCTCAAAGACAATTTTCTCAATATTCCACTGATTTGACTGGAAAATGTGCTGCTCTGAATCAAAATATGAGTTTGAAAAGACAATACACCACTGCCTAAACCAAGAGAGTGTGTCAGGAGTGGTCAAATTAATTCTTGAAAGGTATTCTTTCATTGGAAATTTTGTGTTGAACGGAGTGCTGAATGTATGTACGTGTAGGCCTAAGTGGCCTAAAAGTCCGAAACAACGACTACATTTTCGCTTTATCTGTTAATATGCCTGTGATTTCAAAGCCCATAGGCAAGAGTTTAAAAGTAAAATCAGGTTCTTTCGAACTGTTGCTTGAAGGGCAGTTCAGACACCATTCCTTTTTGGGGCAAAGCACAGTATACAGCCATATAGGTCAGAAAAAAATGTTTAGAAAACATTGAAAGAACTACATTCCTAAGTATCCTTTCAGCCCCAAAACACAGCCATGTCATCAAAAACTGTCTACATTGTATGGAAATAAAACCCTAACCCTAGCTTTGGGTTTTGCTAGTTAGGGTTAGGGTTCAAATATTTCTCAAAGACAATTTTCGCAATATTCCACTCATTTGACTGGAAAATGTGCTCCTCTGAATCAAAATATGAGTCTGAAAAGACAATACAGCACTTCCAAAACCAAGAGAATGCGTCAGGAGTGGTCAAATTAATTCTTGAAAGGTATTCTTTGATTGGAAATTTCGTGTTGAACGGAGTGCTGAATGAATGTGAGTTTAGGCCTAAGTGGCCTAAAAGTCCAAAACAACGAATATATTTTGGCTTTATCTGTTAATATGCCTGTGATTTCAAAGCCCATAGGCAAGAGTTTAAAAGTAAAATCAGATTCTTTCGAACTGTTGCTTGAAGGGCAGTTCAGACACCATTCCTTTTTGGGGCAAAGCACTGTATACAGCCATATAGGTCAGAAAAAAATGTTTAGAAAACATTGAAAGAACTACATTCCTAAGTATTTTTTCAGCCCTAAAACACAACCATGCCATCAAAAACTATCTACATTGTATGGGAATAAAACCCTAACCCTAGCTTCGGGTTTTGCTAGTTAGGGTTAGGGTTCAAACATTTCTCAAAGACAATTTTCTCAATATTCCACTGATTTGACTGGAAAATGAGCTGCTCTGAATCAAAATATGAGTCTGAAAAGACAATACAGCACTGCCAAAACCAAGAGAGTGTGTCAGGAGTGGAGAAATTAATTCTTGAAAGGTATTCTTTTATTGGAAATTTCGTGTTGAACGGAGTGCTGAATGAATGTACGTTTAGGCCTACGTGGCCTAAAAGTCCGAAACAACAAATACATTTTGGCTTTATCTGTTAATATGCCTGTGATTTCAAAGCCCATAGGCAAGAGTTTAAAAGTAAAATCAGGTTCTTTCGAACTGTTGCTTGTAGGGCAGTTCAGACACCATTCCTTTTTGGGGCAAAGCACTGTATACAGCCATATAGGTCAGGAAAAAATGTTTAGAAAACGTAGAAAGAACTACATTTCTAAGTATAATTTCAGCCCTAAAACACAGCCATGCCATCAAAAACTATCTACATTGTATGGGAATAAAACCCTAACCCTAGATTCGGCTTTTGCTAGTTAGGGTTAGGGTTCAAATATTTCTCAAAGAATTTTCTCAATATTCCACTGATTTGACTGGACAATGAGCTTCTCTGAGTCTGAAAAGACAATACACCACTGCCTAAACCAAGAGAGTGTGTCAGGAGTGGTCAAATTAATTCTTGAAAGGTATTCTATTATTGGAAATTTTGTGTTGAACGGAGTGCTGAATGAATGTACGTTTAGGCCTAAGTGGCCTAAAAGTCCGAAACAACGAATACATTTTGGCTTTATCAGTTAATATGCCTGTGATTTCAAAGCCCTTAGGTAAGAGTTTAAAAGTAAAATCACGTTCTTTCGAACTGTTGCTTGTAGGGCAGTTCAGACACCATTCCTTTTTGGGGCAAAGCACTGTATACAGCCATATAGGTCAGAAAAAAATGTTTAGAAAACATTGAAAGAACTACATTCCTAAGTATCCTTTCAGCCCCAAAACACAGCCATGTCATCAAAAACTGTCTACATTGTATGGAAATAAAACCCTAACCCTAGCTTTGGGTTTTGCTAGTTAGGGTTAGGGTTCAAATATTTCTCAAAGACAATTTTCGCAATATTCCACTCATTTGACTGGAAAATGTGCTCCTCTGAATCAAAATATGAGTCTGAAAAGACAATACAGCACTGCCTAAACCAAGAGAGTGTGTCAGGAGTGGACAAATTAATTCTTGAAAGGTATTCTTTCATTGGAAATTTCATGTTGAACGGAGTGCTGAATGAATGTACGTTTAGGCTTAAGTGGCCTAAAAGTTCAAAACAACTAATACATTTTGGCTTTATCTGTTAATATGCCTGTGATTTCAAAGCCCATGGTAAGAGTTTAAAAGTTAAATCAGGTTCTTTCGAACTGTTGCTTGTAGGGCAGTTCAGACACCATTCCTTTTTAGGGCAAAGCACTATATACAGCCATATAGGTCAGAAAAAAATGTTTAGAAAACATTGAAAGAACTACATTCCTAAGTATTTTTTCAGCCCTAAAACACAACCATGCCATCCAAAACTGTCTACATTGTTTGGGAATAAAACCCTAACCCTAGCTTCGGGTTTTGCTAGTTAGGGTTGGGGTTCAAATATTTCTCAAAGACAATTTTCTCAATATTCCACTCATTTGACTGGAAAATGTGCTTCTCTGAGTCAAAATATGAGTCTGAAAAGACAATACACCACTTCCAAAACCAAGAGAATGCGTCAGGAGTGGTCAAATTAATTCTTGAAAGGTATTCTTTGATTGGAAATTTCGTGTTGAACGGAGTGCTGAATGAATGTGAGTTTAGGCCTAAGTGGCCTAAAAGTCCAAAACAACGAATATATTTTGGCTTTATCTGTTAATATGCCTGTGATTTCAAAGCCCATAGGCAAGAGTTTAAAAGTAAAATCAGGTTCTTTCGAACTGTTGCTTGAAGGGCAGTTCAGACACCATTCCTTTTTGGGGCAAAGCACTGTATACAGCCATATAGGTCATAAAAAATGTTTAGAAAACATTGATAGAACTACATTCCTAAGTATCCTTTCATCCCTAAAACACAACCATGCCATCAAAAACTATCTACATTGTATGGGAATAAAACCCTAACCCTAGCTTCGGGTTTTGCTAGTTAGGGTTAGGGTTCAAATATTTCTCAAAGACAATTTTCTCAATATTCCACTGATTTGACTGGAAAATGAGCTTCTCTGAATCAAAATATGAGTCTGAAAAGACAATACACCACTGCCTAAACCAAGAGAGTGTGTCAGGAGTGGAGAAATTAATTCTTGAAAGGTATTCTTTTATTGGAAATTTCGTGTTGAACGGAGTGCTGAATGAATGTACGTTTAGGCCTACGTGGCCTAAAAGTCCGAAACAACAAATACATTTTCGCTTTATCTGTTAATATGCCTGTGATTTCAAAGCCCATAGGCAAGAGTTTAAAAGTAAAATCAGGTTCTTTCGAACTGTTGCTTGTAGGGCAGTTCAGACACCATTCCTTTTTGGGGCAAAGCACTGTATACAGCCATATAGGTCAGGAAAAAATGTTTAGAAAACGTAGAAAGAACTACATTTCTAAGTATCCTTTCAGCCCCAAAACACAGCCATGTCATCAAAAACTGTCTACATTGTATGGAAATAAAACCCTAACCCTAGCTTTGGGTTTTGCTAGTTAGGGTTCAGGTTCAAATATTTCTCAAAGACAATTTTCTCAATATTCCACTCATTTGACTGGAAAATGTGCTTCTCTGAATCAAAATATGAGTCTGAAAAGACAATACAGCACTGCCTAAACCAAGAGAGTGTGTCAGGAGTGGACAAATTAATTCTTGAAAGGTATTCTTTCATTGGAAATTTCATGTTGAACGGAGTGCTGAATGGATGTACGTTTAGGCTTAAGTGGCCTAAAAGTTCAAAACAACTAATACATTTTGGCTTTATCTGTTAATATGCCTGTGATTTCAAAGCCCATGGTAATAGTTTAAAAGTTAGATCAGGTTCTTTTGAACTGTTGCTTGTAGGGCAGTTCAAACACAATTCGTTTTTAGGGCAAAGCACTATATACAGCCATATAGGTCAGAAAAAATTGTTTAGAAAACATTGAAAGAACTACATTCCTAAGTATTTTTTCAGCCCTAAAACACAACCATGCCATCCAAAACTGTCTACATTGTATGGGAATAAAACCCTAACCCTAGCTTCGGGTTTTGCTAGTTAGGGTTGGGGTTCAAATATTTCTCAAAGACAATTTTCTCAATATTCCACTCATTTGACTGGAAAATGTGCTTCTCTGAATCAAAATATGAGTCTGAAAAGACAATACAGCACTTCCAAAACCAAGAGAGTGCGTCAGGAGTGGTCAAATTAATTCTTGAAAGGTATTCTTTGATTGGAAATTTCGTGTTGAACGGAGTGCTGAATGAATGTGAGTTTAGGCCTAAGTGGCCTAAAAGTCCAAAACAACGAATACATTTTGGCTTTATCTGTTAATATGCCTGTGATTTCAAAGCCCATAGGCAAGAGTTTAAAAGTAAAATCAGGTTCTTTCGAACTGTTGCTTGTAGGGTAGTTAAGACACCATTCCTTTTTGGGGCAAAGCACTGTATACAGCCATATAGGTCAGAAAAAAATGTTTAGAAAACATAGAAAGAACTACATTCCCAAGTATAATTTCAGCCCTAAAACACAGCCATGCCATCAAAAACTGTCTACATTGTATGGGAATAAAACCCTAACCCTAGCTTTGGGTTTTGCTAGTTAGGGTTAGGGTTCAAATATTTCTCAAAGACAATTTTCTCAATATTCCACTCATTTGACTGGAAAATGTGCTTCTCTGAATCAAAATATGAGTCTGAAAAGACAATACAGCACTTCCAAAACCAAGAGAATGCGTCAGGAGTGGTCAAATTAATTCTTGAAAGGTATTCTTTGATTGGAAATTTCGTGTTGAACGGAGTGCTGAATGAATGTGAGTTTAGGCCTAAGTGGCCTAAAAGTCCAAAACAACGAATATATTTTGGCTTTATCTGTTAATATGCCTGTGATTTCAAAGCCCATAGGCAAGAGTTTAAAAGTAAAATCAGGTTCTTTCGAACTGTTGCTTGAAGGGCAGTTCAGACACCATTCTTTTTTGGGGCAAAGCACTGTATACAGCCATATAGGTCAGAAAAAAATGTTTAGAAAACATTGAAAGAACTACATTCCTAAGTATCCTTTCATCCCTAAAACACAACCATGCCATCAAAAACTATCTACATTGTATGGGAATAAAACCCTAACCCTAGCTTCGGGTTTTGCTAGTTAGGGTTAGGGTTCAAATATTTCTCAAAGACAATTTTCTCAATATTCCACTGATTTGACTGGAAAATGTGCTTCTCTGTTCAAAATATGAGTTTGAAAAGACAATACACCACTGCCTAAACCAAGAGAGTGTGTCAGGAGTGGTCAAATTAATTCTTGAAAGGTATTCTTTCATTGGAAATTTTGTGTTGAACGGAGTGCTGAATGTATGTACGTGTAGGCCTAAGTGGCTTAAAAGTCCGAAACAACGAATACATTTTCGCTTTATCTGTTAATATGCCTGTGATTTCAAAGCCCATAGGCAAGAGTTTAAAAGTAAAATCAGGTTCTTTCGAACTGTTGCTTGAAGGGCAGTTCAGACACCATTCCTTTTTGGGGCAAAGCACTGTATACAGCCATATAGGTCATAAAAAATGTTTAGAAAACATTGATAGAACTACATTCCTAAGTATCCTTTCATCCCTAAAACACAACCATGTCATCAAAAACTGTCTACATTGTATGGAAATAAAACCCTAACCCTAGCTTTGGGTTTTCCTAGTTAGGGTTAGGGTTCAAATATTTCTCAAAGACAATTTTCGCAATATTCCACTCATTTGACTGGAAAATGTGCTCCTCTGAATCAAAATATGAGTCTGAAAAGACAATACAGCACTTCCAAAACCAAGAGAATGCGTCAGGAGTGGTCAAATTAATTCTTGAAAGGTATTCTTTGATTGGAAATTTCGTGTTGAACGGAGTGCTGAATGAATGTGAGTTTAGGCCTAAGTGGCCTAAAAGTCCAAAACAACGAATATATTTTGGCTTTATCTGTTAATATGCCTGTGATTTCAAAGCCCATAGGCAAGAGTTTAAAAGTAAAATCAGGTTCTTTCGAACTGTTGCTTGTAGGGCAGTTCAGACACCATTCCTTTTTAGGGCAAAGCACTGTATACAGCCATATAGGTCAGGAAAAAATGTTTAGAAAACGTAGAAAGAACTACATTTCTAAGTATAATTTCAGCCCTAAAACACAGCCATGCCATCAAAAACTATCTACATTGTATGGGAATAAAACCCTAACCCTAGATTCGGCTTTTGCTAGTTAGGGTTAGGGTTCAAATATTTCTCAAAGAATTTTCTCAATATTCCACTGATTTGACTGGACAATGAGCTTCTCTGAGTCTGAAAAGACAATACACCACTGCCTAAACCAAGAGAGTGTGTCAGGAGTGGTCAAATTAATTCTTGAAAGGTATTCTATTATTGGAAATTTTGTGTTGAACGGAGTGCTGAATGAATGTACGTTTAGGCCTAAGTGGCCTAAAAGTCCGAAACAACGAATACATTTCGGCTTTATCAGTTAATATGCCTGTGATTTCAAAGCCCTTAGGCAAGAGTTTAAAAGTAAAATCAGGTTCTTTCGAACTGTTGCTTGTAGGGCAGTTCAGACACCATTCCTTTTTGGGGCAAAGCACTGTATACAGCCATATAGGTCAGAAAAAAATGTTTAGAAAACATTGAAAGAACTACATTCCTAAGTATCCTTTCAGCCCCAAAACACAGCCATGTCATCAAAAACTGTCTACATTGTATGGAAATAAAACCCTAACCCTAGCTTTGGGTTTTGCTAGTTAGGGTTAGGGTTCAAATATTTCTCAAAGACAATTTTCGCAATATTCCACTCATTTGACTGGAAAATGTGCTCCTCTGAATCAAAATATGAGTCTGAAAAGACAATACAGCACTGCCTAAACCAAGAGAGTGTGTCAGGAGTGGACAAATTAATTCTTGAAAGTTATTCTTTCATTGGAAATTTCATGTTGAACGGAGTGCTGAATGAATGTACGTTTAGGCTTAAGTGGCCTAAAAGTTCAAAACAACTAATACATTTTGGCTTTATCTGTTAATATGCCTGTGATTTCAAAGCCCATGGTAAGAGTTTAAAAGTTAAATCAGGTTCTTTTGAACTGTTGCTTGTAGGGCAGTTCAAACACCATTCGTTTTTAGGGCAAAGCACTATATACAGCCATATAGGTCAGAAAAAATTGTTTAGAAAACATTGAAAGAACTACATTCCTAAGTATTATTTCAGCCCTAAAACACAACCATGCCATCCAAAACTGTCTACATTGTATGGGAATAAAACCCTAACCCTAGCTTCGGGTTTTGCTAGTTAGGGTTGGGGTTCAAATATTTCTCAAAGACAATTTTCTCAATATTCCACTCATTTGACTGGAAAATGTGCTTCTCTGAATCAAAATATGAGTCTGAAAAGACAATACAGCACTTCCAAAACCAAGAGAATGCGTCAGGAGTGGTCAAATTAATTCTTGAAAGGTATTCTTTCATTGGAAATTCCGTGTTGAACGGAGTGCTGAATGAATGTGAGTTTAGGCCTAAGTGGCCTAAAAGTCCAAAACAACGAATATATTTTGGCTTTATCTGTTAATATGCCTGTGATTTCAAAGCCCATAGGCAAGAGTTTAAAAGTAAAATCAGGTTCTTTCGAACTGTTGCTTGAAGGGCAGTTCAGACACCATTCTTTTTTGGGGCAAAGCACTGTATACAGCCATATAGGTCATAAAAAAATGTTTAGAAAACATTGAAAGAACTACATTCCTAAGTATCCTTTCATCCCTAAAACACAACCATGCCATCAAAAACTATCTACATTGTATGGGAATAAAACCCTAACCCTAGCTTCGGGTTTTGCTAGTTAGGGTTAGGGTTCAAATATTTCTCAAAGACAATTTTCTCAATATTCCACTGATTTGACTGGAAAATGTGCTTCTCTGAATCAAAATATGAGTTTGAAAAGACAATACACCACTGCCTAAACCAAGAGAGTGTGTCAGGAGTGGTCAAATTAATTCTTGAAAGGTATTCTTTCATTGGAAATTTTGTGTTGAACGGAGTGCTGAATGTATGTACGTGTAGGCCTAAGTGGCTTAAAAGTCCGAAACAACGAATACATTTTCGCTTTATCTGTTAATATGCCTGTGATTTCAAAGCCCATAGGCAAGAGTTTAAAAGTAAAATCAGGTTCTTTCGAACTGTTGCTTGAAGGGCAGTTCAGACACCATTCCTTTTTTGGGCAAAGCACTGTATACAGCCATATAGGTCATAAAAAATGTTTAGAAAACATTGATAGAACTACATTCCTAAGTATCCTTTCATCCCTAAAACACAACCATGCCATCAAAAACTATCTACATTGTATGGGAATAAAACCCTAACCCTAGCTTCGGGTTTTGCTAGTTAGGGTTAGGGTTCAAATATTTCTCAAAGACAATTTTCTCAATATTCCACTGATTTGACTGGAAAATGTGCTTCTCTGAATCAAAATATGAGTTTGAAAAGACAATACACCACTGCCTAAACCAAGAGAGTGTGTCAGGAGTGGTCAAATTAATTCTTGAAAGGTATTCTTTCATTGGAACTTTTGTGTGGAACGGAGTGCTGAATGAATGTACGTTTAGGCCTAAGTGGCCTAAAAGTCCGAAACAACGAATACATTTTGGCTTTATCAGTTAATATGCCTGTGATTTCAAAGCCCTTAGGCATGAGTTTAAAAGTAAAATCAGGTTCTTTCGAACTGTTGCTTGTAGGGCAGTAAAGACACCATTCCTTTTTGGGGCAAAGCACTGTATACAGCCATATAGGTCAGAAAAAAATGTTTAGAAAACATTGAAAGAACTACATTCCTAAGTATCCTTTCAGCCCCAAAACACAGCCATGTCATCAAAAACTGTCTACATTGTATGGGAATAAAACCCTAACCCTAGCTTCGGGTTTTGCTAGTTAGGGTTAGGGTTCAAATATTTCTCAAAGACAATTTTCTCAATATTCCACTGATTTGACTGGAAAATGTGCTTCTCTGAATCAAAATATGAGTTTGAAAAGACAATACACCACTGCCTAAACCAAGAGAGTGTGTCAGGAGTGGTCAAATTAATTCTTGAAAGGTATTCTTTCATTGGAAATTTTGTGTTGAACGGAGTGCTGAATGTATGTACAGTGCCTTGCGAAAGTATTCGGCCCCCTTGAACTTTTCTACCATTTGCCACATTTCAGGCTTCAAACATAAAGATATAAATTTTTTATTTTATGTGAAGAATCACCAACAAGTGGGACACAATTGTGAAGTGGAACGAAATCTATTGGATTTTTGAAACTTTTTTAACTAATAAAAAAATGAAAAGTGGGGCGTGCAAAATTATTCGGCCCCTTTACTTTCAGTGCAGCAAACTCACTCCAGAAGTTCAGCGAGGATCTCTGAATGATCCAATGTTGTCCTAAATGACTGATGGTGATAAATAGAATCCACCTGTGTGTAATCAAGTCTCTGTATAAATGCACCTGCTCTGTGATAGTCTCAAGGTTCTGTTGAAAGCGCAGAGAGCATCATGAAGACCAAGGAACACACCAGGCAGGTCCGTAATACTGTTGTGGAGAAGTTTAAAGCCGGATTTGGATACAAAAAGATTTCCCAAGCTTCAAACATCCCAAGGAGCACTGTGCAAGCGATCATCTTGAAATGGAAGGAGTATCAGACCACTGCAAATCTACCAAGACCTGGCCGTCCCTCTAAACTTTCAGCTCAGACAAGGAGAAGACTGATCAGAGATGCAGCCAAGAGGCCCATGATCACTCTGGATGAACTGCAGAGAACTACAGCTGAGGTGGGAGAGTCTGTCCATAGGACAACAATCAGTCTTACACTGCACAAATCTGGCCTTTATGGAAGAGTGGCAAGAAGAAAGCCATTTCTCAAAGATATCCATAAAAAGTCTCGTCTAAAGTTTGCCACAAGCCACCTGGGAGACACCCCAAACATGTGGAAGAAGGTGCTCTGGTCAGATGAAACCAAAATCGAACTTTTTGGCCACAATGCAAAACGATATGTTTGGCGTAAAAGCAACACAGCTCATCACCCTCAACACACCATCCCCACTGTCAAACATGGTGGTGGCAGCATCATGGTTTGGGCCTGCTTTTCTTCAGCAGGGACAGGGAAGATGGTTACAATTGAGGGGAAGATGGATGCAGCCAAATACAGGACCATTCTGGATGAAAACCTGTTGGAGTCTGCAAAAGACCTGAGACTGGGACGGAGATTTATCTTCCAACAAGACAATGATCCCAAACATACAGCAAAATCTACAAAGGAATAGTTCACAAATAAACGTATCCAGGTGTTTGAATGGCCAAGTCAAAGTCCAGACCTGAATCCAATCGAGAATCTGTGGAAAGAGCTGAAAACTGCTGTTCACAAACGCTCTCCATCCAACCTCACTGAGCTCGAGCTGTTTTGCAAGGAAGAATGGGCAAGAATTTCAGTCTCTCGATGTGCAAAACTGATAGAGACATACCCCAAGCGACTTGCAGCTGTAATCGCAGCAAAAGGTGGCTCTACAAAGTATTAACGCAAGGGGGCCGAATAATTTTGCACGCCCCACTTTTCATTTTTTTATTAGTTAAAAAAGTTTCAAAAATCCAATAGATTTCGTTCCACTTCACAATTGTGTCCCACTTGTTGGTGATTCTTCACATAAAATAAAAAATTTATATCTTTAAGTTTGAAGCCTGAAATGTGGCAAAAGGTTGAAAAGTTCAAGGGGGCCGAATACTTTCGCAAGGCACTGTACGTGTAGGCCTAAGTGGCCTAAAAGTCCGAAACAACGACTACATTTTCGCTTTATCTGTTAATATGCCTGTGATTTCAAAGCCCATAGGCAAGAGTTTAAAAGTAAAATCAGGTTCTTTCGAACTGTTGCTTGAAGGGCAGTTCAGACACCATTCCTTTTTGGGGCAAAGCACAGTATACAGCCATATAGGTCAGAAAAAAATGTTTAGAAAACATTGAAAGAACTACATTCCTAAGTATCCTTTCAGCCCCAAAACACAGCCATGTCATCAAAAACTGTCTACATTGTATGGAAATAAAACCCTAACCCTAGCTTTGGGTTTTGCTAGTTAGGGTTAGGGTTCAAATATTTCTCAAAGACAATTTTCGCAATATTCCACTCATTTGACTGGAAAATGTGCTCCTCTGAATCAAAATATGAGTCTGAAAAGACAATACAGCACTTCCAAAACCAAGAGAATGCGTCAGGAGTGGTCAAATTAATTCTTGAAAGGTATTCTTTGATTGGAAATTTCGTGTTGAACGGAGTGCTGAATGAATGTGAGTTTAGGCCTAAGTGGCCTAAAAGTCCAAAACAACGAATATATTTTGGCTTTATCTGTTAATATGCCTGTGATTTCAAAGCCCATAGGCAAGAGTTTAAAAGTAAAATCAGATTCTTTCGAACTGTTGCTTGAAGGGCAGTTCAGACACCATTCCTTTTTGGGGCAAAGCACTGTATACAGCCATATAGGTCAGAAAAAAATGTTTAGAAAACATTGAAAGAACTACATTCCTAAGTATTTTTTCAGCCCTAAAACACAACCATGCCATCAAAAACTATCTATATTGTATGGGAATAAAACCCTAACCCTAGCTTCGGGTTTTGCTAGTTAGGGTTAGGGTTCAAACATTTCTCAAAGACAATTTTCTCAATATTCCACTGATTTGACTGGAAAATGAGCTGCTCTGAATCAAAATATGAGTCTGAAAAGACAATACAGCACTGCCAAAACCAAGAGAGTGTGTCAGGAGTGGAGAAATTAATTCTTGAAAGGTATTCTTTTATTGGAAATTTCGTGTTGAACGGAGTGCTGAATGAATGTACGTTTAGGCCTACGTGGCCTAAAAGTCCGAAACAACAAATACATTTTGGCTTTATCTGTTAATATGCCTGTGATTTCAAAGCCCATAGGCAAGAGTTTAAAAGTAAAATCAGGTTCTTTCGAACTGTTGCTTGTAGGGCAGTTCAGACACCATTCCTTTTTGGGGCAAAGCACTGTATACAGCCATATAGGTCAGGAAAAAATGTTTAGAAAACGTAGAAAGAACTACATTTCTAAGTATAATTTCAGCCCTAAAACACAGCCATGCCATCAAAAACTATCTACATTGTATGGGAATAAAACCCTAACCCTAGATTCGGCTTTTGCTAGTTAGGGTTAGGGTTCAAATATTTCTCAAAGAATTTTCTCAATATTCCACTGATTTGACTGGACAATGAGCTTCTCTGAGTCTGAAAAGACAATACACCACTGCCTAAACCAAGAGAGTGTGTCAGGAGTGGTCAAATTAATTCTTGAAAGGTATTCTATTATTGGAAATTTTGTGTTGAACGGAGTGCTGAATGAATGTACGTTTAGGCCTAAGTGGCCTAAAAGTCCGAAACAACGAATACATTTTGGCTTTATCAGTTAATATGCCTGTGATTTCAAAGCCCTTAGGTAAGAGTTTAAAAGTAAAATCACGTTCTTTCGAACTGTTGCTTGTAGGGCAGTTCAGACACCATTCCTTTTTGGGGCAAAGCACTGTATACAGCCGTATAGGTCAGAAAAAAATGTTTAGAAAACATTGAAAGAACTACATTCCTAAGTATCCTTTCAGCCCCAAAACACAGCCATGTCATCAAAAACTGTCTACATTGTATGGAAATAAAACCCTAACCCTAGCTTTGGGTTTTGCTAGTTAGGGTTAGGGTTCAAATATTTCTCAAAGACAATTTTCGCAATATTCCACTCATTTGACTGGAAAATGTGCTCCTCTGAATCAAAATATGAGTCTGAAAAGACAATACAGCACTGCCTAAACCAAGAGAGTGTGTCAGGAGTGGACAAATTAATTCTTGAAAGGTATTCTTTCATTGGAAATTTCATGTTGAACGGAGTGCTGAATGAATGTACGTTTAGGCTTAAGTGGCCTAAAAGTTCAAAACAACTAATACATTTTGGCTTTATCTGTTAATATGCCTGTGATTTCAAAGCCCATGGTAAGAGTTTAAAAGTTAAATCAGGTTCTTTTGAACTGTTGCTTGTAGGGCAGTTCAAACACCATTCGTTTTTAGGGCAAAGCACTATATACAGCCATATAGGTCAGAAAAAAATGTTTAGAAAACATTGAAAGAACTACATTCCTAAGTATTTTTTCAGCCCTAAAACACAACCATGCCATCCAAAACTGTCTACATTGTTTGGGAATAAAACCCTAACCCTAGCTTCGGGTTTTGCTAGTTAGGGTTGGGGTTCAAATATTTCTCAAAGACAATTTTCTCAATATTCCACTCATTTGACTGGAAAATGTGCTTCTCTGAGTCAAAATATGAGTCTGAAAAGACAATACACCACTTCCAAAACCAAGAGAATGCGTCAGGAGTGGTCAAATTAATTCTTGAAAGGTATTCTTTGATTGGAAATTTCGTGTTGAACGGAGTGCTGAATGAATGTGAGTTTAGGCCTAAGTGGCCTAAAAGTCCAAAACAACGAATATATTTTGGCTTTATCTGTTAATATGCCTGTGATTTCAAAGCCCATAGGCAAGAGTTTAAAAGTAAAATCAGGTTCTTTCGAACTGTTGCTTGAAGGGCAGTTCAGACACCATTCTTTTTTGGGGCAAAGCACTGTATACAGCCATATAGGTCATAAAAAAATGTTTAGAAAACATTGAAAGAACTACATTCCTAAGTATCCTTTCATCCCTAAAACACAACCATGCCATCAAAAACTATCTACATTGTATGGGAATAAAACCCTAACCCTAGCTTCGGGTTTTGCTAGTTAGGGTTAGGGTACAAATATTTCTCAAAGACAATTTTCTCAATATTCCACTGATTTGACTGGAAAATGAGCTGCTCTGAATCAAAATATGAGTCTGAAAAGACAATACAGCACTGCCAAAACCAAGAGAGTGTGTCAGGAGTGGAGAAATTAATTCTTGAAAGGTATTCTTTTATTGGAAATTTCGTGTTGAACGGAGTGCTGAATGAATGTACGTTTAGGCCTACGTGGCCTAAAAGTCCGAAACAACAAATACATTTTGGCTTTATCTGTTAATATGCCTGTGATTTCAAAGCCCATAGGCAAGAGTTTAAAAGTAAAATCAGGTTCTTTCGAACTGTTGCTTGTAGGGCAGTTCAGACACCATTCCTTTTTGGGGCAAAGCACTGTATACAGCCATATAGGTCAGGAAAAAATGTTTAGAAAACGTAGAAAGAACTACATTTCTAAGTATAATTTCAGCCCTAAAACACAGCCATGCCATCAAAAACTATCTACATTGTATGGGAATAAAACCCTAACCCTAGATTCGGCTTTTGCTAGTTAGGGTTAGGGTTCAAATATTTCTCAAAGAATTTTCTCAATATTCCACTGATTTGACTGGACAATGAGCTTCTCTGAGTCTGAAAAGACAATACACCACTGCCTAAACCAAGAGAGTGTGTCAGGAGTGGTCAAATTAATTCTTGAAAGGTATTCTATTATTGGAAATTTTGTGTTGAACGGAGTGCTGAATGAATGTACGTTTAGGCCTAAGTGGCCTAAAAGTCCGAAACAACGAATACATTTTGGCTTTATCAGTTAATATGCCTGTGATTTCAAAGCCCTTAGGTAAGAGTTTAAAAGTAAAATCACGTTCTTTCGAACTGTTGCTTGTAGGGCAGTTCAGACACCATTCCTTTTTGGGGCAAAGCACTGTATACAGCCGTATAGGTCAGAAAAAAATGTTTAGAAAACATTGAAAGAACTACATTCCTAAGTATCCTTTCAGCCCCAAAACACAGCCATGTCATCAAAAACTGTCTACATTGTATGGAAATAAAACCCTAACCCTAGCTTTGGGTTTTGCTAGTTAGGGTTAGGGTTCAAATATTTCTCAAAGACAATTTTCGCAATATTCCACTCATTTGACTGGAAAATGTGCTCCTCTGAATCAAAATATGAGTCTGAAAAGACAATACAGCACTGCCTAAACCAAGAGAGTGTGTCAGGAGTGGACAAATTAATTCTTGAAAGGTATTCTTTCATTGGAAATTTCATGTTGAACGGAGTGCTGAATGAATGTACGTTTAGGCTTAAGTGGCCTAAAAGTTCAAAACAACTAATACATTTTGGCTTTATCTGTTAATATGCCTGTGATTTCAAAGCCCATGGTAAGAGTTTAAAAGTTAAATCAGGTTCTTTTGAACTGTTGCTTGTAGGGCAGTTCAAACACCATTCGTTTTTAGGGCAAAGCACTATATACAGCCATATAGGTCAGAAAAAAATGTTTAGAAAACATTGAAAGAACTACATTCCTAAGTATTTTTTCAGCCCTAAAACACAACCATGCCATCCAAAACTGTCTACATTGTTTGGGAATAAAACCCTAACCCTAGCTTCGGGTTTTGCTAGTTAGGGTTGGGGTTCAAATATTTCTCAAAGACAATTTTCTCAATATTCCACTCATTTGACTGGAAAATGTGCTTCTCTGAGTCAAAATATGAGTCTGAAAAGACAATACACCACTTCCAAAACCAAGAGAATGCGTCAGGAGTGGTCAAATTAATTCTTGAAAGGTATTCTTTGATTGGAAATTTCGTGTTGAACGGAGTGCTGAATGAATGTGAGTTTAGGCCTAAGTGGCCTAAAAGTCCAAAACAACGAATATATTTTGGCTTTATCTGTTAATATGCCTGTGATTTCAAAGCCCATAGGCAAGAGTTTAAAAGTAAAATCAGGTTCTTTCGAACTGTTGCTTGAAGGGCAGTTCAGACACCATTCTTTTTTGGGGCAAAGCACTGTATACAGCCATATAGGTCATAAAAAAATGTTTAGAAAACATTGAAAGAACTACATTCCTAAGTATCCTTTCATCCCTAAAACACAACCATGCCATCAAAAACTATCTACATTGTATGGGAATAAAACCCTAACCCTAGCTTCGGGTTTTGCTAGTTAGGGTTAGGGTACAAATATTTCTCAAAGACAATTTTCTCAATATTCCACTGATTTGACTGGAAAATGTGCTTCTCTGAATCAAAATATGAGTCTGAAAAGACAATACACCACTGCCTAAACCAAGAGAGTGTGTCAGGAGTGGTCAAATTAATTCCTGAAAGGTATTCTTTCATTGGAAATTTTGTGTTGAACGGAGTGCTGAATGAATGTACGTTTAGGCCTAAGTGGCCTAAAAGTCCGAAACAACGAATACATTTTGGCTTTATCAGTTAATATGCCTGTGATTTCAAAGCCCTTAGGCAAGAGTTTAAAAGTAAAATCAGGTTCTTTCGAACTGTTGCTTGTAGGGCAGTTCAGACACCATTCCTTTTTGGGGCAAAGCACTGTATACAGCCATATAGGTCAGAAAAAATTGTTTAGAAAACATTGAAAGAACTACATTCCTAAGTATTTTTTCAGCCCTAAAACACAACCATGCCATCCAAAACTGTCTACATTGTATGGGAATAAAACCCTAACCCTAGCTTCGGGTTTTGCTAGTTAGGGTTAGGGTTCAAATATTTCTCAAAGACAATTTTCGCAATATTCCACTCATTTGACTGGAAAATGAGCTTCTCTGAATCAAAATATGAGTCTGAAAAGACAATACACCACTGCCTAAACCAAGAGAGTGTGTCAGGAGTGGTCAAATTAATTCTTGAAAGGTATTCTATTATTGGAAATTTTGTGTTGAACGGAGTGCTGAATGAATGTACGTTTAGGCCTAAGTGGCCTAAAAGTCCGAAACAACGAATACATTTTGGCTTTATCAGTTAATATGCCTGTTATTTCAAAGCCCTTAGGCAAGAGTTTAAAAGTAAAATCAGGTTCTTTCGAACTGTTGCTTGTAGGGCAGTTCAGACACCATTCCTTTTTGGGGCAAAGCACTGTATACAGCCATATAGGTAAAAAAAAAATGTTTAGAAAACATTGAAAGAACTACATTCCTAAGTATCCTTTCAGCCCCAAAACACAGCCATGTCATCAAAAACTGTCTACATTGTATGGAAATAAAACCCTAACCCTAGCTTTGGGTTTTGCTAGTTAGGGTTAGGGTTCAAATATTTCTCAAAGACAATTTTCTCAATATTCCACTCATTTGACTGGAAAATGTGCTCCTCTGAATCAAAATATGATTCTGAAAAGACAATACAGCACTGCCTAAACCAAGAGAGTGTGTCAGGAGTGGTCAAATTAATTCTTGAAAGGTATTCTATTATTGGAAATTTTGTGTTGAACGGAGTGCTGAATGAATGTACGTTTAGGCCTAAGTGGCCTAAAAGTCCGAAACAACGAATACATTTTGGCTTTATCAGTTAATATGCCTGTGATTTCAAAGCCCTTAGGCAAGAGTTTAAAAGTAAAATCAGGTTCTTTCGAACTGTTGCTTGTAGGGCAGTTCAGACACCGTTCCTTTTTGGGGCAAAGCACTGTATACAGCCATATAGGTCATAAAAAAATGTTTAGAAAACATTGAAAGAACTACATTCCTATGTATCCTTTCATCCCTAAAACACAACCATGCCATCAAAAACTATCTACATTGTATGGGAATAAAACCCTAACCCTAGCTTCTGGTTTTACTAGTTAGGGTTAGGGTTCAAATATTTCTCAAAGACAATTTTCTCAATATTCCACTGATTTGACTGGAACATGACCTTCTCTGAATCAAAATATGAGTCTGAAAAGACAATACACCACTGCATAAACCAAGAGAGTGTGTCAGGAGTGGTCAAATTAATTCTTGAAAGGTATTCTTTCATTGGAAATTTCGTGTTGAACGGAGTGCTGAATGTATGTACGTGTAGGCCTAAGTGGCCTAAAAGTCCGAAACAACGAATACATTTTGGCTTTATCAGTTAATATGCCTGTGATTTCAAATCCCTTAGGCAAGAGTTTAAAAGTAAAATCAGGTTCTTTCGAACTGTTGCTTGTAGGGCAGTACAGACACCATTCCTTTTTGGGGCAAAGCACTGTATACAGCCATATAGGTCAGAAAAAAATGTTTAGAAAACATTGAAAGAACTACATTCCTAAGTATCCTTTCAGCCCCAAAACACAACCATGCCATCAAAAACTGTCTACATTGTATGGGAATAAAACCCTAACCCTAGCTTTGGGTTTTGCTAGTTAGGGTTAGGGTTCAAATATTTCTCAAAGACAATTTTCTCAATATTCCACTCATTTGACTGGAAAATGTGCTCCTCTGAATCAAAATATGATTCTGAAAAGACAATACAGCACTGCCTAAACCAAGAGAGTGTGTCAGGAGTGGTCAAATTAATTCTTGAAAGGTATTCTATTATTGGAAATTTTGTGTTGAACGGAGTGCTGAATGAATGTACGTTTAGGCCTAAGTGGCCTAAAAGTCCGAAACAACGAATACATTTTGGCTTTATCAGTTAATATGCCTGTGATTTCAAAGCCCATAGGCAAGAGTTTAAAAGTAAAATCAGGTTCTTTCGAACTGTTGCTTGAAGGGCAGTTCAGACACCATTCTTTTTTGGGGCAAAGCACTGTATACAGCCATATAGGTCAGAAAAAAATCTTTAGAAAACATTGAAAGAACTACATTCCTAAGTATTTTTTCAGCCCTAAAACACAACCATGCCATCCAAAACTGTCTACATTGTATGGGAATAAAACCCTAACCCTAGCTTCGGGTTTTGCTAGTTAGGGTTGGGGTTCAAATATTTCTCAAAGACAATTTTCTCAATATTCCACTCATTTGACTGGAAAATGTGCTTCTCTGAATCAAAATATGAGTCTGAAAAGACAATACAGCACTTCCAAAACCAAGAGAGTGTGTCAGGAGTGGTCAAATTAATTCTTGAAAGGTATTCTTTCATTGGAAATTTCGTGTTGAACGGAGTGCTGAATGAATGTACGTTTAGGCCTAAGTGGCCTATAAGTCCGAAACAACGAATACATTTTGGCTTTATCAGTTAATATGCCTGTGATTTCAAAGCCCTTAGGCAAGCGTTTAAAAGTAAAATCAGGTTCTTTCGAACTGTTGCTTGTAGGGCAGTTCAGACACCATTCCTTTTTGGGGCAAAGCACTGTATACAGCCATATAGGTCAGAAAAAAATGTTTAGAAAACATTGAAAGAACTACATTCCTAAGTATCCTTTCAGCCCCAAAACACAACCATGCCATCAAAAACTGTCTACATTGTATGGGAATAAAACCCTAACCCTAGCTTTGGGTTTTGCTAGTTAGGGTTAGGGTTCAAATATTTCTCAAAGACAATTTTTCAATATTCCACTCATTTTGACAGGAAAATGTGCTCCTCTGAATCAACATATGAGTCTGAAAAGACAATACAGCACTGCCTAAACCAAGAGAGTGTGTCAGGAGTGGTCAAATTAATTCTTGAAAGGTATTCTTTCATTGGAAATTTCATGTTGAACGGAGTGCTGAATGAATGTACGTTTAGGCTTAAGTGGCCTAAAAGTTCAAAACAACTAATACATTTTGGCTTTATCTGTTAATATGCCTGTGATTTCAAAGCCCATAGGCAAGAGTTTAAAAGTTAAATCAGGTTCTTTCGAACTGTTGCTTGAAGGGCAGTTCAGACACCATTCGTTTTTGGGGCAAAGCACTATATACAACCATATAGGTCAGAAAAAAATGTTTAGAAAACATTGAAAGAACTACATTCCTAAGTATTTTTTCAGCCCTAAAACACAACCATGCCATCCAAAAATGTCTACATTGTATGGGAATAAAACCCTAACCTTAGCTTCGGGTTTTGCTAGTTAGGGTTAGGGTTCAAACATTTCTCAAAGACAATTTTCTCAATATTCCACTGATTTGACTGGAAAATGAGCTGCTCTGAATCAAAATATGAGTCTGAAAAGACAATACAGCACTGCCAAAACCAAGAGAGTGTGTCAGGAGTGGAGAAATTAATTCTTGAAAGGTATTCTTTTATTGGAAATTTCGTGTTGAACGGAGTGCTGAATGAATGTACGTTTAGGTCTACGTGGCCTAAAAGTTCGAAACAACGAATACATTTTCGCTTTATCTGTTAATATGCCTGTGATTTCTAAGCCCATAGGCAAGAGTTTAAAAGTAAAATCAGGTTCTTTCGAACTGTTGCTTGAAGGGCAGTTCAGACACCATTCCTTTTTGGGGCAAAGCACTGTATACAGCCATATAGGTCAGAAAAAAATGTTTAGAAAACATAGAAAGAACTACATTCCTAAGTATAATTTCAGCCCTAAAACACAGCCATGCCATCAAAAACTGTCTACATTGTATGGGAATAAAACCCTAACCCTAGCTTTGGGTTTTGCTAGTTAGGGTTAGGGTTCAAATATTTCTCAAAGACAATTTTCTCAATATTCCACTCATTTGACAGGAAAATGTGCTCCTCTGAATCAACATATGAGTCTGAAAAGACAATACAGCACTGCCAAAACCAATAGAGTGTGTCAGGAGTGGTCAAATTAATTCTTGAAAGGTATTCTTTCATGGGAAATTTCGTGTTGAACGGAGTGCTGAATGTATGTACGTGTAGGCCTAAGTAGCCTAAAAGTCCGAAACAACGAATACATTTTCGCTTTATCTGTTAATATGCCTGTGATTTCAAAGCCCATAGGCAAGAGTTTAAAAGTAAAATCAGGTTCTTTCGAACTGTTGCTTGAAGGGCAGTTCAGACACCATTCCTTTTTGGGGCAAAGCACTGTATACAGCCATATAGGTCATAAAAAATGTTTAGAAAACATTGATAGAACTACATTCCTAAGTATCCTTTCATCCCTAAAACACAACCATGCCATCAAAAACTATCTACATTGTATGGGAATAAAACCCTAACCCTAGCTTCGGGTTTTGCTAGTTAGGGTTAGGGTTCAAATATTTCTCAAAGACAATTTTCTCAATATTCCACTGATTTGACTGGAAAATGAGCTTCTCTGAATCAAAATATGAGTCTGAAAAGACAATACACCACTGCCTAAACCAAGAGAGTGTGTCAGGAGTGGTCAAATTAATTCTTGAAAGGTATTCTATTATTGGAAATTTTGTGTTGAACGGAGTGCTGAATGAATGTACGTTTAGGCCTAAGTGGCCTAAAAGTCCGAAACAACGAATACATTTTGGCTTTATCAGTTAATATGCCTGTGATTTCAAAGCCCTTAGGCAAGAGTTTAAAAGTAAAATCAGGTTCTTTCGAACTGTTGCTTGAAGGGCAGTTCAGACACCATTCCTTTTTGGGGCAAAGCACTGTATACAGCCATATAGGTCATAAAAAATGTTTAGAAAACATTGATAGAACTACATTCCTAAGTATCCTTTCATCCCTAAAACACAACCATGCCATCAAAAACTATCTACATTGTATGGGAATAAAACCCTAACCCTAGCTTCGGGTTTTGCTAGTTAGGGTTAGGGTTCAAATATTTCTCAAAGACAATTTTCTCAATATTCCACTGATTTGACTGGAAAATGAGCTTCTCTGAATCAAAATATGAGTCTGAAAAGACAATACACCACTGCCTAAACCAAGAGAGTGTGTCAGGAGTGGTCAAATTAATTCTTGAAAGGTATTCTATTATTGGAAATTTTGTGTTGAACGGAGTGCTGAATGAATGTACGTTTAGGCCTAAGTGGCCTAAAAGTCCGAAACAACGAATACATTTTGGCTTTATCAGTTAATATGCCTGTGATTTCAAAGCCCTTAGGCAAGAGTTTAAAAGTAAAATCAGGTTCTTTCGAACTGTTGCTTGTAGGGCAGTTCAGACACCATTCCTTTTTGGGGCAAAGCACTGTATACAGCCATATAGGTGTAGTGTTTCATAGCCGTTCAGGGACGCCAAATATGTAATCATAGTGGCTCTCTGAAGGCACCAGTTCTGTAGGGTTTGGGCATTTACTGAGACAATTTTCAATTGTAGCAGTAAATCTCAAAGTTGATTCTTTTGATGGCTTTAGAATCCAACCATGCGATATAACTCAAACAACGCACACACACAGGTACTAATACACGAGGATACATTTATTAATACATAGAGTATGCCTTAAACCTAACAGATCTTATCGAGAGGGTTATCAGAATACAAAAGATTTATATTCAATCAGTTACGAAGTGTTACACATATCAAGAGGACATACGTTCAGTATATCATTCATTTAGACCGTTTCATAAATGAACTTGGCTATAACTTCTACATTAGATACTCAAAACAAGTACATAACTCTTAGGAATTAAATTGATATCAACTGGTTGGGATAACAATTGAATTCTCGAGCTGTAATGCATTGAAGTTGAATACTCATCCAATTTCTGGGGATTCAGATCTCCTGCGGGCACAAAGAAACAGTTGCAGGCTGTTGCTGTCCAATCCGCGCTCTCTGGCTCCGTGCCAGGCTGTGCTGTGCGGCTTGCGACGGTGCGCTGCAGATGCTCACTGAGCGGCTAGTTAGTGTTGGCTTTAACTAGCAAAGTTTGTGCACAGGAGAAAAGATGACTGTGGGTCCCAGCAAGTTAGGAAGAGGACCGGTTCGTTCCTGATGAAGCGCTAGTTCTGAATAGTGATTCAGCTGTCCACAGTTCCGACCTGTTCACGAGGCCTGCTGCTGGTTACTCTCTGGCAACCTCCACTCTAGACTCTTAGAACAAAGGAAAGTTCTGGCACTCGGACACACTGGCCGTTCCGTGGTTGTCCGGGCTGAGTCTCAGGATGGTCAGGAGGCGCGCTGCGAGAATGTCCTGCCCTTGGGAGCCTTCTGCTCCTGGGCCGTCCTGCCCTGGAATTCTCCTTTGAATTCCCTTTAGAATAGTCCACAGAATCCTCTCCAGAATCTTACTGAATCTCCCGAATCTGAATCTCTCAGGCTCTCTGTGTTGCCTGTTTTTACCTGGAGGAACTTCAGCTCATTGATTGGCTGAAAGTTCCATGGGCATCAGAGTCCCACATGGGTTACTCAGCCCTACCAGTCCCTGATTGGTTGATCAAGGTGAGATATGAGTCACTTAGTCCTGACACTTAGTAATGCAGTCCAGATGTCCATCCGGCACTCCCTAGACTGATAGGCGCCAGTGGATGACCATTGATCATGATAGCCAGACTTAGCTAAGTGCATCCCCCTTTGGGAGCTGTCCTAGGAAACCTTAAATCACCCTGCACTAATGGTCTCTCTGTGGCTGCACCACAGAGATGAACAGAGAAATGGGGCCTCATTTGGGAAGCTCAGAAACACTTAATTCTGCCTTATTATTAAGCCTCGCCGCTACATATCCCCCCTTTTTGAAGGTCACGAGGTCCTGAGGCGTTGTTGCCTTCAAAACAAAACAGAGTTAAGTGATGTCCCTTGCCATTAGAACATTAATCTTAAATGTCTACATTACTCCTCGAGAATTCATACCGGAACCAGCATTGGATACAAACAGGATGAATAACATCTGGAGTATGTATAAACACGGTAGGAGACATTATCTAAGTCTAGGAATTACACATCAGGAAGCTCACTGTCAATATCTGATACCTCTGTAGTAGATATTTGGGGAGAAGTCACTTCCTTTCTTTTGACATGCTACCTTTGACTCATTCATGCTACCCGGAGTACATCTTGATGTGAGAGTACAGCATACAGAGTACATCCAGTCATGATCCAGCTACCCGGCAGTAGTGTTACAATAACAACAGTTCCTGTTCCCAGCCCCCCTGATGAACCACAACACCTGTGTTGGGCACCTGCCAGGGTGGTTTGGAGGTTTGTTCCATTAAAGCAAACTAACTACCTGTACCTCTTCAGGGCTTACTGTTTCTTGGATTTCTATCCAATTCAATAGTGTGGCACCTGAAGGAATCCACGACCTCAAGTTTGGTCTTATATTGTCTGGTTCCAGACTGTACAGTGTTAAGTTCAAGCTGTACTATGGCCTCCTCGGGAACTTACAGGAACTGTTTGATTAGGTAGCTGCATTGCGGTAGCTCTATCATGCCTGTCACAAGTCATAGTGTCAGTTAAATGTGGTGTGTTGACCAGCCATTTACGTCCCACCTGCTCTTCATGGGGTTCATTAACCTCCCTCTGCCCATTAGTAGCTTTACACCCTTCATTGGTGAATCGTTTAGACACAGCCAATGGATAGCTTTGGTAGCCATACCCATCTCAAGATTTGGAACCGAATTCAATCTTGGATTGCCTTCTGGGTGAGCTATGAGCGATGGGGTTAATGTCACATACTCCTCTACTGAGAAGAGTGGAATCAAGTGGGTTGGGAATTGTGCCGTGGCTAGACTGGCTACAGTGGCACTAAACTCCCTTAACAGGTCTTGTGTCAACATTCTGGCCTGTTGCACACAAGCATAAACCCACTGTATAACACCAACAATCATGTCCACTGGTTGGGGAATAAGGTTTAACCCTGTTGCATAGGAAGTTGCCTGTATGATTTTCCCTAAGCTTTCCAACTTTTGCTGCTGTCGATACAGTCTGTCACTACCGTCTGGCCTCTCTGACACCTGCCTTCTTGGGGCAGTCAGGGTGAGAGTGCCAGTAGCACACAAACCTACCAAAAAGAGCAAATGCACAACAGTGGTGGCAGCAATCAGTCCTCCCAAAAGTCTTTTAGGGTGGCTGATCCCAGTCATCTCCTTCTGAGTGACTGTTGCCTTTCTAAGCTGGCGCAGCGTGTACATGGTGTCTTTCTCAGTATGCCATGTGGCATCTTGGGCACCAACATCCTGGAAATCTGGGGAGATCTGACACAGCTGCTGATGCTGCTCCTCCATTTCCAGGGCATCTGCTTTTTCGATTTGTTCATGCCTGTGCTCTAGGAACCCTGCAGGGGGTGGTGCAGCGGTGGAGCATGCCTGACCCTCGGCTGAGTGGTCATCTGGAGCACCTGAGTGATCTGAGATTGTTACCCCATTCTCACTGTTCCGGTCCACCGTGCACACTTCCTGATTGAGGAATCCCTCTATCGGCATGTTTACAATCGTTCGCTGGGCGTGGGTGTAGGACACCTGCTCGCTCCCCCCTTCCCTCGCTAGGGGTTCAGGGAGCTGCCCCAGCACTGGGATAGCTAGTTCACTGTCTTCAAACTCGCTATCACCCACCAGGCCCATGTCAGTGCAGGCGGGGATTCTGATACCCCTCTTTGCGATGTCCTGCACTGGCAGGCGGGTGGCTTGACCATCCAGCTCCAGTCTGGGTGAACCACTGTTGGTCAGACTCAGACTGACAGACTGAGCTGGTGGCTGTAAGAAAACCGGCTCGGCTTTCATTCCCTGTCCCTTCTGGGGGACTGGGTGTGTTGGAAACCCTGCCGTTGAGGCAGGAACAATCAGGTCAGTCTCACTCACTACCTGGTAGTTGTGAGAAATAATGTTACCTGACTGCAGGTTCCCTGGGTCACAGCAGAGGGAATCGGCATCTGGGATCAGGTGTGTCCACAGCGCAGTAGTCTCAGCGTCCAGCTGGACCTCCTGTCTAACCTGTGAATGTTGCACCAGGGGCACCTGGCGGTGGCCCCGTGACAGCTGCTCAAGCAGATCCTCACTAATAGAGGACCTCTCAGGGCTAAGGGTGAGGGCTACATCACCAACCTGCTCTCCTGCCATCTGTATCCCTTCCACCACTGCAGGGTGGTGGTCCTGACCCCTCTTGGGTGCCAGGGTGCACAGGGAAAGCTCCTTTTCATCGCCAGGTGGGGAGATCTGCTCCTCTTTAGGGATGTAAAAGGGGTGTGCTTTACCTGGTGGATCAGGCGGCTGCTTGGAGCACCGCTCCTGTGGCATGGAGGCTGTTGTGACCTTGGCCAGGGCACGACTTCCCTGTATATCCGGGGAACAAGAAAATATTTTTATTTCTTGTCCAGAGGGAACAGAAGGAATCCCCACATAGGCTTCTGTGTTCGGTGGGCACTGTGTGAGCACAGTCTGCCTCTTGGCCCCCCTTTCCTTCTGTACAGAAGGCTTAGGAGCCTTGACCTGTTTCCACACTTTGCCTTTCTGGTGATCCACCAAAGGTTCCTCTCTGAGTCGCATGCCCTTTTCTTTTTCTACCCGTTTGAGCTTGCCGTGTGACATCAAACACCTTTCAACCTCAGTGTCAATCAGTGTCTCACTGGGTAAGACATCTCCCATGGCAGCCTTGAGGTAAAAGCTTCCTGCTTTTCCTCTCTGTTTTACTGCCTGCTCTGTGACTTCAGGGGTGGAGTCAGCACTCGCTTGGGAGTGGCCGACCTCATCCAGGCAGGAACCCTTCCGCTCAATCAGATAGACTGAGGGAGTGGGAGGGGGCGGGTCTCCGCCTCCTCCAGTGGAGAGTATCAGCTCATTCACGCTTCCGGCAGCCTTGGGGAGCGGTTGTCCCTGTCCTAATAAAGCTTGTTCAAGCCTGGCCAGGCGGGTGGCTACTGAATCCTTTTGTTCAGCTTTATCTAGCCCTTTCCCTCCCCCGGTGTTCTCATGGCACTTAGGACGCTGGGTGCGGTCCTGTGTGCATGCTTTGGAACGGGGCTTAGCCAGCTCAGGAGCCTGTGCTCCTTCGAGCAGGAGGGAATTAACCCTGCTGGCTCTGACGGCGAACACGGTCGCTTTAGCAGCTTTTTGCTCAGAGCGACTTTGGACATCATACTCCCAGGCTTTCTGCACGAATCTCTTAATATCAGTCATTTTCATGGTCTGTGCATCTGTATGCATTAAGATCATCTTTCTGACTGATGGGTGGAGATTCGCAATGAATAAACCCTTGAAATGTATGTTCTCTTCGCAACCCTCATCATTTCGCCCTGCAAAATAAGTTCGTCTAAGTCTCTCGTAATATTCGCGAGGGGACTCTGCTCTCTCGTGCTTAATGTTAAGAGCGGCAGCTATCGCGGCAGTCGGGTCAATAAACGCACTATATTCATGGATAAGTGCTTGACACAGCTCTTCAAAGTCATTACAGACTTCTTTCATCTGCCTAGCCATCCACTCATGTACGGCTCTGCTGGTAGTTTTCCTGACCAGAAACACTTTCTCCTGTTCTGTGGCGTTTGGCAGGTACTGCAGGGTATACCTGAGGTCCTGAATATAACTCTCGATATTATTCTCTGACACTGCGGGGTCAAATCTCTCTATGTCCTTCGCTAGCTCTCTCAGAGAATGGAGGTTTATTCTCCTAGCTTCTCCGCTGACGGAGATATGACGGAGATCGTGGTCAGACTTGTCACTGCTAGAGAGAGTGCTTAATAGCGACTCGAATTCAGACCTTTTAGCAACCATCGTTAAACTTAAAGAGTATTACTTTTAAGTACGAAATCACAGTTTTACCACAGAAAACCACAAGATCAAGTATGCAATCAACCCGGTAGATTGCAAAAGATCACAAAACACTCAAGCACTGCTTAAAGAGCAAGGGGAACTTTTTCTTTCGGCTTTCAGCACACTGTATTATCGTGTATGAAACCCGCGGCGTTTTATATTGAATTATTCCGCTTGGTTGATTCATTTCAGTCTTGCCACGCCCACCCAGGGACGCCATAAATGTAGTGTTTCATAGCCGTTCAGGGACGCCAAATATGTAATCATAGTGGCTCTCTGAAGGCACCAGTTCTGTAGGGTTTGGGCATTTACTGAGACAATTTTCAATTGTAGCAGTAAATCACAAAAATGATTCTTTTGATGGCTTTAGAATCCAACCATGCGATATAACTCAAACAACGCACACACACAGGTACTAATACACGAGGATACATTTATTAATACATAGAGTATGCCTTAAACCTAACAGATCTTATCGAGAGGGTTATCAGAATACAAAAGATATATATTCAATCAGTTACGAAGTGTTACACATATCAAGAGGACATACGTTCAGTATATCATTCATTTAGACCGTTTCATAAATGAACTTGGCTATAACTTCTACATTAGATACTCAAAACAAGTACATAACTCTTAGGAATTAAATTGATATCAACTGGTTGGGATAACAATTGAATTCTCGAGCTGTAATGCATTGAAGTTGAATACTCATCCAATTTCTGGGGATTCAGATCTCCTGCGGGCACAAAGAAACAGTTGCAGGCTGTTGCTGTCCAATCCGCGCTCTCTGGCTCCGTGCCAGGCTGTGCTGTGCGGCTTGCGACGGTGCGCTGCAGATGCTCACTGAGCGGCTAGTTAGTGTTGGCTTTAACTAGCAAAGTTTGTGCACAGGAGAAAAGATGACTGTGGGTCCCAGCAAGTCAGGAAGAGGACCGGTTCGTTCCTGATGAAGCGCTAGTTCTGAATAGTGATTCAGCTGTCCACAGTTCCGACCTGTTCACGAGGCCTGCTGCTGGTTACTCTCTGGCAACCTCCACTCTAGACTCTTAGAACAAAGGAAAGTTCTGGCACTCGGACACACTGGCCGTTCCGTGGTTGTCCGGGCTGAGTCTCAGGATGGTCAGGAGGCGCGCTGCGAGAATGTCCTGCCCTTGGGAGCCTTCTGCTCCTGGGCCGTCCTGCCCTGGAATTCTCCTTTGAATTCCCTTTAGAACAGTCCACAGAATCCTCTCCAGAATCTTACTGAATCTCCCGAATCTGAATCTCTCAGGCTCTCTGTGTTGCCTGTTTTTACCTGGAGGAACTTCAGCTCATTGATTGGCTGAAAGTTCCATGGGCATCAGAGTCCCACATGGGTTACTCAGCCCTACCAGTCCCTGATTGGTTGATCAAGGTGAGATATGAGTCACTTAGTCCTGACACTTAGTAATGCAGTCCAGATGTCCATCCGGCACTCCCTAGACTGATAGGCGCCAGTGGATGACCATTGATCATGATAGCCAGACTTAGCTAAGTGCATCCCCCTTTGGGAGCTGTCCTAGGAAACCTTAAATCACCCTGCACTAATGGTCTCTCTGTGGCTGCACCACAGAGATGAACAGAGAAATGGGGCCTCATTTGGGAAGCTCAGAAACACTTAATTCTGCCTTATTATTAAGCCTCGCCGCTACATAGGTCAGAAAAAAATGTTTAGAAAACATTGAAAGAACTACATTCCTAAGTATCCTTTCAGCCCCAAAACACAGCCATGTCATTAAAAACTGTCTACATTGTATGGAAATAAAACCCTAACCCTAGCTTTGGGTTTTGCTAGTTAGGGTTAGGGTTCAAATATTTCTCAAAGACAATTTTCTCAATATTCCACTCATTTGACTGGAAAATGTGCTCCTCTGAATCAAAATATGAGTCTGAAAAGACAATACAGCACTGCCTAAACCAAGAGAGTGTGTCAGGAGTGGACAAATTAATTCTTGAAAGGTATTCTTTCATTGGAAATTTCATGTTGAACGGAGTGCTGAATGAATGTACGTTTAGGCTTAAGTGGCCTAAAAGTTCAAAACAACTAATACATTTTGGCTTCATCTGTTAATATGCCTGTGATTTCAAAGCCCATGGTAAGAGTTTAAAAGTTAAATTAGGTTCTTTTGAACTGTTGCCTGTAGGGCAGTTCAAACACCATTCGTTTTTGGGGCAAAGCACTATAAACAGCCATATAGGTCAGAAAAAAATGTTTAGAAAACATTGAAAGAACTACATTCCTAAGTATTTTTTCAGCCCTAAAACACAACCATGCCATCCAAAACTGTCTACATTGTATGGGAACAAAACCCTAACCCTAGCTTCGGGTTTTGCTAGTTAGGGTTAGGGTTCAAATATTTCTCAAAGACAATTTTCTCAATATTCCACTGATTTGACTGGAAAATGAGCTGCTCTGAATCAAAATATGAGTCTGAAAAGACAATACAGCACTGCCTAAACCAAGAGAGTGTGTCAGGAGTGGTCAAATTAATTCTTGAAAGGTATTCTTTCATTGGAAATTTCGTGTTGAACGGAGTGCTGAATGAATGTACGTTTAGGCCTACGTGGCCTAAAAGTCCGAAAAAACGAATACATTTTGGCTTTATCTGTTAATATGCCTGTGATTTCAAAGCCCATAGGCAAGAGTTTAAAAGTAAAATCAGGTTCTTTCGAACTGTTGCTTGTAGGGCAGTTCAGACACCGTTCCTTTTTGGGGCAAAGCACTGTATACAGCCATATAGGTCAGAAAAAATTGTTTAGAAAACATTAAAAGAACTACATTCCTAAGTATTTTTTCAGCCCTAAAACACAGCCATGCCATCAAAAACTGTCTACATTGTATGGGAATAAAACCCTAACCCTAGCTTTGGGTTTTGCTAGTTAGGGTTAGGGTTCAAATATTTCTCAAAGACAATTTTTCAATATTCCACTCATTTGACAGGAAAATGTGCTCCTCTGAATCAACATATGAGTCTGAAAAGACAATACAGCACTGCCTAAACCAAGAGAGTGTGTCAGGAGTGGTCCAATTAATTCTTGAAAGGTATTCTTTCATTGGAAATTTCATGTTGAACGGAGTGCTGAATGAATGTACGTTTAGGCTTAAGAGGCCTAAAGTTCAAAACAACTAATACATTTTGGCTTTATCTGTTAATATGCCTGTGATTTCAAAGCCCATGGTAAGAGTTTTAAAGTTAAATCAGGTTCTTTTGAACTGTTGCTTGTAGGGCAGTTCAAACACCATTCGTTTTTGGGGCAAAGCACTATATACAGCCATATTGGTCAGAAAAAAATGTTTAGAAAACATTGAAAGAACTACATTCCTAAGTATTTTTTCAGCCCTAAAACACAACCATGCCATCAAAAACTGTCTACATTGTATGGGAATAAAACCCTAACCCTAGCTTCGGGTTTTGCTAGCTAGGGTTAGGGTTCAAATATTTCTCAAAGACAATTTTCTCAATATTCCACTCATTTGACTGGAAAATGTGCTTCTCTGAATCAAAATATGAGTCTGAAAAGACAATACAGCACTGCCTAAACCAAGAGAGTGTGTCAGGAGTGGTCAAATTAATTCTTGAAAGGTATTCTTTCATTGGAAATTTCGTGTTGAACGGAGTGCTGAATGAATGTACGTTTAGGCCTACGTGGCCTAAAAGTCCGAAAAAACGAATACATTTTGGCTTTATCTGTTAATATGCCTGTGATTTCAAAGCCCATAGGCAAGAGTTTAAAAGTAAAATCAGGTTCTTTCGAACTGTTGCTTGTAGGGCAGTTCAGACACCGTTCCTTTTTGGGGCAAAGCACTGTATACAGCCATATAGGTCAGAAAAAATTGTTTAGAAAACATTAAAAGAACTATATTCCTAAGTATTTTTTCAGCCCTAAAACACAACCATGCCATCCAAAACTGTCTACATTGTATGGGAATTAAACCCTAACCCTAGCTTCGGGTTTTGCTGGTTAGGGTTGGGGTTCAAATATTTCTCAAAGACAATTTTCTCAATATTCCACTCATTTGACTGGAAAATGTGCTTCTCTGAATCAAAATATGAGTCTGAAAAGACAATACACCACTGCCTAAACCAAGAGAGTGTGCCAGGAGTGGTCAAATTAATTCTTGAAAGGTATTCTTTCATTGGAAATTTCGTGTTGAACGGAGTGCTGAATGAATGTACGTTTAGGCCTACGTGGCCTAAAAGTCCGAAAAAACGAATATATTTTCGCTTTATCTGTTAATATGCCTGTGATTTCAAAGCCCATAGGCAAGAGTTTAAAAGTAAAATCAGGTTCTTTCGAACTGTTGCTTGTAGGGCAGTTCAGACACCGTTCCTTTTTGGGGCAAAGCACTGTATACAGCCATATAGGTCAGAAAAAAATGTTTAGAAAACATTGAAAGAACTACATTCCTAAGTATAATTTCAGCCCTAAAACACATCCATGCCATCAAAAACTATCTACATTGTATGGGAATAAAACCCTAACCCTAGCATCGGCTTTTGCTAGTTAGGGTTAGGGTTCAAATATTTCTCAAAGACAATTTTCTCAATATTCCACTGATTTGACTGGAAAATGACCTTCTCTGAATCAAAATATGAGTGTGAAAAGACAACACACCACTGCCTAAACCAAGAGAGTGTGCCAGGAGTGGTCAAATTAATTCTTGAAAGGTATTCTTTCATTGGAAATTTCGTGTTGAACGGAGTGCTGAATGTATGTACGTGTAGGCCTAAGTGGCCTAAAAGTCCGAAACAATGAATACATTTTCGCTTTATCTGTTAATATGCCTGTGATTTCAAAGCCCATAGGCAAGAGTTTAAAAGTAAAATCAGGTTCTTTCGAACTGTTGCTTGTAGGGGAGTTCAAACACCATTCGTTTTTAGGGCAAAGCACTATATAAAGCCATATAGGTCAGAAAAAAATGTTTAGAAAACTTGAAAGAACTACATTCCTAAGCATCTTTTCAGCCCTAAAACACAACCATGCCATCAAAAACTGTCTACATTGTACAGGAATAAAACCCTAACCCTAGCTTCAGGTTTTGCTAGTTAGGGTTAGGGTTCAAATATTTCTCAAAGACAATTTTCTCAATATTCCACTCATTTGACTGGAAAATGAGCTGCTCTGAATCAAAATATCAGTCTGAAAAGACAATACAGCATTGCCTAAACCAAGAGAGTGTGTCAGGAGTGGTCAAATTAATTCTTGAAAGGTATTCTTTCATTGGAAATTTCGTGGTGAACGGAGTGCTGAATGAATGTACGTTTAGGCTTAAGTGGCCTAAAAGTCCAAAACAACAAATACATTTTGGCTTTATCTGTTAATATGCCTGTGATTTCAAAGCCCATAGGCGAGAGTTTAAAAGTAAAATCAGGTTCTTTCGAACTGTTGCTTGTAGGGCAGTTCAGACACCATTCCTTTTTGGGGCAAAGCACTGTATACAGCCATATAGGTCAGAAAAAAATGTTTAGAAAACATTGAAAGAACTACATTCCTAAGTATTTTTTCAGCCCTAAAACACAACCATGCCATCAAAAACTGTCTACATTGTATGGGAATAAAACCCTAACCCTAGCTTCGGGTTTTGCTAGCTAGGGTTAGGGTTCAAATATTTCTCAAAGACAATTTTCTCAATATTCCACTCATTTGACTGGAAAATGTGCTTCTCTGAATCAAAATATGAGTCTGAAAAGACAATACAGCACTGCCTAAACCAAGAGAGTGTGTCAGGAGTGGTCAAATTAATTCTTGAAAGGTATTCTTTCATTGGAAATTTCGTGTTGAACGGAGTGCTGAATGAATGTACGTTTAGGCCTACGTGGCCTAAAAGTCCGAAAAAACGAATACATTTTGGCTTTATCTGTTAATATGCCTGTGATTTCAAAGCCCATAGGCAAGAGTTTAAAAGTAAAATCAGGTTCTTTCGAACTGTTGCTTGTAGGGCAGTTCAGACACCGTTCCTTTTTGGGGCAAAGCACTGTATACAGCCATATAGGTCAGAAAAAATTGTTTAGAAAACATTAAAAGAACTACATTCCTAAGTATTTTTTCAGCCCTAAAACACAACCATGCCATCCAAAACTGTCTACATTGTATGGGAATTAAACCCTAACCCTAGCTTCGGGTTTTGCTGGTTAGGGTTGGGGTTCAAATATTTCTCAAAGACAATTTTCTCAATATTCCACTCATTTGACTGGAAAATGTGCTTCTCTGAATCAAAATATGAGTCTGAAAAGACAATACACCACTGCCTAAACCAAGAGAGTGTGCCAGGAGTGGTCAAATTAATTCTTGAAAGGTATTCTTTCATTGGAAATTTCGTGTTGAACGGAGTGCTGAATGAATGTACGTTTAGGCCTACGTGGCCTAAAAGTCCGAAAAAACGAATATATTTTCGCTTTATCTGTTAATATGCCTGTGATTTCAAAGCCCATAGGCAAGAGTTTAAAAGTAAAATCAGGTTCTTTCGAACTGTTGCTTGTAGGGCAGTTCAGACACCGTTCCTTTTTGGGGCAAAGCACTGTATACAGCCATATAGGTCAGAAAAAAATGTTTAGAAAACATTGAAAGAACTACATTCCTAAGTATAATTTCAGCCCTAAAACACATCCATGCCATCAAAAACTATCTACATTGTATGGGAATAAAACCCTAACCCTAGCATCGGCTTTTGCTAGTTAGGGTTAGGGTTTCAAATATTTCTCAAAGACAATTTTCTCAATATTCCACTGATTTGACTGGAAAATGACCTTCTCTGAATCAAAATATGAGTGTGAAAAGGCAACACACCACTGCCTAAACCAAGAGAGTGTGCCAGGAGTGGTCAAATTAATTCTTGAAAGGTATTCTTTCATTGGAAATTTCGTGTTGAACGGAGTGCTGAATGTATGTACGTGTAGGCCTAAGTGGCCTAAAAGTCCGAAACAATGAATACATTTTCGCTTTATCTGTTAATATGCCTGTGATTTCAAAGCCCATAGGCAAGAGTTTAAAAGTAAAATCAGGTTCTTTCGAACTGTTGCTTGTAGGGCAGTTCAAACACCATTCGTTTTTAGGGCAAAGCACTATATACAGCCATATAGGTCAGAAAAAAATGTTTAGAAAACTTGAAAGAACTACATTCCTAAGCATCTTTTCAGCCCTAAAACACAACCATGCCATCAAAAACTGTCTACATTGTATAGGAATAAAACCCTAACCCTAGCTTCAGGTTTTGCTAGTTAGGGTTAGGGTTCAAATATTTCTCAAAGACAATTTTCTCAATATTCCACTCATTTGACTGGAAAATGAGCTGCTCTGAATCAAAATATCAGTCTGAAAAGACAATACAGCATTGCCTAAACCAAGAGAGTGTGTCAGGAGTGGTCAAATTAATTCTTGAAAGGTATTCTTTCATTGGAAATTTCGTGGTGAACGGAGTGCTGAATGAATGTACGTTTAGGCTTAAGTGGCCTAAAAGTCCAAAACAACAAATACATTTTGGCTTTATCTGTTAATATGCCTGTGATTTCAAAGCCCATAGGCGAGAGTTTAAAAGTAAAATCAGGTTCTTTCGAACTGTTGCTTGTAGGGCAGTTCAGACACCATTCCTTTTTGGGGCAAAGCACTGTATACAGCCATATAGGTCAGAAAAAAATGTTTAGAAAACATTGAAAGAACTACATTCCTAAGTATCCTTTCAGCCCCAAAACACAGCCATGCCATCAAAAACTGTATACATTGTATGGGAATAAAACCTTAACCCTAGCTTCGGGTTTTGCAAGTTAGGGTTGGGGTTCAAATATTTCTCAAAGACAATTTTCTCAATATTCCACTCATTTGACTGGAAAATGTGCTTCTCTGAATCAAAATATGAGTCTGAAAAGACAATACAGCACTTCCAAAACCAAGAGAGTGTGTCAGGAGTGGTCAAATTAATTCTTGAAAGGTATTCTTTCATTGGAAATTTCATGTTGAACGGAGTGCTGAATGAATGTACGTTTAGGCTTAAGTGGCCTAAAAGTTCAAAACAACTAATACATTTTGGCTTTATCTGTTAATATGCCTGTGATTTCAAAGCCCATGGTAAGAGTTTAAAAGTTAAATCAGGTTCTTTTGAACTTTTGCTTGTAGGGCAGTTCAAACAACATTCGTTTTTAGGGCAAAGCACTGTATACAGCCATATAGGTCAGAAAAAAATGTTTAGAAAACATTGAAAGAACTACATTCTTCAGAATCTTTTCAGCCCTAAAACACAGCCATGCCATCAAAAACTGTCTACATTGTATGGGAATAAAACCCTAACCCTAGCTTTGGGTTTTGGTAGTTAGGGTTAGGGTTCAAATATTTCTCAAAGACAATTTTCTCAATATTCTACTCATTTGACTGGAAAATGTGCTTCTCTGAATCAAAGTATGAGTCTGAAAAGACAATACAGCACTGCCTAAACCAAGAGAGTGTGTCAAGAGTGGTCCAATTAATTCTTGAAAGGTATTCTTTCATTGGAAATTTCGTGTTGAACGGAGTGCTGAATGAATGTACGTTTAGGCCTAAGTGGCCTAAAAGTCCGAAACAACGAATACATTTTGGCTTTATCTGTTAATATGCCTGTGATTTCAAAGCCCATAGGCAAGAGTTTAAAAGTAAAATCTGGTTCATTCGAACTGTTGCTTGTAGGGCAGTTCAGACACCATTCCTTTTTGGGGCAAAGCACTGTATACAGCCATATAGGTCAGAAAAAAATGTTCAGAAAACATTGAAAGAACTACATTCCTAATATCCTTTCAACCCCAAAACACAGCCATGCCATCAAAAACTGTCTACATTGTATGGGAATAAAACCCTAACCCTAGCTTCGGGTTTTGCTAGTTAGTGTTAGGGTTCAAATATTTCTCAAAGACAATTTTCTCAATATTCCAGTCATTTGACTGGAAAATGTGCTTCTCTGAATCAAAATATGAGTCTGAAAAGACAATACAGCACTGCCTAAACCAAGAGAGTGTGTCAGGAGTGGTCCAATTAATTCTTGAAAGGTATTCTTTCATTGGAAATTTCGTGGTGAATGGAGTGCTGAATGAATGTACGTTTAGGCCTAAGTGGCCTAAAAGTCCGAAACAACGAATACATTTTGGATTTATCTGTTAATATGCCTGTGATTTCAAAACCCATTGGCAAGAGTTTAAAAGTAAAATCAGGTTCTTTCGAACTGTTGCTTTTAGGGCTGTTCAGACACCATTCCTTTTTGGGGCAAAGCACTGTATACAACCATATAGGTCAGAAAAAAATGTTTAGAAAACAATGATAGAACTACATTCCTAAGTGTCCTTTCAGCCCTAAAACACAGCCATGCCATCAAAAACTATCTACATTGTATGGGAATAAAACCCTAACCCTAGCTTCGGCTTTCGCTAATTAGGGTTAGGGTTCAAATATTTCTCAAAGACAATTTTCTCTATATTCCACTCATTTGACTGGAAAATGAGCTGCTCTGAATCAAAATATCAGTCTGAAAAGACAATACAGCATTGCCTAAACCAAGAGAGTGTGTCAGGAGTGGTCAAATTAATTCTTGAAAGGTATTCTTTCATTGGAAATTTCGTGGTGAACGGAGTGCTGAATGAATGTACGTTTAGGCTTAAGTGGCCTAAAACTCCAAAACAACAAATACATTTTGGCTTTATCTGTTAATATGCCTGTGATTTCAAAGCCCATAGGCGAGAGTTTAAAAGTAAAATCAGGTTCTTTCGAACTGTTGCTTGTAGGGCAGTTCAGACACCATTCCTTTTTGGGGCAAAGCACTGTATACAGCCATATAGGTCAGAAAAAAATGTTCAGAAAACATTGAAAGAACTACATTCCTAATATCCTTTCAACCCCAAAACACAGCCATGCCATCAAAAACTGTCTACATTGTATGGGAATAAAACCCTAACCCTAGCTTCGGGTTTTGCTAGTTAGTGTTAGGGTTCAAATATTTCTCAAAGACAATTTTCTCAATATTCCACTCATTTGACTGGAAAATGTGCTTCTCTGAATCAAAATATGAGTCTGAAAAGACAATACAGCACTGCCTAAACCAAGAGAGTGTGTCAGGAGTGGTCCAATTAATTCTTGAAATGTATTCTTTCATTGGAAATTTCGTGGTGAACGGAGTGCTGAATGAATGTACGTTTAGGCCTAAGTGGCCTAAAAGTCCGAAACAACGAATACATTTTGGATTTATCTGTTAATATGCCTGTGATTTCAAAACCCATTGGCAAGAGTTTAAAAGTAAAATCAGGTTCTTTCGAACTGTTGCTTTTAGGGCTGTTCAGACACCATTCCTTTTTGGGGCAAAGCACTGTATACAACCATATAAGTCAGAAAAAAATGTTTAGAAAACAATGATAGAACTACATTCCTAAGTGTCCTTTCAGCCCTAAAACACAGCCATGCCATCAAAAACTATCTACAGTGTATGGGAATAAAACCCTAACCCTAGCTTCGGGTTTTGCTAGTTAGGGTTAGGGTTCAAATATTTCTCAAAGACAATTTTCTCAATATTCCACTCATTTGACTGGAAAATGTGCTTCTCTGAATCAAAATATGAGTCTGAAAAGACAATACAGCACTGCCTAAAACAAGAGAGTGTGTCAGGAGTGGTCCAATTAATTCTTGAAAGGTATTCTTTCATTGGAAATTTCGTGTTGAACGGAGTGCTGAATGAATGTACGTTTAGGCCTAAGTGGCCTAAAAGTCTGAAACAACGAATACATTTTGGCTTCATCTGTTAATATGCCTGTGATTTCAAAGCCCATTGGCAAGAGTTTAAAAGTAAAATCAGGTTCTTTCGAACTGTTGCTTTTAGGGCTGTTCAGACACCATTCCTTTTTGGGGCAAAGCACTGTATACAATCGTATAGGTCAGAAAAAAATGTTTAGAAAACAATGATAGAACTATATTCCTTAGTGTCCTTTCAGCCCTAAAACACAGCCATGCCATCAAAAACTATCTAAATTGAATGGGAATAAAACCCTAACCCTAGCTTCGGCTTTCGCTAATTAGGGTTAGGGTTCAAATATTTCTCAAAGACAATTTTCTCAATATTCCACTGATTTGACTGGAAAATGAGCTTCTCTGAATCAAAATATGAGTCTGAAAACACAATACACCACTGCCTAAACCAAGAGAGTGTGTCAGGAGTGGTCAAATTAATTCTTGAAAGGTATTCTTTCATTGGAAATTTCATGTTTAACGGAGTGCTGAATGTATGTACGTTTAGGCCTAAGTGGCCTAAAAGTCCGAAACAACGAATACATTTTCGCTTTATCTGTTAATATGCCTGTGATTTCAAAGCCCATAGGCAAGAGTTTAAAAGTAAAATCAGGTTCTTTCGAACTGTTGCTTGTAGGGCAGTTCAATCACCATTCGTTTTTAGGGCAAAGCACTATATACAGCCATATAGGTCTGAAAAAAATGTTTAGAAAACTTGAAATAACTACATTCCTAAGCATCTTTTCAGCCCTAAAACACAACCATGCCATCAAAAACTGTCTACATTGTATAGGAATAAAACCCTAACCCTAGCTTCGGGTTTTGCTAGTTAGGGTTAGGGTTCAAATATTTCTCAAAGACAATTTTCTCAATATTCCACTCATTTGACTGGAAAATGAGCTTCTCTGAATCAAAATATGAGTCTGAAAACACAATACACCACTGCCTAAACCAAGAGAGTGTGTCAGGAGTGGTCAAATTAATTCTTGAAAAGTATTCTTTCATTGGAAATTTCATGTTGAACGGAGTGCTGAATGAATGTACGTTTAGGCTTAAGTAGCCTAAAAGTTCAAAACAACTAATACATTTTGGCTTTATCTGTTAATATGCCTGTGATTTCAAAGCCCATGGTAAGAGTTTAAAAGTTAAATCAGGTTCTTTTGAACTGTTGCTTGTAGGGCAGTTCAAACACCATTCGTTTTTAGGGCAAAGCACTATATACAGCCATATAGGTCAGAAAAAAATGTTTAGAAAACATTGAAAGAACTACATTCTTCAGAATCTTTTCAGCCCTAAAACACAGCCATGCCATCAAAAACTGTCTACATTGTATGGGAATAAAACCCTAACCCTAGCTTTGGGTTTTGGTAGTTAGGATTAGGGTTCAAATATTTCTCAAAGACAATTTTCTCAATATTCTACTCATTTGACTGGAAAATGTGCTTCTCTGAATCAAAGTATGAGTCTGAAAAGACAATACAGCACTGCCTAAACCAAGAGAGTGTGTCAGGAGTGGTCCAATTAATTCTTGAAAGGTATTCTTTCATTGGAAATTTCGTGTTGAACAGAGCGCTGAATGAATGTACGTTTAGGCCTAAGTGGCCTAAAAGTCTGAAACAACGAATACATTTTGGCTTTATCTGTTAATATGCCTGTGATTTCAAAACCCATTGGCAAGAGTTTAAAAGTAAAATCAGGTTCTTTCGAACTGTTGCTTGTAGGGCAGTTCAGACACCATTCCTTTTTGGGGCAAAGCACTGTATACAGCCATATAGGTCAGAAAAAAATGTTTAGAAAACATAGAAAGAACTACATTCCTAAGTATAATTTCAGCCCTAAAACACAGCCATGCCATCAAAAACTGTCTACATTGTATGGGAATAAAACCCTAACCCTAGCTTTGGGTTTTGCTAGTTAGGGTTAGGGTTCAAATATTTCTCAAAGACAATTTTTCAATATTCCACTCATTTGACAGGAAAATGTGCTCCTCTGAATCAACATATGAGTCTGAAAAGACAATACAGCACTGCCTAAACCAAGAGAGTGTGTCAGGAGTGGTCCAATTAATTCTTGAAAGGTATTCTTTCAAAGGAAATTTCATGTTGAACGGAGTGCTGAATGAATGTACGTTTAGGCTTAAGTGGCCTAAAAGTTCAAAACAACTAATACATTTTGGCTTTATCTGTTAATATGCCTGTGATTTCAAAGCCCTTAGGCAAGAGTTTAAAAGATAAATCAGGTTCTTTCGAACTGTTGGTTGTAGAGCAGTTCAGACACCATTCGTTTTTGGGGCAAAGCACTATATACAGCCATATAAGTCAGAAAAAAATGTTTAGAAAACATTGAAAGAACTACATTCCTAAGTATTTTTTCAGCCCTAAAACACAACCATGCCATCAAAAACTGTCTACATTGTATGGGAATAAAACCCTAACCCTAGCTTCGGGTTTTGCTAGTTAGGGTTAGGGTTCAAATATTTCTCAAAGACAATTTTCTCAATATTCCACTCATTTGACTGGAAAATGAGCTGCTCTGAATCAAAATATCAGTCTGAAAAGACAATACAGCATTGCCTAAACCAAGAGAGTGTGTCAGGAGTGGTCAAATTAATTCTTGAAAGGTATTCTTTCATTGGAAATTTCATGTTGAACGGAGTGCTGAATATATGTACGTGTAGGCCTAAGTGGCCTAAAAGTCCGAAACAATGAATACATTTTCGCTTTATCTGTTAATATGCCTGTGATTTCAAAGCCCATAGGCAAGAGTTTAAAAGTAAAATCAGGTTCTTTCGAACTGTTGCTTGTAGGGCAGTTCAAACACCATTCGTTTTTAGGGCAAAGCACTATATACAGCCATATAGGTCAGAAAAAAATGTTTAGAAAACTTGAAAGAACTACATTCCTAAGCATCTTTTCAGCCCTAAAACACAACCATGCCATCAAAAACTGTCTACATTGTATAGGAATAAAACCCTAACCCTAGCTTCAGGTTTTGCTAGTTAGGGTTAGGGTTCAAATATTTCTCAAAGACAATTTTCTCAATATTCCACTCATTTGACTGGAAAATGAGCTGCTCTGAATCAAAATATCAGTCTGAAAAGACAATACAGCATTGCCTAAACCAAGAGAGTGTGTCAGGAGTGGTCAAATTAATTCTTGAAAGGTATTCTTTCATTGGAAATTTCGTGGTGAACGGAGTGCTGAATGAATGTACGTTTAGGCTTAAGTGGCCTAAAAGTCCAAAACAACAAATACATTTTGGCTTTATCTGTTAATATGCCTGTGATTTCAAAGCCCATAGGCGAGAGTTTAAAAGTAAAATCAGGTTCTTTCGAACTGTTGCTTGTAGGGCAGTTCAGACACCATTCCTTTTTGGGGCAAAGCACTGTATACAGCCATATAGGTCAGAAAAAAATGTTTAGAAAACATTGAAAGAATTACATTCCTAAGTATCCTTTCAGCCCCAAAACACAGCCATGCCATCAAAAACTGTATACATTGTATGGGAATAAAACCTTAACCCTAGCTTCGGGTTTTGCAAGTTAGGGTTGGGGTTCAAATATTTCTCAAAGACAATTTTCTCAATATTCCACTCATTTGACTGGAAAATGTGCTTCTCTGAATCAAAATATGAGTCTGAAAAGACAATACAGCACTTCCAAAACCAAGAGAGTGTGTCAGGAGTGGTCAAATTAATTCTTGAAAGGTATTCTTTCATTGGAAATTTCATGTTGAACGGAGTGCTGAATGAATGTACGTTTAGGCTTAAGTGGCCTAAAAGTTCAAAACAACTAATACATTTTGGCTTTATCTGTTAATATGCCTGTGATTTCAAAGCCCATGGTAAGAGTTTAAAAGTTAAATCAGGTTCTTTTGAACTGTTGCTTGTAGGGCAGTTCAAACAACATTCGTTTTTAGGGCAAAGCACTGTATACAGCCATATAGGTCAGAAAAAAATGTTTAGAAAACATTGAAAGAACTACATTCTTCAGAATCTTTTCAGCCCTAAAACACAGCCATGCCATCAAAAACTGTCTACATTGTATGGGAATAAAACCCTAACCCTAGCTTTGGGTTTTGGTAGTTAGGGTTAGGGTTCAAATATTTCTCAAAGACAATTTTCTCAATATTCTACTCATTTGACTGGAAAATGTGCTTCTCTGAATCAAAGTATGAGTCTGAAAAGACAATACAGCACTGCCTAAACCAAGAGAGTGTGTCAAGAGTGGTCCAATTAATTCTTGAAAGGTATTCTTTCATTGGAAATTTCGTGTTGAACGGAGTGCTGAATGAATGTACGTTTAGGCCTAAGTGGCCTAAAAGTCCGAAACAACGAATACATTTTGGCTTTATCTGTTAATATGCCTGTGATTTCAAAGCCCATAGGCAAGAGTTTAAAAGTAAAATCTGGTTCATTCGAACTGTTGCTTGTAGGGCAGTTCAGACACCATTCCTTTTTGGGGCAAAGCACTGTATACAGCCATATAGGTCAGAAAAAAATGTTCAGAAAACATTGAAAGAACTACATTCCTAATATCCTTTCAACCCCAAAACACAGCCATGCCATCAAAAACTGTCTACATTGTATGGGAATAAAACCCTAACCCTAGCTTCGGGTTTTGCTAGTTAGTGTTAGGGTTCAAATATTTCTCAAAGACAATTTTCTCAATATTCCAGTCATTTGACTGGAAAATGTGCTTCTCTGAATCAAAATATGAGTCTGAAAAGACAATACAGCACTGCCTAAACCAAGAGAGTGTGTCAGGAGTGGTCCAATTAATTCTTGAAAGGTATTCTTTCATTGGAAATTTCGTGGTGAATGGAGTGCTGAATGAATGTACGTTTAGGCCTAAGTGGCCTAAAAGTCCGAAACAACGAATACATTTTGGATTTATCTGTTAATATGCCTGTGATTTCAAAACCCATTGGCAAGAGTTTAAAAGTAAAATCAGGTTCTTTCGAACTGTTGCTTTTAGGGCTGTTCAGACACCATTCCTTTTTGGGGCAAAGCACTGTATACAACCATATAGGTCAGAAAAAAATGTTTAGAAAACAATGATAGAACTACATTCCTAAGTGTCCTTTCAGCCCTAAAACACAGCCATGCCATCAAAAACTATCTACATTGTATGGGAATAAAACCCTAACCCTAGCTTCGGCTTTCGCTAATTAGGGTTAGGGTTCAAATATTTCTCAAAGACAATTTTCTCAATATTCCACTCATTTGACTGGAAAATGAGCTGCTCTGAATCAAAATATCAGTCTGAAAAGACAATACAGCATTGCCTAAACCAAGAGAGTGTGTCAGGAGTGGTCAAATTAATTCTTGAAAGGTATTCTTTCATTGGAAATTTCGTGGTGAACGGAGTGCTGAATGAATGTACGTTTAGGCTTAAGTGGCCTAAAACTCCAAAACAACAAATACATTTTGGCTTTATCTGTTAATATGCCTGTGATTTCAAAGCCCATAGGCGAGAGTTTAAAAGTAAAATCAGGTTCTTTCGAACTGTTGCTTGTAGGGCAGTTCAGACACCATTCCTTTTTGGGGCAAAGCACTGTATACAGCCATATAGGTCAGAAAAAAATGTTCAGAAAACATTGAAAGAACTACATTCCTAATATCCTTTCAACCCCAAAACACAGCCATGCCATCAAAAACTGTCTACATTGTATGGGAATAAAACCCTAACCCTAGCTTCGGGTTTTGCTAGTTAGTGTTAGGGTTCAAATATTTCTCAAAGACAATTTTCTCAATATTCCACTCATTTGACTGGAAAATGTGCTTCTCTGAATCAAAATATGAGTCTGAAAAGACAATACAGCACTGCCTAAAACAAGAGAGTGTGTCAGGAGTGGTCCAATTAATTCTTGAAAGGTATTCTTTCATTGGAAATTTCGTGTTGAACGGAGTGCTGAATGAATGTACGTTTAGGCCTAAGTGGCCTAAAAGTCTGAAACAACGAATACATTTTGGCTTCATCTGTTAATATGCCTGTGATTTCAAAGCCCATTGGCAAGAGTTTAAAAGTAAAATCAGGTTCTTTCGAACTGTTGCTTTTAGGGCTGTTCAGACACCATTCCTTTTTGGGGCAAAGCACTGTATACAACCGTATAGGTCAGAAAAAAATGTTTAGAAAACAATGATAGAACTATATTCCTTAGTGTCCTTTCAGCCCTAAAACACAGCCATGCCATCAAAAACTATCTAAATTGAATGGGAATAAAACCCTAACCCTAGCTTCGGCTTTCGCTAATTAGGGTTAGGGTTCAAATATTTCTCAAAGACAATTTTCTCAATATTCCACTGATTTGACTGGAAAATGAGCTTCTCTGAATCAAAATATGAGTCTGAAAACACAATACACCACTGCCTAAACCAAGAGAGTGTGTCAGGAGTGGTCAAATTAATTCTTGAAAGGTATTCTATCATTGGAAATTTCATGTTTAACGGAGTGCTGAATGTATGTACGTTTAGGCCTAAGTGGCCTAAAAGTCCGAAACAACGAATACATTTTCGCTTTATCTGTTAATATGCCTGTGATTTCAAAGCCCATAGGCAAGAGTTTAAAAGTAAAATCAGGTTCTTTCGAACTGTTGCTTGTAGGGCAGTTCAATCACCATTCGTTTTTAGGGCAAAGCACTATATACAGCCATATAGGTCTGAAAAAAATGTTTAGAAAACTTGAAAGAACTACATTCCTAAGCATCTTTTCAGCCCTAAAACACAACCATGCCATCAAAAACTGTCTACATTGTATAGGAATAAAACCCTAACCCTAGCTTCAGGTTTTGCTAGTTAGGGTTAGGGTTCAAATATTTCTCAAAGACAATTTTCTCAATATTCCACTCATTTGACTGGAAAATGAGCTTCTCTGAATCAAAATATGAGTCTGAAAACACAATACACCACTGCCTAAACCAAGAGAGTGTGTCAGGAGTGGTCAAATTAATTCTTGAAAGGTATTCTTTCATTGGAAATTTCATGTTGAACGGAGTGCTGAATGAATGTACGTTTAGGCTTAAGTAGCCTAAAAGTTCAAAACAACTAATACATTTTGGCTTTATCTGTTAATATGCCTGTGATTTCAAAGCCCATGGTAAGAGTTTAAAAGTTAAATCAGGTTCTTTTGAACTGTTGCTTGTAGGGCAGTTCAAACACCATTCGTTTTTAGGGCAAAGCACTATATACAGCCATATAGGTCAGAAAAAAATGTTTAGAAAACATTGAAAGAACTACATTCTTCAGAATCTTTTCAGCCCTAAAACACAGCCATGCCATCAAAAACTGTCTACATTGTATGGGAATAAAACCCTAACCCTAGCTTTGGGTTTTGGTAGTTAGGATTAGGGTTCAAATATTTCTCAAAGACAATTTTCTCAATATTCTACTCATTTGACTGGAAAATGTGCTTCTCTGAATCAAAGTATGAGTCTGAAAAGACAATACAGCACTGCCTAAACCAAGAGAGTGTGTCAGGAGTGGTCCAATTAATTCTTGAAAGGTATTCTTTCATTGGAAATTTCGTGTTGAACAGAGTGCTGAATGAATGTACGTTTAGGCCTAAGTGGCCTAAAAGTTTGAAACAACGAATACATTTTGGCTTTATCTGTTAATATGCCTGTGATTTCAAAACCCATTGGCAAGAGTTTAAAAGTAAAATCAGGTTCTTTCGAACTGTTGCTTGTAGGGCAGTTCAGACACCATTCCTTTTTGGGGCAAAGCACTGTATACAGCCATATAGGTCAGAAAAAAATGTTTAGAAAACATAGAAAGAACTACATTCCTAAGTATAATTTCAGCCCTAAAACACAGCCATGCCATCAAAAACTGTCTACATTGTATGGGAATAAAACCCTAACCATAGCTTTGGGTTTTGCTAGTTAGGGTTAGGGTTCAAATATTTCTCAAAGACAATTTTTCAATATTCCACTCATTTGACAGGAAAATGTGCTCCTCTGAATCAACATATGAGTCTGAAAAGACAATACAGCACTGCCTAAACCAAGAGAGTGTGTCAGGAGTGGTCCAATTAATTCTTGAAAGGTATTCTTTCATTGGAAATTTCATGTTGAACGGAGTGCTGAATGAATGTACGTTTAGGCTTAAGTGGCCTAAAAGTTCAAAACAACTAATACATTTTGGCTTTATCTGTTAATATGCCTGTGATTTCAAAGCCCTTAGGCAAGAGTTTAAAAGATAAATCAGGTTCTTTCGAACTGTTGCTTGTAGGGCAGTTCAGACACCATTCGTTTTTGGGGCAAAGCACTATATACAGCCGTATAAGTCAGAAAAAAATGTTTAGAAAACATTGAAAGAACTACATTCCTAAGTATTTTTTCAGCCCTAAAACACAACCATGCCATCAAAAACTGTCTACATTGTATGGGAATAAAACCCTAACCCTAGCTTCGGGTTTTGCTAGCTAGTGTTAGGGTTCAAATATTTCTCAAAGACAATTTTCTCAATATTCCACTCATTTGACTGGAAAATGTGCTTCTCTGAATCAAAATATGAGTCTGAAAAGACAATACAGCACTGCCTAAACCAAGAGAGTGTGTCAGGAGTGGTCAAATTAATTCTTGAATGGTATTCTTTCATTGGAAATTTCGTGTTGAACGGAGTGCTGAATGAATGTACGTTTAGGCCTAAGTGGCCTAAAAGTCCGAAACAACGAAGACATTTTCGCTTTAACTGTTAATATGCCTGTGATTTCAAAGCCCATAGGCAAGAGTTTAAAAGTAAAATCAGGTTCTTTCGAACTGTTGCTTGAAGGGCAGTTCAGACACCATTCCTTTTTGGGGCAAAGCACTGTATACAGCCATATAGGTCAGAAAAAAATGTTTAGAAAACACTGAAAGAACTGCATTCCTAAGTATCCTTTCAGCCCCAAAACACAGCCATGCCATCAAAAACTGTCAACATTGTATGGGAATAAAACCCTAACCCTAGCTTCGGGTTTTGCTAGTTAGTGTTGGGGTTCAAATATTTCTCAAAGACAATTTTCTCAATATTCCACTCATTTGACTGGAAAATGTGCTTCTCTGAATCAAAATATGAGTCTGAAAAGACAATACAGCACTTCCAAAACCAAGAGAGTGTGTCAGGAGTGGTCAAATTAATTCTTGAAAGGTATTCTATTATTGGAAATTTTGTGTTGATCGGAGTGCTGAATGAATGTGAGTTTAGGCCTAAGTGGCCTAAATGTCCAAAACAACGAATACATTTTGGCTTTATCAGTTAATATGCCTGTGATTTCAAAGCCCTTAGGCAAGAGTTTAAAAGTAAAATCAGGTTCTTTCGAACTGTTGCTTGTAGGGCAGTTCAGACACCATTCCTTTTTGGGGCAAAGCACTGTATACAGCCATATAGGTGTAGTGTTTCATAGCCGTTCAGGGACGCCAAGTATGTAATCATAGTGGCTCTCTGAAGGCACCAGTTCTGTAGGGTTTGGGCATTTACTTAGACAATTTTCAATTGTAGCAGTAAATCTCAAAGTTGATTCTTTTGATGGCTTTAGAATCCAACCATGCGATATAACTCAAACAACGCACACACACAGGTACTAATACACGAGGATACATTTATTAATACATAGAGTATGCCTTAAACCTAACAGATCTTATCGAGAGGGTTATCAGAATACAAAAGATATATATTCAATCAGTTACGAAGTGTTACACATATCAAGAGGACATACGTTCAGTATATCATTCATTTAGACCGTTTCATAAATGAACTTGGCTATAACTTCTACATTAGATACTCAAAACAAGTACATAACTCTTAGGAATTAAATTGATATCAACTGGTTGGGATAACAATTGAATTCTCGAGCTGTAATGCATTGAAGTTGAATACTCATCCAATTTCTGGGGATTCAGATCTCCTGCGGGCACAAAGAAACAGTTGCAGGCTGTTGCTGTCCAATCCGCGCTCTCTGGCTCCGTGCCAGGCTGTGCTGTGCGGCTTGCGACGGTGCGCTGCAGATGCTCACTGAGCGGCTAGTTAGTGTTGGCTTTAACTAGCAAAGTTTGTGCACAGGAGAAAAGATGACTGTGGGTCCCAGCAAGTTAGGAAGAGGACCGGTTCGTTCCTGATGAAGCGCTAGTTCTGAATAGTGATTCAGCTGTCCACAGTTCCGACCTGTTCACGAGGCCTGCTGCTGGTTACTCTCTGGCAACCTCCACTCTAGACTCTTAGAACAAAGGAAAGTTCTGGCACTCGGACACACTGGCCGTTCCGTGGTTGTCCGGGCTGAGTCTCAGGATGGTCAGGAGGCGCGCTGCGAGAATGTCCTGCCCTTGGGAGCCTTCTGCTCCTGGGCCGTCCTGCCCTGGAATTCTCCTTTGAATTCCCTTTAGAACAGTCCACAGAATCCTCTCCAGAATCTTACTGAATCTCACGAATCTGAATCTCTCAGGCTCTCTGTGTTGCCTGTTTTTACCTGGAGGAACTTCAGCTCATTGATTGGCTGAAAGTTCCATGGGCATCAGAGTCCCACATGGGTTACTCAGCCCTACCAGTCCCTGATTGGTTGATCAAGGTGAGATATGAGTCACTTAGTCCTGACACTTAGTAATGCAGTCCAGATGTCCATCCGGCACTCCCTAGACTGATAGGCGCCAGTGGATGACCATTGATCATGATAGCCAGACTTAGCTAAGTGCATCCCCCTTTGGGAGCTGTCCTAGGAAACCTTAAATCACCCTGCACTAATGGTCTCTCTGTGGCTGCACCACAGAGATGAACAGAGAAATGGGGCCTCATTTGGGAAGCTCAGAAACACTTAATTCTGCCTTATTATTAAGCCTCGCCGCTACATATCCCCCCTTTTTGAAGGTCACGAGGTCCTGAGGCGTTGTTGCCTTCAAAACAAAACAGAGTTAAGTGATGTCCCTTGCCATTAGAACATTAATCTTAAATGTCTACATTACTCCTCGAGAATTCATACCGGAACCAGCATTGGATACAAACAGGATGAATAACATCTGGAGTATGTATAAACACGGTAGGAGACATTATCTAAGTCTAGGAATTACACATCAGGAAGCTCACTGTCAATATCTGATACCTCTGTAGTAGATATTTGGGGAGAAGTCACTTCCTTTCTTTTGACATGCTACCTTTGACTCATTCATGCTACCCGGAGTACATCTTGATGTGAGAGTACAGCATTCAGAGTACATCCAGTCATGATCCAGCTACCCGGCAGTAGTGTTACAATAACAACAGTTCCTGTTCCCAGCCCCCCTGATGAACCACAACACCTGTGTTGGGAACCTGCCAGGGTGGTTTGGAGGTTTGTTCCATTAAAGCAAACTAACTACCTGTACCTCTTCAGGGCTTACTGTTTCTTGGATTTCTATCCAATTCAATAGTGTGGCACCTGAAGGAATCCACGACCTCAAGTTTGGTCTTATATTGTCTGGTTCCAGACTGTACAGTGTTAAGTTCAAGCTGTACTATGGCCTCCTCGGGAACTTACAGGAACTGTTTGATTAGGTAGCTGCATTGCGGTCACTCTATCATGCCTGTCACAAGTCATTGTGTCAGTTAAATGTGGTGTGTTGACCAGCCATTTACGTCCCACCTGCTCTTCATGGGGTTCATTAACCTCCCTCTGCCCATTAGTAGCTTTACACCCTTCATTGGTGAATCGTTTAGACACAGCCAATGGATAGCTTTGGTAGCCATACCCATCTCAAGATTTGGAACCGAATTCAATCTTGGATTGCCTTCTGGGTGAGCTATGAGCGATGGGGTTAATGTCACATACTCCTCTACTGAGAAGAGTGGAATCAAGTGGGTTGGGAATTGTGCCGTGGCTAGACTGGCTACAGTGGCACTAAACTCCCTTAACAGGTCTTGTGTCAACATTCTGGCCTGTTGCACACAAGCATAAACCCACTGTATAACACCAACAATCATGTCCACTGGTTGGGGAATAAGGTTTAACCCTGTTGCATAGGAAGTTGCCTGTAGGATTTTCCCTAAGCTTTCCAACTTTTGCTGCTGTCGATACAGTCTGTCACTACCCTCTGGCCTCTCTGACACCTGCCTTCTTGGGGCAGTCAGGGTGAGAGTGCCAGTAGCACACAAACCTACCAAAAAGAGCAAATGCACAACAGTGGTGGCAGCAATCAGTCCTCCCAAAAGTCTTTTAGGGTGGCTGATCCCAGTCATCTCCTTCTGAGTGACTGTTGCCTTTCTAAGCTGGCGCAGCGTGTACATGGTGTCTTTCTCAGTATGCCATGTGGCATCTTGGGCACCAACATCCTGGAAATCTGGGGAGATCTGACACAGCTGCTGATGCTGCTCCTCCATTTCCAGGGCATCTGCTTTTTCGATTTGTTCATGCCTGTGCTCTAGGAACCCTGCAGGGGGTGGTGCAGCGGTGGAGCATGCCTGACCCTCGGCTGAGTGGTCATCTGGAGCACCTGAGTGATCTGAGATTGTTACCCCATTCTCACTGTTCCGGTCCACCGTGCACACTTCCTGATTGAGGAATCCCTCTATCGGCATGTTTACAATCGTTCGCTGGGCGTGGGTGTAGGACACCTGCTCGCTCCCCCCTTCCCTCGCTAGGGGTTCAGGGAGCTGCCCCAGCACTGGGATAGCTAGTTCACTGTCTTCGAACTCGCTATCACCCACCAGGCCCATGTCAGTGCAGGCGGGGATTCTGATACCCCTCTTTGCGATGTCCTGCACTGGCAGGCGGGTGGCTTGACCATCCAGCTCCAGTCTGGGTGAACCACTGTTGGTCAGACTCAGACTGACAGACTGAGCTGGTGGCTGTAAGAAAACCGGCTCGGCTTTCATTCCCTGTCCCTTCTGGGGGACTGGGTGTGTTGGAAACCCTGCCGTTGAGGCAGGAACAATCAGGTCAGTCTCACTCACTACCTGGTAGTTGTGAGAAATAATGTTACCTGACTGCAGGTTCCCTGGGTCACAGCAGAGGGAATCGGCATCTGGGATCAGGTGTGTCCACAGCGCAGTAGTCTCAGCGTCCAGCTGGACCTCCTGTCTAACCTGTGAATGTTGCACCAGGGGCACCTGGCGGTGGCCCCGTGACAGCTGCTCAAGCAGATCCTCACTAATAGAGGACCTCTCAGGGCTAAGGGTGAGGGCTACATCACCAACCTGCTCTCCTGCCATCTGTATCCCTTCCACCACTGCAGGGTGGTGGTCCTGACCCCTCTTGGGTGCCAGGGTGCACAGGGAAAGCTCCTTTTCATCGCCAGGTGGGGAGATCTGCTCCTCTTTAGGGATGTAAAAGGGGTGTGCTTTACCTGGTGGATCAGGCGGCTGCTTGGAGCACCGCTCCTGTGGCATGGAGGCTGTTGTGACCTTGGCCAGGGCACGACTTCCCTGTATATCCGGGGAACAAGAAAATATTTTTATTTCTTGTCCAGAGGGAACAGAAGGAATCCCCACATAGGCTTCTGTGTTCGGTGGGCACTGTGTGAGCACAGTCTGCCTCTTGGCCCCCCTTTCCTTCTGTACAGAAGGCTTAGGAGCCTTGACCTGTTTCCACACTTTGCCTTTCTGGTGATCCACCAAAGGTTCCTCTCTGAGTCGCATGCCCTTTTCTTTTTCTACCCGTTTGAGCTTGCCGTGTGACATCAAACACCTTTCAACCTCAGTGTCAATCAGTGTCTCACTGGGTAAGACATCTCCCATGGCAGCCTTGAGGTAAAAGCTTCCTGCTTTTCCTCTCTGTTTTACTGCCTGCTCTGTGACTTCAGGGGTGGAGTCAGCACTCGCTTGGGAGTGGCCGACCTCATCCAGGCAGGAACCCTTCCGCTCAATCAGATAGACTGAGGGAGTGGGAGGGGGCGGGTCTCCGCCTCCTCCAGTGGAGAGTATCAGCTCATTCACGCTTCCGGCAGCCTTGGGGAGCGGTTGTCCCTGTCCTAATAAAGCTTGTTCAAGCCTGGCCAGGCGGGTGGCTACTGAATCCTTTTGTTCAGCTTTATCTAGCCCTTTCCCTCCCCCGGTGTTCTCATGGCACTTAGGACGCTGGGTGCGGTCCTGTGTGCATGCTTTGGAACGGGGCTTAGCCAGCTCAGGAGCCTGTGCTCCTTCGAGCAGGAGGGAATTAACCCTGCTGGCTCTGACGGCGAACACGGTCGCTTTAGCAGCTTTTTGCTCAGAGCGACTTTGGACATCATACTCCCAGGCTTTCTGCACGAATCTCTTAATATCAGTCATTTTCATGGTCTGTGCATCTGTATGCATTAAGATCATCTTTCTGACTGATGGGTGGAGATTCGCAATGAATAAACCCTTGAAATGTATGTTCTCTTCGCAACCCTCATCATTTCGCCCTGCAAAATAAGTTCGTCTAAGTCTCTCGTAATATTCGCGAGGGGACTCTGCTCTCTCGTGCTTAATGTTAAGAGCGGCAGCTATCGCGGCAGTCGGGTCAATAAACGCACTATATTCATGGATAAGTGCTTGACACAGCTCTTCAAAGTCATTACAGACTTCTTTCATCTGCCTAGCCATCCACTCATGTACGGCTCTGCTGGTAGTTTTCCTGACCAGAAACACTTTCTCCTGTTCTGTGGCGTTTGGCAGGTACTGCAGGGTATACCTGAGGTCCTGAATATAACTCTCGATATTATTCTCTGACACTGCGGGGTCAAATCTCTCTATGTCCTTCGCTAGCTCTCTCAGAGAATGGAGGTTTATTCTCCTAGCTTCTCCGCTGACGGAGATATGACGGAGATCGTGGTCAGACTTGTCACTGCTAGAGAGAGTGCTTAATAGCGACTCGAATTCAGACCTTTTAGCAACCATCGTTAAACTTAAAGAGTATTACTTTTAAGTACGAAATCACAGTTTTACCACAGAAAACCACAAGATCAAGTATGCAATCAACCCGGTAGATTGCAAAAGATCACAAAACACTCAAGCACTGCTTAAAGAGCAAGGGGAACTTTTTCTTTCGGCTTTCAGCACACTGTATTATCGTGTATGAAACCCGCGGCGTTTTATATTGAATTATTCCGCTTGGTTGATTCATTTCAGTCTTGCCACGCCCACCCAGGGACGCCATAAATGTAGTGTTTCATAGCCATTCAGGGACGCCAAATATGTAATCATAGTGGCTCTCTGAAGGCACCAGTTCTGTAGGGTTTGGGCATTTACTGAGACAATTTTCAATTGTAGCAGTAAATCACAAAGTTGATTCTTTTGATGGCTTTAGAATCCAACCATGCGATATAACTCAAACAACGCACACACACAGGTACTAATACACGAGGATACATTTATTAATACATAGAGTATGCCTTAAACCTAACAGATCTTATCGAGAGGGTTATCAGAATACAAAAGATATATATTCAATCAGTTACGAAGTGTTACACATATCAAGAGGACATACGTTCAGTATATCATTCATTTAGACCGTTTCATAAATGAACTTGGCTATAACTTCTACATTAGATACTCAAAACAAGTACATAACTCTTAGGAATTAAATTGATATCAACTGGTTGGGATAACAATTGAATTCTCGAGCTGTAATGCATTGAAGTTGAATACTCATCCAATTTCTGGGGATTCAGATCTCCTGCGGGCACAAAGAAACAGTTGCAGGCTGTTGCTGTCCAATCCGCGCTCTCTGGCTCCGTGCCAGGCTGTGCTGTGCGGCTTGCGACGGTGCGCTGCAGATGCTCACTGAGCGGCTAGTTAGTGTTGGCTTTAACTAGCAAAGTTTGTGCACAGGAGAAAAGATGACTGTGGGTCCCAGCAAGTCAGGAAGAGGACCGGTTCGTTCCTGATGAAGCGCTAGTTCTGAATAGTGATTCAGCTGTCCACAGTTCCGACCTGTTCACGAGGCCTGCTGCTGGTTACTCTCTGGCAACCTCCACTCTAGACTCTTAGAACAAAGGAAAGTTCTGGCACTCGGACACACTGGCCGTTCCGTGGTTGTCCGGGCTGAGTCTCAGGATGGTCAGGAGGCGCGCTGCGAGAATGTCCTGCCCTTGGGAGCCTTCTGCTCCTGGGCCGTCCTGCCCTGGAATTCTCCTTTGAATTCCCTTTAGAACAGTCCACAGAATCCTCTCCAGAATCTTACTGAATCTCCCGAATCTGAATCTCTCAGGCTCTCTGTGTTGCCTGTTTTTACCTGGAGGAACTTCAGCTCATTGATTGGCTGAAAGTTCCATGGGCATCAGAGTCCCACATGGGTTACTCAGCCCTACCAGTCCCTGATTGGTTGATCAAGGTGAGATATGAGTCACTTAGTCCTGACACTTAGTAATGCAGTCCAGATGTCCATCCGGCACTCCCTAGACTGATAGGCGCCAGTGGATGACCATTGATCATGATAGCCAGACTTAGCTAAGTGCATCCCCCTTTGGGAGCTGTCCTAGGAAACCTTAAATCACCCTGCACTAATGGTCTCTCTGTGGCTGCACCACAGAGATGAACAGAGAAATGGGGCCTCATTTGGGAAGCTCAGAAACACTTAATTCTGCCTTATTATTAAGCCTCGCCGCTACATAGGTCAGAAAAAAATGTTTAGAAAACATTGAAAGAACTACATTCCTAAGTATCCTTTCAGCCCCAAAACACAGCCATGTCATTAAAAACTGTCTACATTGTATGGAAATAAAACCCTAACCCTAGCTTTGGGTTTTGCTAGTTAGGGTTAGGGTTCAAATATTTCTCAAAGACAATTTTCTCAATATTCCACTCATTTGACTGGAAAATGTGCTCCTCTGAATCAAAATATGAGTCTGAAAAGACAATACAGCACTGCCTAAACCAAGAGAGTGTGTCAGGAGTGGACAAATTAATTCTTGAAAGGTATTCTTTCATTGGAAATTTCATGTTGAACGGAGTGCTGAATGAATGTACGTTTAGGCTTAAGTGGCCTAAAAGTTCAAAACAACTAATACATTTTGGCTTCATCTGTTAATATGCCTGTGATTTCAAAGCCCATGGTAAGAGTTTAAAAGTTAAATTAGGTTCTTTTGAACTGTTGCCTGTAGGGCAGTTCAAACACCATTCGTTTTTGGGGCAAAGCACTATAAACAGCCATATAGGTCAGAAAAAAATGTTTAGAAAACATTGAAAGAACTACATTCCTAAGTATTTTTTCAGCCCTAAAACACAACCATGCCATCCAAAACTGTCTACATTGTATGGGAACAAAACCCTAACCCTAGCTTCGGGTTTTGCTAGTTAGGGTTAGGGTTCAAATATTTCTCAAAGACAATTTTCTCAATATTCCACTGATTTGACTGGAAAATGAGCTGCTCTGAATCAAAATATGAGTCTAAAAAGACAATACAGCACTGCCAAAACCAAGAGAGTGTGTCAGGAGTGGTCAAATTAATTCTTGAAAGGTATTCTTTCATTGGAAATTTCGTGTTGAACGGAGTGCTGAATGAATGTACGTTTAGGCCTAAGTGGCCTAAAAGTCCGAAACAACGAATACATTTTCGCTTTATCTGTTAATATGCCTGTGATTTCAAAGCCCATAGGCAAGAGTTTAAAAGCAAAATCAGGTTCTTTCGAACTGTTGCTTGTAGGGCAGTTCAGACACCATTCCTTTTTGGGGCAAAGCACTGTATACAGCCATATAGGTCAGAAAAAAATGTTTAGAAAACATTGAAAGAACTACATTCCTAAGTATCCTTTCAGCCCCAAAACACAGCCATGCCATCAAAAACTGTCTACATTGTATGGGAATAAAACCCTAACCCTAGCTTCGGGTTTTGCTAGTTAGGGTTAGGGTTCAAATATTTCTCAAAGACAATTTTCTCAATATTCCACTCATTTGACTGGAAAATGTGCTTCTCTGAATCAAAATATGAGTCTGAAAAGACAATACACCACTGCACAACCAAGAGAGTGTGCCAGGAGTGGTCAAATTAATTCTTGAAAGGTATTCTTTCATTGGAAATTTCGTGTTGAACGGAGTGCTGAATGAATGTACGTTTAGGCCTACGTGGCCTAAAAGTCCGAAAAAACGAATATATTTTCGCTTTATCTGTTAATATGCCTGTGATTTCAAAGCCCATAGGGAAGAGTTTAAAAGTAAAATCAGTTTCTTTCGAACTGTTGCTTGTAGGGCAGTTCAGACACCGTTCCTTTTTGGGGCAAAGCACTGTATACAGCCATATAGGTCAGAAAAAAATGTTTAGAAAACATTGAAAGAACTACATTCCTAAGTATAATTTCAGCCCTAAAACACATCGATGCCATCAAAAACTATCTACATTGTATGGGAATAAAACCCTAACCCTAGCTTCGGCTTTTGCTAGTTAGGGTTAGGGTTCAAATATTTCTCAAAGACAATTTTCTCAATATTCCACTGATTTGACTGGAAAATGACCTTCTCTGAATCAAAATATGAGTGTGAAAAGACAATACACCACTGCCTAAACCAAGAGAGTGTGCCAGGAGTGGTCAAATTAATTCTTGAAAGGTATTCTTTCATTGGAAATTTTGTGTTGAACGGAGTGCTGAATGAATGTACGTTTAGGCCTAAGTGGCCTAAAAGTCCGAAACAACGAATACATTTTGGCTTTATCTGTTAATATGCCTGTGATTTCAAAGCCCTTAGGCTAGAGGTTAAAAGTAAAATCAGGTTCTTTCGAACTGTTGCTTATAGGGCAGTTCAGACATCATTCCTTTTTGGGGCAAAGCACTGTATACAGCCATATAGGTCAGAAAAAAATGTTTAGAAAACATAGAAAGAACTACATTCCTAAGTATTTTTTCAGCCCTAAAACACAACCATGCCATCCAAAACTGTCTACATTGTATGGGAACAAAACCCTAACCCTAGCTTCGGGTTTTGCTAGTTAGGGTTAGGGTTCAAATATTTCTCAAAGACAATTTTCTCAATATTCCACTGATTTGACTGGAAAATGAGCTGCTCTGAATCAAAATATGAGTCTAAAAAGACAATACAGCACTGCCAAAACCAAGAGAGTGTGTCAGGAGTGGTCAAATTAATTCTTGAAAGGTATTCTTTCATTGGAAATTTCGTGTTGAACGGAGTGCTAAATGAATGTACGTTTAGGCCTAAGTGGCCTAAAAGTCCGAAACAACGAATACATTTTCGCTTTATCTGTTAATATGCCTGTGATTTCAAAGCCCATAGGCAAGAGTTTAAAAGCAAAATCAGGGTCTTTCGAACTGTTGCTTGTAGGGCAGTTCAGACACCATTCCTTTTTGGGGCAAAGCACTGTATACAGCCATATAGGTCAGAAAAAAATGTTTAGAAAACATTGAAAGAACTACATTCCTAAGTATCCTTTCAGCCCCAAAACACAGCCATGCCATCAAAAACTGTCTACATTGTATGGGAATAAAACCCTAACCCTAGCTTCGGGTTTTGCTAGTTAGGGTTAGGGTTCAAATATTTCTCAAAGACAATTTTCTCAATATTCCACTCATTTGACTGGAAAATGTGCTTCTCTGAATCAAAATATGAGTCTGAAAAGACAATACACCACTGCACAACCAAGAGAGTGTGCCAGGAGTGGTCAAATTAATTCTTGAAAGGTATTCTTTCATTGGAAATTTCGTGTTGAACGGAGTGCTGAATGAATGTACGTTTAGGCCTACGTGGCCTAAAAGTCCGAAAAAACGAATATATTTTCGCTTTATCTGTTAATATGCCTGTGATTTCAAAGCCCATAGGGAAGAGTTTAAAAGTAAAATCAGTTTCTTTCGAACTGTTGCTTGTAGGGCAGTTCAGACACCGTTCCTTTTTGGGGCAAAGCACTGTATACAGCCATATAGGTCAGAAAAAAATGTTTAGAAAACATTGAAAGAACTACATTCCTAAGTATAATTTCAGCCCTAAAACACATCGATGCCATCAAAAACTATCTACATTGTATGGGAATAAAACCCTAACCCTAGCTTCGGCTTTTGCTAGTTAGGGTTAGGGTTCAAATATTTCTCAAAGACAATTTTCTCAATATTCCACTGATTTGACTGGAAAATGACCTTCTCTGAATCAAAATATGAGTGTGAAAAGACAATACACCACTGCCTAAACCAAGAGAGTGTGCCAGGAGTGGTCAAATTTATTCTTGAAAGGTATTCTTTCATTGGAAATTTTGTGTTGAACGGAGTGCTGAATGAATGTACGTTTAGGCCTAAGTGGCCTAAAAGTCCGAAACAACGAATACATTTTGGCTTTATCTGTTAATATGCCTGTGATTTCAAAGCCCTTAGGCTAGAGGTTAAAAGTAAAATCAGGTTCTTTCGAACTGTTGCTTATAGGGCAGTTCAGACATCATTCCTTTTTGGGGCAAAGCACTGTATACAGCCATATAGGTCAGAAAAAAATGTTTAGAAAACATAGAAAGAACTACATTCCTAAGTATCCTTTCATCCCTAAAACACAACCATGCCATCAAAAACTATCTACATTGTATGGGAATAAAACCCTAACCCTAGCTTCGGGTTTTGCTAGTCAGGGTTAGGGTTGTAGCGGCGAGGCTTAATAATAAGGCAGAATTAAGTGTTTCTGAGCTTCCCAAATGAGGCCCCATTTCTCTGTTCATCTCTGTGGTGCAGCCACAGAGAAACTATTCATGCAAGATGATTTAAGGTTTCCTAGGACAGCTCCCAAAGGGGGATGCACTTAGCTAAGTCTGGCTATCATGATCAATGGTCATCCACTGGCGCCTATCAGTCTAGGGAGTGCCGGATGGACATCTGGACTGCATTACTAAGTGTCAGGACTAAGTGACTCATATCTCACCTTGATCAACCAATCAGGGACTGGTAGGGCTGAGTAACCCACGTGGGACTCTGATGCCCATGGAACTTTCAGCCAATCAACAAGCTGAAGTTCCTCCAGGTAAAAACAGGCAACACAGGCCTGGAGATTCAGATTCAACAAGATTCAGATTCGGGAGATTCAGTAAGATTCTGGAGAGGATTCTGTGGACTGTTCTAAAGGGAATTCAAAGGAGAATTCCAGGGCAGGACGGCCCAGGAGCAGAAGGCTCCCAAGGACAGGACATTCTCGCAGCGCGCCTCCTGACCATCCCGAGACTCAGCCCGGACAACCACGGAACGGCCAGTGTGTCCGAGTGCCAGAACTTTCCTTTGTTCTAAGAGTCTAGAGTGGAGGTTGCCAGAGAGTAACCAGCAGCAGGCCTCGTGGACAGGTCAGAACTGTGGACAGCTGAATCACTATTCAGAACTAGCTCTTCATCAGGAACGAACCGGTCCTCTTCCTGACTTGCTGGGATCCACAGTCATCTTTTCTCCTGTGCCCAAACTTTGCTAGTTAAAGCCAACACTAACTAGCCGGTCAGTGAGCATCAGCAGCGCACCGTCGCAAGCCGCACAGCACAGCCTGGCACGGAGCCAGAGAGCGCGGATTGGACAGCAACAAGCCTGCAGCTGATTGTTTGTGCCTGCAGGAGATCTGAATCCCCAGAAATTGGATGAGTATTCAACTTCAATGCATTACAGCTCGAGAATTCAATTGCTATCCCAACCAGTTGATATCAATTTAATTCCTAAGAGTTATGTACTTGTTTTGAGTATCTAATGTAGAAGTTGTAACCAAGTTCACTTTACGAAACGGTCTTAATGAATGATATACTGAACGTATGTCCTCTTGATGTGTAACACTTCGTAACTGATTGAATATATACCTTTTGTATTCTGATAACCCTCTCGATAAGATCTGTTAGGTTTATATGCATATTCTATGTATTAATAAATTTATCCTCGTGTATTAGTACCTGTGTGTGCGCGTTGTTTGAGTTATGTCGCGTGGTTGGATTCTAAAGCCATCAAAAGAATCAACTTTGTGATTTACTGCTACAATTGATAATTGTCTCAGTAAATGCCCAAACCCTACAGAACTGGTGCCTTCAGAGAGCCACTATGATTACATATTTGGCGTCCCTGAACGGCTATGAAACACTACAGGGTTCAAATATTTCTCAAAGACAATTTTCTGAATATTCCACTGATTTGACTGGAAAATGAGCTTCTCTGAATCAAAATATGAGTCTGAAAAGACAATACACCACTGCCTAAACCAAGAGAGTGTGCCAGGAGTGGTCAAATTAATTCTTGAAAGGTATTCTTTCATTGGAAATTTTGTGTTGAACGGAGTGCTGAATGAATGTACGTTTAGGCCTAAGTGGCCTAAAAGTCCGAAACAACGAATACATTTTGGCTTTATCAGTTAATATGCCTGTGATTTCAAAGCCCTTAGGCTAGAGTTTAAAAGTAAAATCAGGTTCTTTCGAACTGTTGCTTATAGGGCAGTTCAGACACCATTCCTTTTTGGGGCAAAGCACTGTATACAGCCATATAGGTCAGAAAAAAATGTTTAGAAAACATAGAAAGAACTACATTCCTAAGTATCCTTTCATCCCTAAAACACAACCATGCCATCAAAAACTATCTACATTGTATGGGAATAAAACCCTAACCCTAGCTTCGGGTTTTGCTAGTCAGGGTTAGGGTTCAAATATTTCTCAAAGACAATTTTCTCAATATTCCACTGATTTGACTGGAAAATGAGCTTCTCTGAATCAAAATATGAGTCTGAAAAGACAATACACCACTGCCTAAACCAAGAGAGTGTGTCAGGAGTGGTCAAATTAATTCTTGAAAGGTATTCTTTCATTGGAAATTTTGTGTTGAACGGAGTGCTGAATGAATGTACGTTTAGGCCTAAGTGGCCTAAAAGTCCGAAACAACGAATACATTTTGGCTTTATCAGTTAATATGCCTGTGATTTCAAAGCCCTTAGGCTAGAGTTTAAAAGTAAAATCAGGTTCTTTCGAACTGTTGCTTGTAGGGCAGTTCAGACACCATTCCTTTTTGGGGCAAAGCACTGTATACAGCCATATAGGTCAGAAAAAAATGTTTAGAAAACATTGAAAGAACTACATTCCTAAGTATCCTTTCAGCCCCAAAACACAGCCATGCCATCAAAAACTGTCTACATTGTATGGGAATAAAACCCTAACCCTAGCTTTGGGTTTTGCTAGTTAGGGTTAGGGTTCAAATATTTCTCAAAGACAATTTTCTCAATATTCCACTCATTTGACTGGAAAATGTGCTTCTCTGAATCAAAATATGAGTCTGAAAAGACAATACAGCACTGCCTAAACCAAGAGAGTGTGTCAGGAGTGGTCAAATTAATTCTTGAAAGGTATTCTTTCATTGGAAATTTCGTGTTGAACGGAGTGCTGAATGAATGTACGTTTAGGCCTACGTGGCCTAAAAGTCCGAAAAAACGAATACATTTTGGCTTTATCTGTTAATATGCCTGTGATTTCAAAGCCCATAGGCAAGAGTTTTAAAGTAAAATCAGGTTCTTTCGAACTGTTGCTTGTAGGGCAGTTCAGACACCGTTCCTTTTTGGGGCAAAGCACTGTATACAGCCATATAGGTCAGAAAAAATTGTTTAGAAAACATTAAAAGAACTACATTCCTAAGTATTTTTTCAGCCCTAAAACACAACCATGCCATCCAAAACTGTCTACATTGTATGGGAATTAAACCCTAACCCTAGCTTCGGGTTTTGCTGGTTAGGGTTGGGGTTCAAATATTTCTCAAAGACAATTTTCTCAATATTCCACTCATTTGACTGGAAAATGTGCTTCTCTGAATCAAAATATGAGTCTGAAAAGACAATACACCACTGCCTAAACCAAGAGAGTGTGCCAGGAGTGGTCAAATTAATTCTTGAAAGGTATTCTTTCATTGGAAATTTCGTGTTGAACGGAGTGCTGAATGAATGTACGTTTAGGCCTACGTGGCCTAAAAGTCCGAAAAAACGAATACATTTTCGCTTTATCTGTTAATATGCCTGTGATTTCAAAGCCCATAGGCAAGAGTTTAAAAGTAAAATCAGGTTCTTTCGAACTGTTGCTTGTAGGGCAGTTCAAACACCATTCGTTTTTAGGGCAAAGCACTATATACAGCCATATAGGTCAGAAAAAAATGTTTAGAAAACTTGAAAGAACTACATTCCTAAGCATCTTTTCAGCCCTAAAACACAACCATGCCATCAAAAACTGTCTACATTGTACAGGAATAAAACCCTAACCCTAGCTTCAGGTTTTGCTAGTTAGGGTTAGGGTTCAAATATTTCTCAAAGACAATTTTCTCAATATTCCACTCATTTGACTGGAAAATGAGCTGCTCTGAATCAAAATATCAGTCTGAAAAGACAATACAGCATTGCCTAAACCAAGAGAGTGTGTCAGGAGTGGTCAAATTAATTCTTGAAAGGTATTCTTTCATTGGAAATTTCGTGGTGAACGGAGTGCTGAATGAATGTACGTTTAGGCTTAAGTGGCCTAAAAGTCCAAAACAACAAATACATTTTGGCTTTATCTGTTAATATGCCTGTGATTTCAAAGCCCATAGGCGAGAGTTTAAAAGTAAAATCAGGTTCTTTCGAACTGTTGCTTGTAGGGCAGTTCAGACACCATTCCTTTTTGGGGCAAAGCACTGTATACAGCCATATAGGTCAGAAAAAAATGTTTAGAAAACATTGAAAGAACTACATTCCTAAGTATTTTTTCAGCCCTAAAACACAACCATGCCATCAAAAACTGTCTACATTGTATGGGAATAAAACCCTAACCCTAGCTTCGGGTTTTGCTAGCTAGGGTTAGGGTTCAAATATTTCTCAAAGACAATTTTCTCAATATTCCACTCATTTGACTGGAAAATGTGCTTCTCTGAATCAAAATATGAGTCTGAAAAGACAATACAGCACTGCCTAAACCAAGAGAGTGTGTCAGGAGTGGTCAAATTAATTCTTGAAAGGTATTCTTTCATTGGAAATTTCGTGTTGAACGGAGTGCTGAATGAATGTACGTTTAGGCCTACGTGGCCTAAAAGTCCGAAAAAACGAATACATTTTGGCTTTATCTGTTAATATGCCTGTGATTTCAAAGCCCATAGGCAAGAGTTTAAAAGTAAAATCAGGTTCTTTCGAACTGTTGCTTGTAGGGCAGTTCAGACACCGTTCCTTTTTGGGGCAAAGCACTGTATACAGCCATATAGGTCAGAAAAAATTGTTTAGAAAACATTAAAAGAACTACATTCCTAAGTATTTTTTCAGCCCTAAAACACAACCATGCCATCCAAAACTGTCTACATTGTATGGGAATTAAACCCTAACCCTAGCTTCGGGTTTTGCTGGTTAGGGTTGGGGTTCAAATATTTCTCAAAGACAATTTTCTCAATATTCCACTCATTTGACTGGAAAATGTGCTTCTCTGAATCAAAATATGAGTCTGAAAAGACAATACACCACTGTCTAAACCAAGAGAGTGTGCCAGGAGTGGTCAAATTAATTCTTGAAAGGTATTCTTTCATTGGAAATTTCGTGTTGAACGGAGTGCTGAATGAATGTACGTTTAGGCCTACGTGGCCTAAAAGTCCGAAAAAACGAATATATTTTCGCTTTATCTGTTAATATGCCTGTGATTTCAAAGCCCATAGGCAAGAGTTTAAAAGTAAAATCAGGTTCTTTCGAACTGTTGCTTGTAGGGCAGTTCAGACACCGTTCCTTTTTGGGGCAAAGCACTGTATACAGCCATATAGGTCAGAAAAAAATGTTTAGAAAACATTGAAAGAACTACATTCCTAAGTATAATTTCAGCCCTAAAACACATCCATGCCATCAAAAACTATCTACATTGTATGGGAATAAAACCCTAACCCTAGCATCGGCTTTTGCTAGTTAGGGTTAGGGTTTCAAATATTTCTCAAAGACAATTTTCTCAATATTCCACTGATTTGACTGGAAAATGACCTTCTCTGAATCAAAATATGAGTGTGAAAAGGCAACACACCACTGCCTAAACCAAGAGAGTGTGCCAGGAGTGGTCAAATTAATTCTTGAAAGGTATTCTTTCATTGGAAATTTCGTGTTGAACGGAGTGCTGAATGTATGTACGTGTAGGCCTAAGTGGCCTAAAAGTCCGAAACAATGAATACATTTTCGCTTTATCTGTTAATATGCCTGTGATTTCAAAGCCCATAGGCAAGAGTTTAAAAGTAAAATCAGGTTCTTTCGAACTGTTGCTTGTAGGGCAGTTCAAACACCATTCGTTTTTAGGGCAAAGCACTATATACAGCCATATAGGTCAGAAAAAAATGTTTAGAAAACTTGAAAGAACTACATTCCTAAGCATCTTTTCAGCCCTAAAACACAACCATGCCATCAAAAACTGTCTACATTGTATAGGAATAAAACCCTAACCCTAGCTTCAGGTTTTGCTAGTTAGGGTTAGGGTTCAAATATTTCTCAAAGACAATTTTCTCAATATTCCACTCATTTGACTGGAAAATGAGCTGCTCTGAATCAAAATATCAGTCTGAAAAGACAATACAGCATTGCCTAAACCAAGAGAGTGTGTCAGGAGTGGTCAAATTAATTCTTGAAAGGTATTCTTTCATTGGAAATTTCGTGGTGAACAGAGTGCTGAATGAATGTACGTTTAGGCTTAAGTGGCCTAAAAGTCCAAAACAACAAATACATTTTGGCTTTATCTGTTAATATGCCTGTGATTTCAAAGCCCATAGGCGAGAGTTTAAAAGTAAAATCAGGTTCTTTCGAACTGTTGCTTGTAGGGCAGTTCAGACACCATTCCTTTTTGGGGCAAAGCACTGTATACAGCCATATAGGTCAGAAAAAAATGTTTAGAAAACATTGAAAGAACTACATTCCTAAGTATTTTTTCAGCCCTAAAACACAACCATGCCATCAAAAACTGTCTACATTGTATGGGAATAAAACCCTAACCCTAGCTTCGGGTTTTGCTAGCTAGGGTTAGGGTTCAAATATTTCTCAAAGACAATTTTCTCAATATTCCACTCATTTGACTGGAAAATGTGCTTCTCTGAATCAAAATATGAGTCTGAAAAGACAATACAGCACTGCCTAAACCAAGAGAGTGTGTCAGGAGTGGTCAAATTAATTCTTGAAAGGTATTCTTTCATTGGAAATTTCGTGTTGAACGGAGTGCTGAATGAATGTACGTTTAGGCCTACGTGGCCTAAAAGTCCGAAAAAACGAATACATTTTGGCTTTATCTGTTAATATGCCTGTGATTTCAAAGCCCATAGGCAAGAGTTTAAAAGTAAAATCAGGTTCTTTCGAACTGTTGCTTGTAGGGCAGTTCAGACACCGTTCCTTTTTGGGGCAAAGCACTGTATACAGCCATATAGGTCAGAAAAAATTGTTTAGAAAACATTAAAAGAACTACATTCCTAAGTATTTTTTCAGCCCTAAAACACAACCATGCCATCCAAAACTGTCTACATTGTATGGGAATTAAACCCTAACCCTAGCTTCGGGTTTTGCTGGTTAGGGTTGGGGTTCAAATATTTCTCAAAGACAATTTTCTCAATATTCCACTCATTTGACTGGAAAATGTGCTTCTCTGAATCAAAATATGAGTCTGAAAAGACAATACACCACTGTCTAAACCAAGAGAGTGTGCCAGGAGTGGTCAAATTAATTCTTGAAAGGTATTCTTTCATTGGAAATTTCGTGTTGAACGGAGTGCTGAATGAATGTACGTTTAGGCCTACGTGGCCTAAAAGTCCGAAAAAACGAATATATTTTCGCTTTATCTGTTAATATGCCTGTGATTTCAAAGCCCATAGGCAAGAGTTTAAAAGTAAAATCAGGTTCTTTCGAACTGTTGCTTGTAGGGCAGTTCAGACACCGTTCCTTTTTGGGGCAAAGCACTGTATACAGCCATATAGGTCAGAAAAAAATGTTTAGAAAACATTGAAAGAACTACATTCCTAAGTATAATTTCAGCCCTAAAACACATCCATGCCATCAAAAACTATCTACATTGTATGGGAATAAAACCCTAACCCTAGCATCGGCTTTTGCTAGTTAGGGTTAGGGTTTCAAATATTTCTCAAAGACAATTTTCTCAATATTCCACTGATTTGACTGGAAAATGACCTTCTCTGAATCAAAATATGAGTGTGAAAAGGCAACACACCACTGCCTAAACCAAGAGAGTGTGCCAGGAGTGGTCAAATTAATTCTTGAAAGGTATTCTTTCATTGGAAATTTCGTGTTGAACGGAGTGCTGAATGTATGTACGTGTAGGCCTAAGTGGCCTAAAAGTCCGAAACAATGAATACATTTTCGCTTTATCTGTTAATATGCCTGTGATTTCAAAGCCCATAGGCAAGAGTTTAAAAGTAAAATCAGGTTCTTTCGAACTGTTGCTTGTAGGGCAGTTCAAACACCATTCGTTTTTAGGGCAAAGCACTATATACAGCCATATAGGTCAGAAAAAAATGTTTAGAAAACTTGAAAGAACTACATTCCTAAGCATCTTTTCAGCCCTAAAACACAACCATGCCATCAAAAACTGTCTACATTGTATAGGAATAAAACCCTAACCCTAGCTTCAGGTTTTGCTAGTTAGGGTTAGGGTTCAAATATTTCTCAAAGACAATTTTCTCAATATTCCACTCATTTGACTGGAAAATGAGCTGCTCTGAATCAAAATATCAGTCTGAAAAGACAATACAGCATTGCCTAAACCAAGAGAGTGTGTCAGGAGTGGTCAAATTAATTCTTGAAAGGTATTCTTTCATTGGAAATTTCGTGGTGAACAGAGTGCTGAATGAATGTACGTTTAGGCTTAAGTGGCCTAAAAGTCCAAAACAACAAATACATTTTGGCTTTATCTGTTAATATGCCTGTGATTTCAAAGCCCATAGGCGAGAGTTTAAAAGTAAAATCAGGTTCTTTCGAACTGTTGCTTGTAGGGCAGTTCAGACACCATTCCTTTTTGGGGCAAAGCACTGTATACAGCCATATAGGTCAGAAAAAAATGTTTAGAAAACATTGAAAGAACTACATTCCTAAGTATTTTTTCAGCCCTAAAACACAACCATGCCATCAAAAACTGTCTACATTGTATGGGAATAAAACCCTAACCCTAGCTTCGGGTTTTGCTAGCTAGGGTTAGGGTTCAAATATTTCTCAAAGACAATTTTCTCAATATTCCACTCATTTGACTGGAAAATGTGCTTCTCTGAATCAAAATATGAGTCTGAAAAGACAATACAGCACTGCCTAAACCAAGAGAGTGTGTCAGGAGTGGTCAAATTAATTCTTGAAAGGTATTCTTTCATTGGAAATTTCGTGTTGAACGGAGTGCTGAATGAATGTACGTTTAGGCCTACGTGGCCTAAAAGTCCGAAGAAACGAATACATTTTGGCTTTATCTGTTAATATGCCTGTGATTTCAAAGCCCATAGGCAAGAGTTTAAAAGTAAAATCAGGTTCTTTCGAACTGTTGCTTGTAGGGCAGTTCAGACACCGTTCCTTTTTGGGGCAAAGCACTGTATACAGCCATATAGGTCAGAAAAAATTGTTTAGAAAACATTAAAAGAACTACATTCCTAAGTATTTTTTCAGCCCTAAAACACAACCATGCCATCCAAAACTGTCTACATTGTATGGGAATTAAACCCTAACCCTAGCTTCGGGTTTTGCTGGTTAGGGTTGGGGTTCAAATATTTCTCAAAGACAATTTTCTCAATATTCCACTCATTTGACTGGAAAATGTGCTTCTCTGAATCAAAATATGAGTCTGAAAAGACAATACACCACTGCCTAAACCAAGAGAGTGTGCCAGGAGTGGTCAAATTAATTCTTGAAAGGTATTCTTTCATTGGAAATTTCGTGTTGAACGGAGTGCTGAATGAATGTACGTTTAGGCCTACGTGGCCTAAAAGTCCGAAAAAACGAATATATTTTCGCTTTATCTGTTAATATGCCTGTGATTTCAAAGCCCATAGGCAAGAGTTTAAAAGTAAAATCAGGTTCTTTCGAACTGTTGCTTGTAGGGCAGTTCAGACACCATTCCTTTTTGGGGCAAAGCACTGTATACAGCCATATAGGTCAGAAAAAAATGTTTAGAAAACATTGAAAGAACTACATTCCTAAGTATCCTTTCAGCCCCAAAACACAGCCATGCCATCAAAAACTGTATACATTGTATGGGAATAAAACCTTAACCCTAGCTTCGGGTTTTGCAAGTTAGGGTTGGGGTTCAAATATTTCTCAAAGACAATTTTCTCAATATTCCACTCATTTGACTGGAAAATGTGCTTCTCTGAATCAAAATATGAGTCTGAAAAGACAATACAGCACTTCCAAAACCAAGAGAGTGTGTCAGGAGTGGTCAAATTAATTCTTGAAAGGTATTCTTTCATTGGAAATTTCATGTTGAACGGAGTGCTGAATGAATGTACGTTTAGGCTTAAGTGGCCTAAAAGTTCAAAACAACTAATACATTTTGGATTTATCTGTTAATATGCCTGTGATTTCAAAGCCCATGGTAAGAGTTTAAAAGTTAAATCAGGTTCTTTTGAACTGTTGCTTGTAGGGCAGTTCAAACAACATTCGTTTTTAGGGCAAAGCACTGTATACAGCCATATAGGTCAGAAAAAAATGTTTAGAAAACATTGAAAGAACTACATTCTTCAGAATCTTTTCAGCCCTAAAACACAGCCATGCCATCAAAAACTGTCTACATTGTATGGGAATAAAACCCTAACCCTAGCTTTGGGTTTTGGTAGTTAGGGTTAGGGTTCAAATATTTCTCAAAGACAATTTTCTCAATATTCTACTCATTTGATTGGAAAATGTGCTTCTCTGAATCAAAGTATGAGTCTGAAAAGACAATACAGCACTGCCTAAACCAAGAGAGTGTGTCAAGAGTGGTCCAATTAATTCTTGAAAGGTATTCTTTCATTGGAAATTTCGTGTTGAACGGAGTGCTGAATGAATGTACGTTTAGGCCTAAGTGGCCTAAAAGTCCGAAACAACGAATACATTTTGGCTTTATCTGTTAATATGCCTGTGATTTCAAAGCCCATAGGCAAGAGTTTAAAAGTAAAATCTGGTTCATTCGAACTGTTGCTTGTAGGGCAGTTCAGACACCATTCCTTTTTGGGGCAAAGCACTGTATACAGCCATATAGGTCAGAAAAAAATGTTTAGAAAACAATGATAGAACTACATTCCTAAGTGTCCTTTCAGCCCTAAAACACAGCCATGCCATCAAAAACTATCTACATTGTATGGGAATAAAACCCTAACCCTAGCTTCGGCTTTCGCTAATTAGGGTTAGGGTTCAAATATTTCTCAAAGACAATTTTCTCTATATTCCACTCATTTGACTGGAAAATGAGCTGCTCTGAATCAAAATATCAGTCTGAAAAGACAATACAGCATTGCCTAAACCAAGAGAGTGTGTCAGGAGTGGTCAAATTAATTCTTGAAAGGTATTCTTTCATTGGAAATTTCGTGGTGAACGGAGTGCTGAATGAATGTACGTTTAGGCTTAAGTGGCCTAAAACTCCAAAACAACAAATACATTTTGGCTTTATCTGTTAATATGCCTGTGATTTCAAAGCCCATAGGCGAGAGTTTAAAAGTAAAATCAGGTTCTTTCGAACTGTTGCTTGTAGGGCAGTTCAGACACCATTCCTTTTTGGGGCAAAGCACTGTATACAGCCATATAGGTCAGAAAAAAATGTTCAGAAAACATTGAAAGAACTACATTCCTAATATCCTTTCAACCCCAAAACACAGCCATGCCATCAAAAACTGTCTACATTGTATGGGAATAAAACCCTAACCCTAGCTTCGGGTTTTGCTAGTTAGTGTTAGGGTTCAAATATTTCTCAAAGACAATTTACTCAATATTCCACTCATTTGACTGGAAAATGTGCTTCTCTGAATCAAAATATGAGTCTGAAAAGACAATACAGCACTGCCTAAACCAAGAGAGTGTGTCAGGAGTGGTCCAATTAATTCTTGAAATGTATTCTTTCATTGGAAATTTCGTGGTGAACGGAGTGCTGAATGAATGTACGTTTAGGCCTAAGTGGCCTAAAAGTCCGAAACAACGAATACATTTTGGATTTATCTGTTAATATGCCTGTGATTTCAAAACCCATTGGCAAGAGTTTAAAAGTAAAATCAGGTTCTTTCGAACTGTTGCTTTTAGGGCTGTTCAGACACCATTCCTTTTTGGGGCAAAGCACTGTATACAACCATATAAGTCAGAAAAAAATGTTTAGAAAACAATGATAGAACTACATTCCTAAGTGTCCTTTCAGCCCTAAAACACAGCCATGCCATCAAAAACTATCTACAGTGTATGGGAATAAAACCCTAACCCTAGCTTCTGGTTTTGCTAGTTAGGGTTAGGGTTCAAATATTTCTCAAAGACAATTTTCTCAATATTCCACTCATTTGACTGGAAAATGTGCTTCTCTGAATCAAAATATGAGTCTGAAAAGACAATACAGCACTGTCTAAAACAAGAGAGTGTGTCAGGAGTGGTCCAATTAATTCTTGAAAGGTATTCTTTCATTGGAAATTTCGTGTTGAACGGAGTGCTGAATGAATGTACGTTTAGGCCTAAGTGGCCTAAAAGTCTGAAACAACGAATACATTTTGGCTTCATCTGTTAATATGCCTGTGATTTCAAAGCCCATTGGCAAGAGTTTAAAAGTAAAATCAGGTTCTTTCGAACTGTTGCTTTTAGGGCTGTTCAGACACCATTCCTTTTTGGGGCAAAGCACTGTATACAGCCATATAGGTCAGAAAAAAATGTTCAGAAAACATTGAAAGAACTACATTCCTAATATCCTTTCAACCCCAAAACACAGCCATGCCATCAAAAACTGTCTACATTGTATGGGAATAAAACCTTAACCCTAGCTTCGGGTTTTGCAAGTTAGGGTTGGGGTTCAAATATTTCTCAAAGACAATTTTCTCAATATTCCACTCATTTGACTGGAAAATGTGCTTCTCTGAATCAAAATATGACTCTGAAAAGACAATACAGCACTTCCAAAACCAAGAGAGTGTGTCAGGAGTGGTCCAATTAATTCTTGAAAGGTATTCTTTCATTGGAAATTTCGTGTTGAACGGAGTGCTGAATGAATGTACGTTTAGGCCTAAGTGGCCTAAAAGTCTGAAACAACGAATACATTTTGGCTTTATCTGTTAATATGCCTGTGATTTCAAAGCCCATGGTAAGAGTTTAAAAGTTAAATCAGGTTCTTTTGAACTGTTGCTTGTAGGGCAGTTCAAACAACATTCGTTTTTAGGGCAAAGCACTGTATACAGCCATATAGGTCAGAAAAAAATGTTTAGAAAACATTGAAAGAACTACATTCTTCAGAATCTTTTCAGCCCTAAAACACAGCCATGCCATCAAAAACTGTCTACATTGTATGGGAATAAAACCCTAACCCTAGCTTTGGGTTTTGGTAGTTAGGGTTAGGGTTCAAATATTTCTCAAAGACAATTTTCTCAATATTCTACTCATTTGACTGGAAAATGTGCTTCTCTGAATCAAAGTATGAGTCTGAAAAGACAATACAGCACTGCCTAAACCAAGAGAGTGTGTCAAGAGTGGTCCAATTAATTCTTGAAAGGTATTCTTTCATTGGAAATTTCGTGTTGAACGGAGTGCTGAATGAATGTACGTTTAGGCCTAAGTGGCCTAAAAGTCCGAAACAACGAATACATTTTGGCTTTATCTGTTAATATGCCTGTGATTTCAAAGCCCATAGGCAAGAGTTTAAAAGTAAAATCTGGTTCATTCGAACTGTTGCTTGTAGGGCAGTTCAGACACCATTCCTTTTTGGGGCAAAGCACTGTATACAGCCATATAGGTCAGAAAAAAATGTTCAGAAAACATTGAAAGAACTACATTCCTAATATCCTTTCAACCCCAAAACACAGCCATGCCATCAAAAACTGTCTACATTGTATGGGAATAAAACCCTAACCCTAGCTTCGGGTTTTGCTAGGTAGTGTTAGGGTTCAAATATTTCTCAAAGACAATTTTCTCAATATTCCAGTCATTTGACTGGAAAATGTGCTTCTCTGAATCAAAATATGAGTCTGAAAAGACAATACAGCACTGCCTAAACCAAGAGAGTGTGTCAGGAGTGGTCCAATTAATTCTTGAAAGGTATTCTTTCATTGGAAATTTCGTGGTGAATGGAGTGCTGAATGAATGTACGTTTAGGCCTAAGTGGCCTAAAAGTCCGAAACAACGAATACATTTTGGATTTATCTGTTAATATGCCTGTGATTTCAAAACCCATTGGCAAGAGTTTAAAAGTAAAATCAGGTTCTTTCGAACTGTTGCTTTTAGGGCTGTTCAGACACCATTCCTTTTTGGGGCAAAGCACTGTATACAACCATATAGGTCAGAAAAAAATGTTTAGAAAACAATGATAGAACTACATTCCTAAGTGTCCTTTCAGCCCTAAAACACAGCCATGCCATCAAAAACTATCTACATTGTATGGGAATAAAACCCTAACCCTAGCTTCGGCTTTCGCTAATTAGGGTTAGGGTTCAAATATTTCTCAAAGACAATTTTCTCAATATTCCACTCATTTGACTGGAAAATGAGCTGCTCTGAATCAAAATATCAGTCTGAAAAGACAATACAGCATTGCCTAAACCAAGAGAGTGTGTCAGGAGTGGTCAAATTAATTCTTGAAAGGTATTCTTTCATTGGAAATTTCGTGGTGAACGGAGTGCTGAATGAATGTACGTTTAGGCTTAAGTGGCCTAAAACTCCAAAACAACAAATACATTTTGGCTTTATCTGTTAATATGCCTGTGATTTCAAAGCCCATAGGCGAGAGTTTAAAAGTAAAATCAGGTTCTTTCGAACTGTTGCTTGTAGGGCAGTTCAGACACCATTCCTTTTTGGGGCAAAGCACTGTATACAGCCATATAGGTCAGAAAAAAATGTTCAGAAAACATTGAAAGAACTACATTCCTAATATCCTTTCAACCCCAAAACACAGCCATGCCATCAAAAACTGTCTACATTGTATGGGAATAAAACCCTAACCCTAGCTTCGGGTTTTGCTAGTTAGTGTTAGGGTTCAAATATTTCTCAAAGACAATTTTCTCAATATTCCACTCATCTGACTGGAAAATGTGCTTCTCTGAATCAAAATATGAGTCTGAAAAGACAATACAGCACTGCCTAAACCAAGAGAGTGTGTCAGGAGTGGTCCAATTAATTCTTGAAATGTATTCTTTCATTGGAAATTTCGTGGTGAACGGAGTGCTGAATGAATGTACGTTTAGGCCTAAGTGGCCTAAAAGTCCGAAACAACGAATACATTTTGGATTTATCTGTTAATATGCCTGTGATTTCAAAACCCATTGGCAAGAGTTTAAAAGTAAAATCAGGTTCTTTCGAACTGTTGCTTTTAGGGCTGTTCAGACACCATTCCTTTTTGGGGCAAAGCACTGTATACAACCATATAAGTCAGAAAAAAATGTTTAGAAAACAATGATAGAACTACATTCCTAAGTGTCCTTTCAGCCCTAAAACACAGCCATGCCATCAAAAACTATCTACAGTGTATGGGAATAAAACCCTAACCCTAGCTTCGGGTTTTGCTAGTTAGGGTTAGGGTTCAAATATTTCTCAAAGACAATTTTCTCAATATTCCACTCATTTGACTGGAAAATGTGCTTCTCTGAATCAAAATATGAGTCTGAAAAGACAATACAGCACTGCCTAAAACAAGAGAGTGTGTCAGGAGTGGTCCAATTAATTCTTGAAAGGTATTCTTTCATTGGAAATTTCGTGTTGAACGGAGTGCTGAATGAATGTACGTTTAGGCCTAAGTGGCCTAAAAGTCTGAAACAACGAATACATTTTGGCTTCATCTGTTAATATGCCTGTGATTTCAAAGCCCATTGGCAAGAGTTTAAAAGTAAAATCAGGTTCTTTCGAACTGTTGCTTTTAGGGCTGTTCAGACACCATTCCTTTTTGGGGCAAAGCACTGTATACAACCGTATAGGTCAGAAAAAAATGTTTAGAAAACAATGATAGAACTATATTCCTTAGTGTCCTTTCAGCCCTAAAACACAGCCATGCCATCAAAAACTATCTAAATTGAATGGGAATAAAACCCTAACCCTAGCTTCGGCTTTCGCTAATTAGGGTTAGGGTTCAAATATTTCTCAAAGACAATTTTCTCAATATTCCACTGATTTGACTGGAAAATGAGCTTCTCTGAATCAAAATATGAGTCTGAAAACACAATACACCACTGCCTAAACCAAGAGAGTGTGTCAGGAGTGGTCAAATTAATTCTTGAAAGGTATTCTTTCATTGGAAATTTCATGTTTAACGGAGTGCTGAATGTATGTACGTTTAGGCCTAAGTGGCCTAAAAGTCCGAAACAACGAATACATTTTCGCTTTATCTGTTAATATGCCTGTGATTTCAAAGCCCATAGGCAAGAGTTTAAAAGTAAAATCAGGTTCTTTCGAACTGTTGCTTGTAGGGCAATTCAATCACCATTCGTTTTTAGGGCAAAGCACTATATACAGCCATATAGGTCTGAAAAAAATGTTTAGAAAACTTGAAAGAACTACATTCCTAAGCATCTTTTCAGCCCTAAAACACAACCATGCCATCAAAAACTGTCTACATTGTATAGGAATAAAACCCTAACCCTAGCTTCAGGTTTTGCTAGTTAGGGTTAGGGTTCAAATATTTCTCAAAGACAATTTTCTCAATATTCCACTCATTTGACTGGAAAATGAGCTTCTCTGAATCAAAATATGAGTCTGAAAACACAATACACCACTGCCTAAACCAAGAGAGTGTGTCAGGAGTGGTCAAATTAATTCTTGAAAAGTATTCTTTCATTGGAAATTTCATGTTTAACGGAGTGCTGAATGAATGTACGTTTAGGCTTAAGTAGCCTAAAAGTTCAAAACAACTAATACATTTTGGCTTTATCTGTTAATATGCCTGTGATTTCAAAGCCCATGGTAAGAGTTTAAAAGTTAAATCAGGTTCTTTTGAACTGTTGCTTGTAGGGCAGTTCAAACACCATTCGTTTTTAGGGCAAAGCACTATATACAGCCATATAGGTCAGAAAAAAATGTTTAGAAAACATTGAAAGAACTACATTCTTCAGAATCTTTTCAGCCCTAAAACACAGCCATGCCATCAAAAACTGTCTACATTGTATGGGAATAAAACCCTAACCCTAGCTTTGGGTTTTGGTAGTTAGGATTAGGGTTCAAATATTTCTCAAAGACAATTTTCTCAATATTCTACTCATTTGACTGGAAAATGTGCTTCTCTGAATCAAAGTATGAGTCTGAAAAGACAATACAGCACTGCCTAAACCAAGAGAGTGTGTCAGGAGTGGTCCAATTAATTCTTGAAAGGTATTCTTTCATTGGAAATTTCGTGTTGAACAGAGTGCTGAATGAATGTACGTTTAGGCCTAAGTGGCCTAAAAGTCTGAAACAACGAATACATTTTGGCTTTATCTGTTAATATGCCTGTGATTTCAAAACCCATTGGCAAGAGTTTAAAAGATAAATCAGGTTCTTTCGAACTGTTGCTTGTAGGGCAGTTCAGACACCATTCGTTTTTGGGGCAAAGCACTATATACAGCCATATAAGTCAGAAAAAAATGTTTAGAAAACATTGAAAGAACTACATTCCTAAGTATTTTTTCAGCCCTAAAACACAACCATGCCATCAAAAACTGTCTACATTGTATGGGAATAAAACCCTAACCCTAGCTTCGGGTTTTGCTAGTTAGGGTTAGGGTTCAAATATTTCTCAAAGACAATTTTCTCAATATTCCACTCATTTGACTGGAAAATGAGCTGCTCTGAATCAAAATATCAGTCTGAAAAGACAATACAGCATTGCCTAAACCAAGAGAGTGTGTCAGGAGTGGTCAAATTAATTCTTGAAAGGTATTCTTTCATTGGAAATTTCATGTTGAACGGAGTGCTGAATGTATGTACGTGTAGGCCTAAGTGGCCTAAAAGTCCGAAACAATGAATACATTTTCGCTTTATCTGTTAATATGCCTGTGATTTCAAAGCCCATAGGCAAGAGTTTAAAAGTAAAATCAGGTTCTTTCGAACTGTTGCTTGTAGGGCAGTTCAAACACCATTCGTTTTTAGGGCAAAGCACTATATACAGCCATATAGGTCAGAAAAAAATGTTTAGAAAACTTGAAAGAACTACATTCCTAAGCATCTTTTCAGCCCTAAAACACAACCATGCCATCAAAAACTGTCTACATTGTATAGGAATAAAACCCTAACCCTAGCTTCAGGTTTTGCTAGTTAGGGTTAGGGTTCAAATATTTCTCAAAGACAATTTTCTCAATATTCCACTCATTTGACTGGAAAATGAGCTGCTCTGAATCAAAATATCAGTCTGAAAAGACAATACAGCATTGCCTAAACCAAGAGAGTGTGTCAGGAGTGGTCAAATTAATTCTTGAAAGGTATTCTTTCATTGGAAATTCCGTGGTGAACGGAGTGCTGAATGAATGTACGTTTAGGCTTAAGTGGCCTAAAAGTCCAAAACAACAAATACATTTTGGCTTTATCTGTTAATATGCCTGTGATTTCAAAGCCCATAGGCGAGAGTTTAAAAGTAAAATCAGGTTCTTTCGAACTGTTGCTTGTAGGGCAGTTCAGACACCATTCCTTTTTGGGGCAAAGCACTGTATACAGCCATATAGGTCAGAAAAAAATGTTTAGAAAACATTGAAAGAACTACATTCCTAAGTATTTTTTCAGCCCTAAAACACAACCATGCCATCCAAAACTGTCTACATTGTATGGGAATTAAACCCTAACCCTAGCTTCGGGTTTTGCTGGTTAGGGTTGGGGTTCAAATATTTCTCAAAGACAATTTTCTCAATATTCCACTCATTTGACTGGAAAATGTGCTTCTCTGAATCAAAATATGAGTCTGAAAAGACAATACACCACTGCCTAAACCAAGAGAGTGTGCCAGGAGTGGTCAAATTAATTCTTGAAAGGTATTCTTTCATTGGAAATTTCGTGTTGAACGGAGTGCTGAATGAATGTACGTTTAGGCCTACGTGGCCTAAAAGTCCGAAAAAACGAATATATTTTCGCTTTATCTGTTAATATGCCTGTGATTTCAAAGCCCATAGGCAAGAGTTTAAATGTAAAATCAGGTTCTTTCGAACTGTTGCTTGTAGGGCAGTTCAGACACCGTTCCTTTTTGGGGCAAAGCACTGTATACAGCCATATAGGTCAGAAAAAAATGTTTAGAAAACATTGAAAGAACTACATTCCTAAGTATAATTTCAGCCCTAAAACACATCCATACCATCAAAAACTATCTACATTGTATGGGAATAAAACCCTAACCCTAGCATCGGCTTTTGCTAGTTAGGGTTAGGGTTCAAATATTTCTCAAAGACAATTTTCTCAATATTCCACTGATTTGACTGGAAAATGACCTTCTCTGAATCAAAATATGAGTGTGAAAAGGCAACACACCACTGCCTAAACCAAGAGAGTGTGCCAGGAGTGGTCAAATTAATTCTTGAAAGGTATTCTTTCATTGGAAATTTCGTGTTGAACGGAGTGCTGAATGTATGTACGTGTAGGCCTAAGTGGCCTAAAAGTCCGAAACAATGAATACATTTTCGCTTTATCTGTTAATATGCCTGTGATTTCAAAGCCCATAGGCAAGAGTTTAAAAGTAAAATCAGGTTCTTTCGAACTGTTGCTTGTAGGGCAGTTCAAACACCATTCGTTTTTAGGGCAAAGCACTATATACAGCCATATAGGTCAGAAAAAAATGTTTAGAAAACTTGAAAGAACTACATTCCTAAGCATCTTTTCAGCCCTAAAACACAACCATGCCATCAAAAACTGTCTACATTGTATAGGAATAAAACCCTAACCCTAGCTTCAGGTTTTGCTAGTTAGGGTTAGGGTTCAAATATTTCTCAAAGACAATTTTCTCAATATTCCACTCATTTGACTGGAAAATGAGCTGCTCTGAATCAAAATATCAGTCTGAAAAGACAATACAGCATTGCCTAAACCAAGAGAGTGTGTCAGGAGTGGTCAAATTAATTCTTGAAAGGTATTCTTTCATTGGAAATTTCGTGGTGAACGGAGTGCTGAATGAATGTACGTTTAGGCTTAAGTGGCCTAAAAGTCCAAAACAACAAATACATTTTGGCTTTATCTGTTAATATGCCTGTGATTTCAAAGCCCATAGGCGAGAGTTTAAAAGTAAAATCAGGTTCTTTCGAACTGTTGGTTGTAGGGCAGTTCAGACACCATTCCTTTTTGGGGCAAAGCACTGTATACAGCCATATAGGTCAGAAAAAAATGTTTAGAAAACATTGAAAGAACTACATTCCTAAGTATCCTTTCAGCCCCAAAACACAGCCATGCCATCAAAAACTGTATACATTGTATGGGAATAAAACCTTAACCCTAGCTTCGGGTTTTGCAAGTTAGGGTTGGGGTTCAAATATTTCTCAAAGACAATTTTCTCAATATTCCACTCATTTGACTGGAAAATGTGCTTCTCTGAATCAAAATATGAGTCTGAAAAGACAATACAGCACTTCCAAAACCAAGAGAGTGTGTCAGGAGTGGTCCAATTAATTCTTGAAAGGTATTCTTTCATTGGAAATTTCATGTTGAACGGAGTGCTGAATGAATGTACGTTTAGGCTTAAGTGGCCTAAAAGTTCAAAACAACTAATACATTTTGGCTTTATCTGTTAATATGCCTGTGATTTCAAAGCCCATGGTAAGAGTTTAAAAGTTAAATCAGGTTCTTTTGAACTGTTGCTTGTAGGGCAGTTCAAACAACATTCGTTTTTAGGGCAAAGCACTGTATACAGCCATATAGGTCAGAAAAAAATGTTTAGAAAACATTGAAAGAACTACATTCTTCAGAATCTTTTCAGCCCTAAAACACAGCCATGCCATCAAAAACTGTCTACATTGTATGGGAATAAAACCCTAACCCTAGCTTTGGGTTTTGGTAGTTAGGGTTAGGGTTCAAATATTTCTCAAAGACAATTTTCTCAATATTCTACTCATTTGACTGGAAAATGTGCTTCTCTGAATCAAAGTATGAGTCTGAAAAGACAATACAGCACTGCCTAAACCAAGAGAGTGTGTCAAGAGTGGTCCAATTAATTCTTGAAAGGTATTCTTTCATTGGAAATTTCGTGTTGAACGGAGTGCTGAATGAATGTACGTTTAGGCCTAAGTGGCCTAAAAGTCCGAAACAACGAATACATTTTGGCTTTATCTGTTAATATGCCTGTGATTTCAAAGCCCATAGGCAAGAGTTTAAAAGTAAAATCTGGTTCATTCGAACTGTTGCTTGTAGGGCAGTTCAGACACCATTCCTTTTTGGGGCAAAGCACTGTATACAGCCATATAGGTCAGAAAAAAATGTTCAGAAAACATTGAAAGAACTACATTCCTAATATCCTTTCAACCCCAAAACACAGCCATGCCATCAAAAACTGTCTACATTGTATGGGAATAAAACCCTAACCCTAGCTTCGGGTTTTGCTAGGTAGTGTTAGGGTTCAAATATTTCTCAAAGACAATTTTCTCAATATTCCAGTCATTTGACTGGAAAATGTGCTTCTCTGAATCAAAATATGAGTCTGAAAAGACAATACAGCACTGCCTAAACCAAGAGAGTGTGTCAGGAGTGGTCCAATTAATTCTTGAAAGGTATTCTTTCATTGGAAATTTCGTGGTGAATGGAGTGCTGAATGAATGTACGTTTAGGCCTAAGTGGCCTAAAAGTCCGAAACAACGAATACATTTTGGATTTATCTGTTAATATGCCTGTGATTTCAAAACCCATTGGCAAGAGTTTAAAAGTAAAATCAGGTTCTTTCGAACTGTTGCTTTTAGGGCTGTTCAGACACCATTCCTTTTTGGGGCAAAGCACTGTATACAACCATATAGGTCAGAAAAAAATGTTTAGAAAACAATGATAGAACTACATTCCTAAGTGTCCTTTCAGCCCTAAAACACAGCCATGCCATCAAAAACTATCTACATTGTATGGGAATAAAACCCTAACCCTAGCTTCGGCTTTCGCTAATTAGGGTTAGGGTTCAAATATTTCTCAAAGACAATTTTCTCAATATTCCACTCATTTGACTGGAAAATGAGCTGCTCTGAATCAAAATATCAGTCTGAAAAGACAATACAGCATTGCCTAAACCAAGAGAGTGTGTCAGGAGTGGTCAAATTAATTCTTGAAAGGTATTCTTTCATTGGAAATTTCGTGGTGAACGGAGTGCTGAATGAATGTACGTTTAGGCTTAAGTGGCCTAAAACTCCAAAACAACAAATACATTTTGGCTTTATCTGTTAATATGCCTGTGATTTCAAAGCCCATAGGCGAGAGTTTAAAAGTAAAATCAGGTTCTTTCGAACTGTTGCTTGTAGGGCAGTTCAGACACCATTCCTTTTTGGGGCAAAGCACTGTATACAGCCATATAGGTCAGAAAAAAATGTTCAGAAAACATTGAAAGAACTACATTCCTAATATCCTTTCAACCCCAAAACACAGCCATGCCATCAAAAACTGTCTACATTGTATGGGAATAAAACCCTAACCCTAGCTTCGGGTTTTGCTAGTTAGTGTTAGGGTTCAAATATTTCTCAAAGACAATTTTCTCAATATTCCACTCATTTGACTGGAAAATGTGCTTCTCTGAATCAAAATATGAGTCTGAAAAGACAATACAGCACTGCCTAAACCAAGAGAGTGTGTCAGGAGTGGTCCAATTAATTCTTGAAATGTATTCTTTCATTGGAAATTTCGTGGTGAACGGAGTGCTGAATGAATGTACGTTTAGGCCTAAGTGGCCTAAAAGTCCGAAACAACGAATACATTTTGGATTTATCTGTTAATATGCCTGTGATTTCAAAACCCATTGGCAAGAGTTTAAAAGTAAAATCAGGTTCTTTCGAACTGTTGCTTTTAGGGCTGTTCAGACACCATTCCTTTTTGGGGCAAAGCACTGTATACAACCATATAAGTCAGAAAAAAATGTTTAGAAAACAATGATAGAACTACATTCCTAAGTGTCCTTTCAGCCCTAAAACACAGCCATGCCATCAAAAACTATCTACAGTGTATGGGAATAAAACCCTAACCCTAGCTTCGGGTTTTGCTAGTTAGGGTTAGGGTTCAAATATTTCTCAAAGACAATTTTCTCAATATTCCACTCATTTGACTGGAAAATGTGCTTCTCTGAATCAAAATATGAGTCTGAAAAGACAATACAGCACTGCCTAAAACAAGAGAGTGTGTCAGGAGTGGTCCAATTAATTCTTGAAAGGTATTCTTTCATTGGAAATTTCGTGTTGAACGGAGTGCTGAATGAATGTACGTTTAGGCCTAAGTGGCCTAAAAGTCTGAAACAACGAATACATTTTGGCTTCATCTGTTAATATGCCTGTGATTTCAAAGCCCATTGGCAAGAGTTTAAAAGTAAAATCAGGTTCTTTCGAACTGTTGCTTTTAGGGCTGTTCAGACACCATTCCTTTTTGGGGCAAAGCACTGTATACAACCGTATAGGTCAGAAAAAAATGTTTAGAAAACAATGATAGAACTATATTCCTTAGTGTCCTTTCAGCCCTAAAACACAGCCATGCCATCAAAAACTATCTAAATTGAATGGGAATAAAACCCTAACCCTAGCTTCGGCTTTCGCTAATTAGGGTTAGGGTTCACATATTTCTCAAAGACAATTTTCTCAATATTCCACTGATTTGACTGGAAAATGAGCTTCTCTGAATCAAAATATGAGTCTGAAAACACAATACACCACTGCCTAAACCAAGAGAGTGTGTCAGGAGTGGTCAAATTAATTCTTGAAAGGTATTCTTTCATTGGAAATTTCATGTTTAACGGAGTGCTGAATGTATGTACGTTTAGGCCTAAGTGGCCTAAAAGTCCGAAACAACGAATACATTTTCGCTTTATCTGTTAATATGCCTGTGATTTCAAAGCCCATAGGCAAGAGTTTAAAAGTAAAATCAGGTTCTTTCGAACTGTTGCTTGTAGGGCAGTTCAATCACCATTCGTTTTTAGGGCAAAGCACTATATACAGCCATATAGGTCTGAAAAAAATGTTTAGAAAACTTGAAAGAACTACATTCCTAAGCATCTTTTCAGCCCTAAAACACAACCATGCCATCAAAAACTGTCTACATTGTATAGGAATAAAACCCTAACCCTAGCTTCAGGTTTTGCTAGTTAGGGTTAGGGTTCAAATATTTCTCAAAGACAATTTTCTCAATATTCCACTCATTTGACTGGAAAATGAGCTTCTCTGAATCAAAATATGAGTCTGAAAACACAATACACCACTGCCTAAACCAAGAGAGTGTGTCAGGAGTGGTCAAATTAATTCTTGAAAGGTATTCTTTCATTGGAAATTTCATGTTGAACGGAGTGCTGAATGAATGTACGTTTAGGCTTAAGTAGCCTAAAAGTTCAAAACAACTAATACATTTTGGCTTTATCTGTTAATATGCCTGTGATTTCAAAGCCCATGGTAAGAGTTTAAAAGTTAAATCAGGTTCTTTTGAACTGTTGCTTGTAGGGCAGTTCAAACACCATTCGTTTTTAGGGCAAAGCACTATATACAGCCATATAGGTCAGAAAAAAATGTTTAGAAAACATTGAAAGAACTACATTCTTCAGAATCTTTTCAGCCCTAAAACACAGCCATACCATCAAAAACTGTCTACATTGTATGGGAATAAAACCCTAACCCTAGCTTTGGGTTTTGGTAGTTAGGATTAGGGTTCAAATATTTCTCAAAGACAATTTTCTCAATATTCTACTCATTTGACTGGAAAATGTGCTTCTCTGAATCAAAGTATGAGTCTGAAAAGACAATACAGCACTGCCTAAACCAAGAGAGTGTGTCAGGAGTGGTCCAATTAATTCTTGAAAGGTATTCTTTCATTGGAAATTTCGTGTTGAACAGAGTGCTGAATGAATGTACGTTTAGGCCTAAGTGGCCTAAAAGTCTGAAACAACGAATACATTTTGGCTTTATCTGTTAATATGCCTGTGATTTCAAAACCCATTGGCAAGAGTTTAAAAGTAAAATCAGGTTCTTTCGAACTGTTGCTTGTAGGGCAGTTCAGACACCATTCCTTTTTGGGGCAAAGCACTGTATACAGCCATATAGGTCAGAAAAAAATGTTTAGAAAACATAGAAAGAACTACATTCCTAAGTATAATTTCAGCCCTAAAACACAGCCATGCCATCAAAAACTGTCTACATTGTATGGGAATAAAACCCTAACCCTAGCTTTGGGTTTTGCTAGTTAGGGTTAGGGTTCAAATATTTCTCAAAGACAATTTTTCAATATTCCACTCATTTGACAGGAAAATGTGCTCCTCTGAATCAACATATGAGTCTGAAAAGACAATACAGCACTGCCTAAACCAAGAGAGTGTGTCAGGAGTGGTCCAATTAATTCTTGAAAGGTATTCTTTCATTGGAAATTTCATGTTGAACGGAGTGCTGAATGAATGTACGTTTAGGCTTAAGTGGCCTAAAAGTTCAAAACAACTAATACATTTTGGCTTTATCTGTTAATATGCCTGTGATTTCAAAGCCCTTAGGCAAGAGTTTAAAAGATAAATCAGGTTCTTTCGAACTGTTGCTTGTAGGGCAGTTCAGACACCATTCGTTTTTGGGGCAAAGCACTATATACAGCCATATAAGTCAGAAAAAAATGTTTAGAAAACATTGAAAGAACTACATTCCTAAGTATTTTTTCAGCCCTAAAACACAACCATGCCATCAAAAACTGTCTACATTGTATGGGAATAAAACCCTAACCCTAGCTTCGGGTTTTGCTAGCTAGTGTTAGGGTTCAAATATTTCTCAAAGACAATTTTCTCAATATTCCACTCATTTGACTGGAAAATGTGCTTCTCTGAATCAAAATATGAGTCTGAAAAGACAATACAGCACTGCCTAAACCAAGAGAGTGTGTCAGGAGTGGTCAAATTAATTCTTGAATGGTATTCTTTCATTGGAAATTTCGTGTTGAACGGAGTGCTGAATGAATGTACGTTTAGGCCTAAGTGGCCTAAAAGTCCGAAACAACGAAGACATTTTCGCTTTAACTGTTAATATGCCTGTGATTTCAAAGCCCATAGGCAAGAGTTTAAAAGTAAAATCAGATTCTTTCGAACTGTTGCTTGAAGGGCAGTTCAGACACCATTCCTTTTTGGGGCAAAGCACTGTATACAGCCATATAGGTCAGAAAAAAATGTTCAGAAAACATTGAAAGAACTACATTCCTAATATCCTTTCAACCCCAAAACACAGCCATGCCATCAAAAACTGTCTACATTGTATGGGAATAAAACCCTAACCCTAGCTTCGGGTTTTGCTAGTTAGTGTTAGGGTTCAAATATTTCTCAAAGACAATTTTCTCAATATTCCACTCATTTGACTGGAAAATGTGCTTCTCTGAATCAAAATATGAGTCTGAAAAGACAATACAGCACTGCCTAAACCAAGAGAGTGTGTCAGGAGTGGTCCAATTAATTCTTGAAATGTATTCTTTCATTGGAAATTTCGTGGTGAACGGAGTGCTGAATGAATGTACGTTTAGGCCTAAGTGGCCTAAAAGTCCGAAACAACGAATACATTTTGGATTTATCTGTTAATATGCCTGTGATTTCAAAACCCATTGGCAAGAGTTTAAAAGTAAAATCAGGTTCTTTCGAACTGTTTCTTTTAGGGCTGTTCAGACACCATTCCTTTTTGGGGCAAAGCACTGTATACAACCATATAAGTCAGAAAAAAATGTTTAGAAAACAATGATAGAACTACATTCCTAAGTGTCCTTTCAGCCCTAAAACACAGCCATGCCATCAAAAACTATCTACAGTGTATGGGAATAAAACCCTAACCCTAGCTTCGGGTTTTGCTAGTTAGGGTTAGGGTTCAAATATTTCTCAAAGACAATTTTCTCAATATTCCACTCATTTGACTGGAAAATGTGCTTCTCTGAATCAAAATATGAGTCTGAAAAGACAATACAGCACTGCCTAAAACAAGAGAGTGTGTCAGGAGTGGTCCAATTAATTCTTGAAAGGTATTCTTTCATTGGAAATTTCGTGTTGAACGGAGTGCTGAATGAATGTACGTTTAGGCCTAAGTGGCCTAAAAGTCTGAAACAACGAATACATTTTGGCTTCATCTGTTAATATGCCTGTGATTTCAAAGCCCATTGGCAAGAGTTTAAAAGTAAAATCAGGTTCTTTCGAACTGTTGCTTTTAGGGCTGTTCAGACACCATTCCTTTTTGGGGCAAAGCACTGTATACAACCGTATAGGTCAGAAAAAAATGTTTAGAAAACAATGATAGAACTATATTCCTTAGTGTCCTTTCAGCCCTAAAACACAGCCATGCCATCAAAAACTATCTAAATTGAATGGGAATAAAA